>NC_092041.1:110494356-110817847 GCF_003086295.3 Arachis hypogaea | reverse complement strand
ATGCAGTATCCGGTTGCGAAACCATAAATACATCAAATCTTCCATCTACATTTTCATATGGAATCTTCTTCTTTCTTTCTCTTTCTTACTTGTAGGATATTGCTGCGAATTCAGCTTGAAATGACTAACAAGTGGAGTACTAACAAGTTTGGAATTACTCTTGCTAAACCTCTCTAAAACCTTCTCAATGTACTTCTGCTGCGACGACCACAGTTTTTCATTCTTCTTGTCACGAGTGATACTCATGCCAAGGATTTTCTTTGCAGGACCCAAATCCTTCATAGCAAAGAATCTATTCAAGTCTTTCTTAAGACTTTCAATCTTCTTAGTGTCATGACCAACAATTAACATGTCATCAACATAAAGCAAGAGAATTATAAAATCACCATTAGAGAATTTCTTAACATACACACAATGATTAGAAGAAGTCTTACTATACCCATGACCTTCCATGAAGGAATCAAACTTCGTGTACCACTGCCTTGGTACTTGCTTCAACCCATATAAGCTCTTCTTCAACTTGCATACAAAGTGCTCCTTTCCTTTAACTTCGAAACCCTCTGGTTGCTCTATATAAATTTCTTTATCTATGTCATCGTGAAGGAATGCACTCTTCACATTAAGCTGCTCAACCTCTAAATTCAAGCTAGCCGCCAATCCAAGCACAACTCGAATAGAGGACATCTTCACAACTGGAGAGAAAATCTCCTCAAAATCAACACCTTTCTTTTGCTCAAAGCCTTTCACAACCAATGCTGTACCTGCGTGAACATTTATCGTTTCTTTGAAACCCATTTATTCTTGAATGCTTCTTACCTTAGTAGCATCACCAATTCAAACGTATGATTCTCATGTAAGGAATTTATTTCTTCTTGTATGGCCTTCAACCAATCTTCCTTATGCTCATCAGACATAGCTTCTTGGTAGCTCTCTGGCTCCCCAATCTCAGTGTTCATCACATACTCATGAGGAGAGTATTTCTGAGAAGGATGACGCTCTCTAGTAGATCTTCTCAATTCAGGCTCAACTGGTGGTTCAGGTAGAACTTCAACATCTGGCACCTCAGGTTGAGGTGTAGGTTCATCATGCAAATCATCATCATCATTATCAACTTGTACATCTCCCCCATCAATAGGAGGTCTAGTGGAGGGACCAGGTTCATCAACAGCAGAACGTCTAACAGTTATTATTGGCTTATCTGTCTTCTCCAAGTCTTCAATAGTTTGGTCTTCAAGAAAAATCGCATCTCGGCTTCTAATTATCTTCTTGCTCACCGGATCCCATAATCTGTAACCAAAGTCTTCATGATCATAACCCATGAAGATACACTGCTTTGACTTTCCATCAAGTTTAGACCTTTCATCTCTTGGAATGTGAACAAAAGCCTTGTAGCCGAACACTCGCAAGTGACTATAGGAGACATCTTTCCCTCTTCAAACTTTCTCTGGAACATCACCATTTAGTGGAACTGAAAGAGAAAGGTTGATCAGATCTACTGCAATCCTCATCGCTTCACCCCAAAAGGACTTAGGCAACTTTGCATGAGAGCTCATACACCTGACTTTATCATTGATAGTGCGATTTATTCTCTCTGCAACTCCATTATGTTGAGGAGTCTTAGGAACTGTCTTCTAATCTTGATCCCATGTCCTTTACAATACTCTTCAAACAGACCCCTGTATTCACCACCATTGTTTGCTCGAACACATTTCAATTTCCTTCCTGTTTCTCTTTTAACACTTGCATGAAAGTGTTTGAAGATACAGAGTACCTGGTCTTTATATTTCAAAACAAAATTCCACACTTTTCGAGAATAATCATCAATAAAAGTAACAAATACGATGCACCACCTAGTGTCTTAGCATCTATAGTGCAAACATCAGTGTGAACTAAATCTAGAACATGTGATCTCCTATGAGGTCCAGAACTATGAAATGATACTCTAGCATGATTTCCAACAAAACAATGAGTACAAGTATTTAAAGTTGTACCTTTCACAGGAAGTGAGTGCTTCTTGGCTAAGACACTTAGTCCTTTCTCGCTCAAGTGACCAAGACGTATATGCCACAAATCAAAAGAGGAATCATCAGCTACACTCACCTCTTCTTTGCACAACTTTGCTTGTAACCGGTAAAGAGTAGTGAGACTATTATCTTCTCTAGCAACAATGAGAGCCTCTTTGGTAATCTTGCATTTTTTACTAGCAAAGGAAGTGCAATACCCCTCTTGATCCAATGCCTTCACTGAAATGAGATTGAATTGTATATCTGGCATATGCCTAACGTTCTTCAACTGTAACTTGCATCCCATGTTGGTTTCAAGCCACATATCACCTATACCAATGATATCACACACTCCTTTGTCTCCCAATTTAATCTTGCCAAAATTTCCAGCAGTATAAGAAGTGAAAAATTTACGTTTCAGAGTGACATGACATGAGGCACCAGAATTCATAATCCAAGTGGAATCATCACAGACAAGATTCACATAATTTTTATCATATGTGATAAGAACATCTTTATAAACAATAGCAGCAGTTTCTTTATCACTATCTTTACCTTTGTCTTTGTTTCTTCCCCTTGATTGTTCTCTTTTCAAGAACCTACAATACCTCTTGATATACCCCGGCTTGTACTTTCCTCTTGACTTGCTTCGATTCTCTGACTTGTCAGAACTGTAAGATTTTCTACTTTGACTTCTCCCCCGTGACTCTGAAACAAGTGCTTTTGACTGGGAAGAGGCATTAGTCAAACCTCGCTCTCTTCTTCTACCTTCTTCATTCAACATGCTTTCTTTAACCATTGCTAATGTCAACTTTCCTTTTGGAGTTGAGTTAGTTAGTGTCACAACCAGAACTTCCCAACTATCAGGCAAAGAGCTCAACAACAACAAGGCTTGCAACTCATCATTCAAAGTGATTTCATTATTTGTCAGTTGGTTTACCGTCTCCTGAAAAATGCTCAAGTGCTCCGGCATTGATTTACCTTCAATATACTTCATATTGACAAGGTTCCTAATCAAGAATGCTTTATTTTGCACATTCTTCCTCTCATATAACTCTTTCAATTTCTTTTACATCTTCTCGGCATTCATTTCGGTGTCAACATATGGATACACACTAAGATCAAGCCATTGCCTAATCAAAGCAACTGCCTTCCGATTCAACTTCTTCCATTCAGCATCGGATTTGGTACCTTTGGACTTATCCCCGTCCACAGGATCATACAAGTCCTTGCTATACAACATGTCTTCCATGAGGGTCTTCCAAATTGAATAATTTTGGAAATTCAATTTAACCATATTCGTTCCATAAGTATTTTCCTCCTTTTAATCAGCACAGAAATAAACAACCAGAGCTCTAGATACCACTTTGTTATATCTTCACTCACTTAGAATCGCAACAAAAGTGGCAGAAACTTTATTATATCTTCACTTAGTTGCTTCCATTTCAATTGTCTACAACAATTTTAAAAGTGCTAACATTCTCTTAGACGAAGATTACACTGCCAAAATCTCTAATTTTAGAGTTTTAAGATTTTTTTCCAGTGGATCATCAGGTTGCATTAGTTACAATGGTGTAAGGATCAAAACTATTGGTTACTTGAATTCAGAGTACATGCAGATTAGTCAACTAACTGAAAAAAGTGATATGCATATAGCTTTGGTGTTGTGCTGACAGAACTTTTTATTAAAATAAAAGTTTTTTTTTTCATTTGTGAAGTCAGAAGAGAAAGTAATTCTTGCTATCTACTTTCTATCTTACCTGAAAGATGAGTGCTTGTTTGAAACTCTTCAAGTTAGAATCTTAGCTTGAATGAAAAAAACAAGCAGAAAATTATGGAAGTTACTGATTAATATTACAGCAAGGTGTTTGAGACCTAGAGGGGAAAAAAGACCAAACATAAAGGAAGTGACAATTTTTATTAGATGAGAGAAATTTTCTAAAAAACTGTGTGTATCACTATTACATTTATAAGCTATGAAAGAGAAATTCTTATTTATTCCATACACGAAATATTTTCCTTTTTTATTTATTGTCACCTTTTTTTCTAACTTTTTAAATTTAAATTTAATAGATAAGACCATTCTAATTTTTTTGAAGTATATAAGATATAAAATTATATTTGATAAATGAAATATGAGTATAGATATTATATCAAAAAATATTAAATTAGTGTATTTTATATTTTTTTGATAAGGATATAGAAACACTAACAAAAGTTCTAATTTTTTTAGTTTTACTATTTCTATCATATAATTATATTTTTTTTATCATTATATATTTTTTTAAATTTCTTGTATGAAAAAATAGAGTAAATTAAACTTTTATAATTTATTATTTCTTATATTTAATTGATCACCAAATAAAATATAAAATGCTAATTTTTATATTGTTGTCCTTTGTATATTATGCTCAGTATTATATCTTATTCTATATTTAAAATCAAATATAATCTAAAATCCATGAAAATATTTTTTATAGAAGAATAAATCTTCTCAATTATTTATTTATTTATTTTGTCAAGTATAATTTTTTATTATTTAATATTTTTGTATATATATATATATATTTTTTGCATATAAAATATATGATAAAAAAATTACATCTTATCATAATAATTGAGAAAAAAGTTTGAGAGATCCCGTGTCATATTCACAAACATAGCTTCAAAAATGAGAAGCTTTCTAACGCGAAGAATATAATTTCGACCAAAAAGAATGAATATTCAACCCCTACACTTCCCCTCTAATTTTCTACCACCGTACTACATATTTTTCTATGCATATATATACCTGAAAGAACCTGGTCATTCTGAATTTCTGATCTCGCAAAGAAGCTTCATCTTTCACCATTAAACATGTCCATATATATTACAATTGCCCATGCTACAAGTTACGAAGGGAGTTATTGACTTGACTTGACTTGGGATCGAAAGCTTTCAAATTATATGGTTGTCATCATTACATGTATAGGCGGTATAGCAGTCCGCATCACAACCGTATTGATGTATATGAAATCGTTTTGGGAAAAAAAATGATATATGAATTTTAAAAATAATCATCAAATCAATGAACTATGAATTTATGTCCCAACATTATACGAATAATTAATTTTTATTATTGACTTTTTGAATACACATGGGATGATTATTGCTTTGAAAATTAATGGTAAGAAACATTGTCAAAATTATTAGTTATTCCATTGGCCAGCGACAAACCCTTAAATAGAGCTCTGATCCGCGACGAATTAGTTCTTGACCTATCGGGTTGGGAGATACCGTAAACAATCAATCAAAAAAATTATTAGTTATTTAAACATTTTCCCTTAACTCTACGTTAATCTTCATTAAAATGTCTCCACATACATATACGTATAGAGTGTGAATTATTTATTGGACAGTTGTCACAAGTAAAGGACAAAACTAGGTGATTGCTACGATACGATGATAAATTCATACGTATCGATACGTTTAAAATATGGACAAATAACAATAAGACATGTGGAATTTATTTTTCACGTCAGTATTTAATTTTTTCTTTTTTAAATATATAGTATATCACCACTTTTACTAAAACACCCTTTTAATTAAATAAAAATAAAAAATATTTATTTAATTAATTTTATAAAAAGACTTAAACATCCTTTCTTTATTTGATTAGACAAAAATACTCTTTTAAATTAATCAAATTTTAGAATTCAATTAATCCTAATTTTATAATTTCAAATAATTGAAACAACAAAACAAAAACATATTAAAAAAATAAAAAATTAAAATTGTTCTTCTTCTGTATTAAATATATTAAAAAACAAAAAACTAAAATTGTTCTTCATCTGGGTTCAAAAACCCTCTCGTTCACCACATCCTATGAGGATAAGAAACCACCACATCCTTCACCAGAGAACCTCTCAACCTCCCAAACCCAACCACAAGAAGCACACTATTCTTCACCTTATCCACACATGCAACAGCGACTTGGGGTCTGCCGCCGTGAACACGTGGTCCCTCCCTCCATTCCTCTGCCAGTACTTCTGCCCCCTCCAGCCACTCCACCAGCGCTTTCTGCGTCTCCTCGTCACTGTATGCCGCCTCCGACCCATCGCCTTGTTGGCTCGTCGCCACCATCTGGCTCAGCGACGAGAAGAACGGCACGTAGACCAGCTCCGCTTCTTCCGGGTCCATCACCCGGGTCACCGGTGACCCTATCCGATCTGACTCTGGACGGTTCATGTCCAGGAACAGAAACCACTCTCCCATGTGCTGGTGTCCGGGTAGCTCAGCGAGGTTAGATTCTTTGGCGTGCCGCCGCCTCGGGAGGCGGATCGGGTGGTGATGACACCGTAGGTGAACCGAATGGGAAGGTCATACATGTAAACCTTAATGGCGGAGGACGAGGAATCTGCAGTGGTATGGCGGCGGCGTCGGAGCAGGGTTGACTGGCAGAGGCAAAATTTACTGTCATGTCAAAGGCGGAGTTGTCGTCGGATTCAGATTCTAGCATGGTGGTGTGGCGGTTCGGGAAGGCATTGAAGAGTGCACAAGTGACGAAGATTACGAAGAAGATGGTTGCTAGAATTTGCGTTTGGGAATAAAGGAGGGATGTTTAAGTCTTTTTATAAAATTAAATAAATAATTTTTTTATTTTTATTTAATTAAAAGGGTATTTTAGTAAAAGTGGTGATATATTATATATTTAAAAAAGAAAAAATTAAATGCTGATGTGAAAAATAAATTCTACATGTCTTATTGTTATTTGTCTATATTTTAAACGTATCAGTACGTATGAATTTATCATCGTACCATAGCAAACACCCAAAACTAAGTCAATTTTTGTGTGAAAATTACGCGAGGGGCGTTTTCTTAGAAACTTGCTAATATGCTATATATAATATGTTTTTTTTTAATTAACTTTATATAACAAATTTGATCACCCCGCCTTGTTGAGAAGTATAAAAAGAAGAAAGAGCCCCCATAGGCCATAGCCATTTTCTCCTCACGGCTACTGACACTTGAAATTCTAATATTTAGTTGTGTCTTGTGAGTGGTGTGAGTCATCATGACGTTGAAGGCCACAGTAGTACTACTCTTAATAGTTGTTGCACTAGTCCTTCTAGCAACAATTGCAGCAGATGATGGAAATAATCAAACCCTTGAAGGATGCAGAAGCGACTGTGGTGGTGTCCGAGTTCCATATCCATTTGGCATAGGGAACTCATCATCCGTCCCCCATAAAAGCTGTTTCTTGCAAAGTTCGTTTGAGCTGACATGCCCAAATTCAACTTTATACTGGGGAAATATCAAAGTCTTAGACATAAAAATTTCCCAGGCTAAAGTTGACATGTCGATTCCTATCTCAAGGATTTGTCGTGACGGTCATTATTATAGAGGAGTTTCCATAGATATTCCTTCTTTCACCATTTCTAGTGAAGACAACAAGTTCGTTAGTGTAGGTTGCGACACCTATGGCTATCTTCACAGCTCCTACAAAGACGACGATAATGCAACATATTCAACAGGGTGCATAACAAGATGTTATGGCAGTTCTATGGAAGTTGAGGATGGACATTGTTCTGGGATTGGGTGTTGTCAGGTGGATATTCCGCCTAAAATGAGGATGACCTTTGTCAAGTCATTTTCCTTTTACAATTTCAGCCAAACTTGGAGATTCAACAACTGCAGCTATTCTTTTGTTGTCAAAAAAGAAAACTACACATTTTACAGGGAACACTTGAGAAACCTGCCTTTTGAGGAATTCCCTGTGGTGTTTGATTGGAGTGTTGGAGATGAAACACGTGAAGCTTCTCGGAAAAGAGGTACCAGTTACGCTTGCAAGGGAAACACCACTCGTAATGACTCTGTCCCTACTGGATATGGTTACATATGCCAATGCAATAAAGGTTTTGAAGGAAATCCTTACCACCCTCTTGGCTGCATAGGTAACTAATAAGTACTTATCTTCCTCTATTTATGTAATGATTTTGGTGATTGCTATAATACTTTGAGACTTGATGATGAGAGAGAGAGAGAGACTATTTAATTTAATATTTATACATTGTTAACAAATTATTGTTTATTATTCGGATTAATTTTAAGTTCATCATCAATTTTATTTTTAATTCTTAATGTATAATTTTTTCTAAGTCTTGCTAATAATTATTTTAAGTACACTAATAAAAAAAATTTATAAGTAAAGTAAATGTTAGTTTTTAAAATTTTTATATATTGAATATATTTAAAATAACCAAAACTTTTTTTTTGTCGTCAAGCTCTATTTTTTTTTTAATACTTACTTGATCCCAAATGTCTTTTATACCATCATCATTTTTGGTGTTCCGTGACTTGTTTTGATTTAATGTTATGTTCACACTTCTATATCAGATGAGATTGTATATAAACTAATTTTTTTTTTCTTTTTGATATAAAAAATAGATAAAATATTTTAAATTTGATTTTGACCTATCTTTAATAGTCTAAACGATTACTTTTAGACCATTTGATAGGACAGTGATCCGATTTTTCATTTTTGACTAATTATGTGAACCCTAATGCACTCATGCTCCCATTATTTTACGGGTCGAGTGTTTTGAATTTACTGAGGAAAGGCAAAATTTAAAAGAAGACATAAGATGTGTTTTTCTTAGTAAGTTATTCAACTTATCTAGCTAGAGTTTGGACTATATCACACTCATATAATTGTAGAAAAATATTTAATTCAAACTGATATGTTTAACAATTCTTTTACTTGAAAATTTAATATTATTATTATTATTATTACAAAAGTAGTTTTTCTTTTGTTACAAAAGACCTTACAAATAAAATTAAACAATTTTTTATATGCAATAATGAATTATTTATTGTACAAAGAGTTCTTAATCACACATGAATTGAATAATAAATGTACACAACAAGTTAAAAAAATATTTAGGTAATTAATACTTTTTTTGTTTTTATCTTATATATATTTAAATTAATTAATATTATTTATTAATTATCTCATTTTTTACCCGAAAAATATTATTCTTTGAACAATTTCCATTAATACTAATAACAATAGAGAATCTTACACAAAACAACAAGCACATAACTTCTAAAAAAACCCGTCCTATAACTCATTGTATATACTATTTCCTATTGTGCATGTAGTATTATACTTCTCTTAAACTATTATATTGTTCAATTACAAAAAAAAAGGGGGGGGGATGAAATTAGATAATTATTCACTAAATAACAAAGTTTGAACTCTATGTTTAGTTTGAATCTGTGAAAGTCTCATAGCTTTTGTTTAATTTGATCATTTTATTTTCTCTGAATGTGCAGACATTGATGAATGCAAGACAGGACAACATTCATGTGTAAGTGACCATAATTGTCACAATACAAATGGATCCTACACATGCTTCTGTCCTAAGGGGCAATCTGGAAATGGTACCAAGGAAGATGGTTGCCACAAGAAAAATTTCCTTCCACATATTTCATTGGTAAGAAATTTAATCACGTTTACGTTTATAAATTTAGTCAGATATTTATATTCAAATACGTAAATTATTTTGTAAAAGAAAATTGAAGAATTGTATCCAACAGATTACATGCAGGTACAAGTGCAGGATTCATAGCTATTTTCGTAGGGACTTGTTTGCTATACTTAGCGCACCAAAAGAAAAAACTCATCAAACTGAAGGAAAAGTTTTTTGAGCAAAACGGCGGTCATATTTTAGTACAACAAGGAGAAGAGTCATCCCATGTTAAAATTTTCACTGCTGACAAATTAAAGAAAGCCACTAACAACTATGACGAGAAGTTAATCATTGGCAGGGGAGGTTATGGCACGGTTTTCAAAGGAGTTCTAGAGAATAACACAATTGTTGCTATCAAGAAGTCCAAAATAGTTGATCCTGGCCAAGTTATGCAATTCATCAATGAGGTGATTGTTGTCTCTAAAATTAACCACAGAAATGTGGTGAAGCTTTTGGGTTGTTGTTTAGAAACAGAAGTTCCTCTGCTAGTCTATGAGTTTGTAAGCAATGGTACACTCTTTGATTTCATCCATAATGAAAAGAAGAGAAATCATTTTAACTGGAAAAATCGTCTCAGAATTGCAGCAGAGGCGGCTGGAGCTTTATCATATCTTCACTCATCTGCTTCCATTCCAATTGTCCACAGAGATGTTAAAAGTGCTAATATTCTCTTAGACGAAGACTACACTGCTAAAGTCTCTGACTTTGGAACTTCTAGATTTGTTCCATTGGATCAAACTGCACTAGCTACAATGGTGCAAGGAACTTTTGGTTACTTGGATCCAGAGTACATGCAAACTAGCCAATTAACTGAGAAAAGCGATGTGTATAGTTTTGGTGTTGTGCTGGCTGAGCTTCTTACAGGAAAGAAACCTCTTTTGTTGGGGAAGTCGAAAGAGAAAACAAATATTTCTATCTACTTTCTATCTTGCCTAGAAGAGAATTGCTTGTTTGAAACTCTTCAAGATGGAATCTTGAATGAAGAAAACAAGCAAGAGATTGTGGAAGTTGCTAATATTACAGCAAAGTGTTTGAGACTTAAAGGAGAAGAAAGACCAAGCATGAAGGAAGTGGCAATGGAATTGGAGGGAATAAGGAGAATGTCAAAGCATCAATGGGTTAACAGTGGAGACAAAAATTTTGAAGAGACGCAGCACTTACTTCCTATATCATCATCGTCGAAAGGATATGAGTATGGTGATAGCAGTAGTAGTAGTCATCAAAATATAAATTATGATAGTATCATCAGGGATCAAGAAGGGGTAATTGCTTTAGCAGATGGAAGGTGATAATGCTAGCTTACCACACACATACTAAAGTGATATTCTGATGGGTGAAGATGACGGTGAAAAACCTTTATGGTATTTGTTTTGTCTGGTTGTGATTGTGTTGGTGGTTGTTTTTCTTTTTTAGAATTATGCTTAAGATTTGTTGTGTAGAGTTCTATCTTTTAAAAAATAGAAATGCTGCTTCTAAAATAAAAACTTTAATAACTGAATTCATCTTTTTTATTCTATTTTTTTCTCTCTAGAAAAAACAAAAAGAGAAAAAACAAAAAAATATATATAACAAAAAGAAGAATTAAGAATAAAAAAAAAGAATTAAAAGAAGAAGTCAAATAACAAGTCTAAAACTTTAAAAATTTTTATGTGTTAAAAAAGTTCAATGTCAAAGTTAAAATTTTTTTGTATTACAGGTATAACAATTACAAAAAAACACTCTAATAGAAGAATCTTTTTCTTCATCGAAACAATGGTCAGTGTGCGAGACCATTTATTTAGGATTATTTTTATGCAATCACTACACCAAATTAATCATTTAACTACACTTGATTTATGACCCAAATTTTAAGGGTCTCCATTCATTAATATAGTGACATTTATATATGTAATTTTTTAACTGTCACTAATGTAATCACTATTTTTTTTTTTTAAGATAGGAGACTCGAACCCGCAACCTCTTAATTGAGTATGGGAAGACTATACCATTTGAGCTATTACTCATTGGCCAATAATGTAATCACTAATCACAGTCTTATTCTTTTTCTTTTATTCTATTTTTTCAAAAATCATATTCACACTTTCACCGTGAGAAAGAGAAGAGAAACTAACAACCATCACCGTGCTACAGTTCCGTTTGCAGTTTGCCATCGCAAATATTTGTCTCCCATAAAAAATTAAACAAAGATTCGTGACAAAAATGAAGCGAAAACGAAAAATATTTTACTACAAATAGGAGACGAAGGACTGGAAAAGAGTCTCCATATATGGTGGCTATTTGTAAGAGTAAGGTAAGGAGAAGAAATGAAGAATAGATTATTGCAACAATTAGAGCTAAACGTGAATAGAGTTGTAATAATAATGCACGAGTTGTATTGATATTCTGTAACAATGCATGGATTAAAATTCTTCTATTTATTTTTTATTTTATGAAATGTACCCGTATCAAGAAAAAATGATCACGTCTAATAGGATCTAGAACAGTATTAAGTTAGTACTAAAAAGTCATAAATGTATTGTCTTTTTATGTATGTTTCGGGCAAAATGATTTGTTGGGATCTAATGACAATGCAAGCCGAGTCAACCAAGGCAGGCTCTCAATCCAATATTAGCACTAAGAAATGATGTAGGAAAGGAAAAGAAAATGTAGAGTTGTTTTTTAATTTTAACAGCCCAATTATTTTGCGATGGGTTTAAATTTTAAAACAAAAAATAAATAGAAGAATGGGATAAATTTTATATTTATTTTGAGAAGGCAATTAGTGCTCCTCTCTTAGAGAGGTCACCAAATCCTTAGCCTTCTTTCTAAGTTGGTCATTTGTAAGAAAACATTCGGAAAGGGTTAAAATCATCCTTCACTTGCTGCAAAGTCAGTCAAAAATGTTTGGGAAAATAATTGTACGTACAAAGAAGAGTTTTCCGGATATGTCATAATTTTCCAATAAATAAGTATAAAACACGTTCAGACTTATTAACACTGTCGGATGTGAAGTCGTCGCTCACGCTTGTTTACTTGACTTTTCTTAGCTTAAACAAATTCATAGCAATAATTGTTTATAAAAAATTGATTTAAATTTTTTTAAATTATCTTATTTAATATTTATTAATTATTATTAAAATACTTATATAATTTTAGAAATAATAAATATATAATTATAAATGCCATAAGTATAAAATTATAAATATTGTATTATATAAAATAATTTTAGATATTATATCTCTAATACTTTTTTTTGTTTATGATATTTTTTAAAAAGAAAAATTTGAATTCTCAATACTTATTTAAATATACGAGTGAGTTAATTATTTAACCAACTTAAATTAATTTGGGTCTCTAATATTACTGATTCATAGACTTGCTAATTGCTATATAATCCCCAACAGCCCGGGTTCGTATAGCATTCACTTAGCATCTTCACTAACGAGAAATATATACTTATACTTTTTTAGCATATCGATGGTTTTAAAAATATTATTTTTATATTAAAATTAATTATTAATAAATTTGTGTATAAATATATGTGTAATTTAATTTATTTTTAATGTATATTTATATTTTAATATATATTTTAGACTAATAATTAATTTTAATATACACATAGTATAAGCATTATTATTTAGTCTAAAAAAAGAACCAAATAATTCTTTTAAAAAATTTGTTACAGTTCTCTCGTTCTTAAAATGCGTTAGTATTTTATGTATAATTAATTATTGCAATAAGAAATATTAGGTGTTCAATATTCTTTTATATTTATCTCTTGTATTTAAGTCAATGCTAACTAACTCTTTTTTCACTAAACATGTACTAATCTCTTAATATTTTCAATTTAATTATGTTTTAAATAAGATTTAAAATATTTTAAAAGATTAAAAGAATTTTAATTAATTAGCAGTAAATTTGACATTTTCAGCCACGTATACTTTAACAAATATCTATGAGCATTTGATAAGAGTACCCTACAAAGAATTCTACAATAGATTTATAGATTTTTCAAACAAAAAAAAATATACCCATGGATTTTTTAGAGGATAAATGAAATAAATTTACAAAGAAATAATTTGACGTATAACTTCATGAAAAGCTGCAGTTTTACTTTGTTAGAGACATAAAACAAAGTAATAACCAAATCCGTTACGGAATATAATCTTTTACCCATATAAAAAGTATAAATTTAACATATTACATGAAAAAATCAGTTAAAATGAAAATATTTTCATAAAAGCAATATTAGATATAAATTTTAGGCTAGTCTTCTTTACACAAGTCAATGTAGTTAATGTATAAATATAAAATATTAGATATAACTTTTAGATTTGACTTCCGTACAAATCAAAATATATACGATAAAGACAATTAGACAAATATATAATATTTTTATAATGAGTGAGATTTAGACAACTAGACGTGTTTCTGGTATACCTTTTATTTATAATAAAACTATTAAAGTTATTTTAATATTTAAAAATAAAAATTTAAAATTCCATACCTTCATAGTTATATCTGTTGAGAAAATTCAACACAGGTTCAAACAAGAATCTAGGGGTGCACATGGTCCGACTCGACTCGAAAATTCAGTCCGGTCTCAAATATTTTAGCGGCTAATTTGGTATGATTTCACTGGGTTTAGGGTTGGGTAAGGGTCTCAAAAATAAACCCGGGCATTATTTCGGGTTAGGTCCGAGGCATAGCTCGAGTCATCCGAACTCGGCTCAATAGCCTGGTCATCATACACAATTAATATTTTGTGTTATTAGTGATGGATCATGGCTATTCTTACGTGGAATTTAAGTATTGTAAACCTTAATATTTTATATTAGTAGTCATTATAAGACTATAAGTTAATATTTTATGTTTAGAATGCATAAGACTTTAGACTAATGCATAATATTGTGTTATTTGTATTGATTTAAATATTTAGTGTTATTAGACAATATTAGTATTGATTGTGGTTATGCTTTAATTTTGAAGAAGGGTTGGTTCTTGTTATATTTTTCTAAATAAATTTTACCATGTCAAATAATGGTTGGAATTTTGGAAATTTGGATATTTTTACATGCTAGCTTACAAGAAGGTATCAATGTAATGTAATGTTAACAGCCCGGTTTTCACTCGGTATAATTGTGGCCCGAAAGTGTATTGGTTTCATCGGATCTAGGGTCGGGTTCGGGTCTAATAAATAGACCCGGTGTATATTTCGGGCCGGGTCTGGGTTACATTAAACCCGTCTTCACCCGGCCCATGTGCACCCCTACAAGAAGCTGTCTAACAGCAGAAGCACCAAAAATAATTTTCGCACAACCTGTGCAATTAAATAGGCAATACCAAAGATACTCCAAGTAGCAAATATAATGGCAGAAATTAAATAATCAAACACCAGAATTTTAACGTGAAAAAACTCCCAAAAGAGGGACAAAAATTCCACGAAACCTAGTCTAGTAAAATCTTCCACTATTAGAATAATGGGTACACAATAAGTCTTCCTAGTAGCACTAGGGTATCTGATGAGCGGATAATTTATACGCTTTTTGGCACTGTTTTTAGGTAGTTTCTAGTATGTTTTAGTTACTTTTTATTATATTTTTATTAGTTTTTAAATAAAAATCACATTTCTGGACTTTACTATGAGTTTGTGTGTTTTTCTGTGATTTCAGGTATTTTCTGGCTGAAATTGAGGGACCTGAGCAAAAATCTGATTCAGAGGCTGAAAAAGGACTGCAGATGCTGTTGGATTCTGACCCTCCTGCACTCGAAATGAATTTTCTCGAGATACAGAAGTCCAATTGGCGCGCTCTCAATTGCGTTGGAAAGTAGACATCTTGGGCTTTCCAGAAATATATAATAGTCCATACTTTGCCGAGATTTGATGGCCCAAATTGGCGTCAAAACGCCGGTCAGAGACCCTTTTCTGGCGTTCACAAACGCTGGAGTTAAACGCCCAAACTGGCACCAGAACTGGCGTTTAACTCCAAGAGAAGCCTATACACGTGAAAGCTTTAATGCTCAGCCCAAGCACACACCAAGTGGGTCCGGAAGTGGATTTCTACATCATTTACTCATTTCTGTAAACCCTAGGCTACTAGTTCATTATAAATAGGACCTTTTACTATTGTATTTTCGTCTTAGTTATTCTGGTTCCTCCTCTGGGGCCGAAGCCAATGAACACCATTATCACTTATGGATTTTCAACGGTGGAGTTTCTACACACCATAGATTAAGGTGTGGAGCTCTGTTGTTCCTCATGAATCAATGTAAAGTACTACTGTTTTTCTATTCAATTCAAGCTTATTCTTGTTCTAAGATATTCATTCGCACCCAAGAACATGATGAATGTGATGATCAAGTGACACTCATCACCATTCTCACCTATGAACGCGTGCTTGACAACCACCTCCGTTCTACATGAAAACAAGCTTGAATGCATATCTCTTGGATATCTAATACAGGGGACCGAGTCCGAGATATTAGAGTCTTCGTGGTATAAGCTAGAATCAATTGGCAGCATTCTTGAGATCTGGAACGTCTAAACCTTGTCTGTGGTATTCTGAGTAGGATTTGGGATGGGATGACTGTGACGAGCTTCAAACTCACGAGTGTTGGGCATAGTGACAGACGCAAAAGGATCAATGGATCCTATTCCGACATGAGTGAGAATCGACAGATGATTAGTCGTGTGGTGACAGCACATTTTGGACCATTTTCACTGAGAGGACGGACGGTAGCCATTGACAACGGTGATCCCTCAACATACAGCTTGCCATGGAAAGGAGTATGAATGATTGGATGAAGGCAATAGGAAAGCAGAGGTTCAGAAAGAACAAAGCATCTCCATACGCTTATCTGAAATTCCTACCAATGAATTGCATAAGTATCTCTATCCTATTTTATGTTTTGTTTATCTTTTAATTATCAATTCTCCATAACCAATTGAATCCGCCTGACTGAGATTTACAAGATGACCATAGCTTGCTTCAAGCCAACAATCTCCGTGGGATCGACCCTTACTCACGTAAGGTATTACTTGGACGACCCAGTGCACTTGCTGGTCAGCTGCACGGAGTTGTGTGAAAAGTGTGCGATCATGATTTCGTGTACCAGTATCTCAACAATCAACAAAATACATTATCAAACTGATGGAATCAACATAAACCCTCCACAAAGTGGGTATCTCAAATCAGGTAAAAGAGAAGGCAATACAACTAGAAAGTTATATCCTAATATTCATCTCTACACCAGGAATAACATACTAAAATTTCATAAGAAATGGAGCAAGTTTACCAATTCAATCGGATAAAAAAGGCTTGCTCTTTTCCCCTAAATTCTTCTTCTCCCTTCGTCGCCGATGCTCTTTGTTTTTTTTTTCCTTTTCCTTTCAAAAGTGAGAGTCTCTAACTCTCTCTCCCTTTCACCATGGCTTTTGATGCTTTCTTCATTTATTTTTTTTTTGTTTTTAATATGTGTGGGTCCCACTTAGTTGGGGACCCACCAACAAATCTCCCCCTCACCAACTCAAGTGGGGATAGACTACTCCACCAAGCCCGCCTCTCTTTGCAGGAATCAAACTTCACTGCAGGTAAACTCTTAGTCATCATATCTGAACCATTATCATCAGTATGGATCTTCTCAAGTGCATATGACTTCATCTCAAGCGCTTGACGTATCCAATGATACCTCACCTCTATGTGCTTCGATCTGGAATGAAACGTCGAATTCTTGCTGAGATGGATAGCACTCTAACTGTCACAAAATAATACAAACTTCTCTTGATTGATGCCTAACTCTTGTAGAAACTTCTTCATCCACAAGAGTTCCTTAGAAGCTTCAATAACAGCAATGTATTCTACCTCTGTAGTAGACAAAGTAACACATTTCAGAAGTCGAGATTTCCACGACATAGCTTCCGCTGCAAAAGTCATCAGATAACCAGAAGTAGACTTCCTTGAATCAAGATCCCCAGCCGTATCTGTATCTGTGTAACCATCCAACACAGGTTGGCCACTCCTAAAACATAAACAAACTCTAGAAGTACCATTAACGTATCTGAGAATCCACTTCACCGCTTGCCAGTGTTCTTTGCCAGGATTAGAGAGAAACCGACTAATAACTCCAACGGCATGAGCAATATCCGGCCTGGTGCAAACCATAACATACATCAAACTGCCAACTACAGATGCATATGGAATCTTCTTCATTTCTGCTTTCTCTTTCTTACTTGTAGGATATTGCTGCGAATTCAGCTTGAAATGACTAGCAAGTGGAGTACTAACAAGTTTGGAATTACTCTTGCTAAACCTCTCTAAAACCTTCTCAATGTACTTCTGCTGCGACGACCACAGTTTTTCATTCTTCTTGTCACGAGTGATACTCATGCCAAGGATTTTCTTTGCAGGACCCAAATCCTTCATAGCAAAGAATCTATTCAAGTCTTTCTTAAGACTTTCAATCTTCTTAGTGTCATGACCAACAATTAACATGTCATCAACATAAAGCAAGAGAATTATAAAATCACCATTAGAGAATTTCTTAACATACACACAATGATTAGAAGAAGTCTTACTATACCCATGACCTTCCATGAAGGAATCAAACTTCGTGTACCACTGCCTTGGTACTTGCTTCAACCCATATAAGCTCTTCTTCAACTTGCATACAAAGTGCTCCTTTCCTTTAACTTCGAAACCCTCTGGTTGCTCTATATAAATTTCTTTATCTATGTCATCGTGAAGGAATGCACTCTTCACATTAAGCTGCTCAACCTCTAAATTCAAGCTAGCCGCCAATCCAAGCACAACTCGAATAGAGGACATCTTCACAACTGGAGAGAAAATCTCCTCAAAATCAACACCTTTCTTTTGCTCAAAGCCTTTCACAACCAATCGAGCTTTGTACCTTGGCCGTGAGACATTTTCATCCGTTTCAATTTGAACACCCATTTATTCTTGAATGCTCTCTTACCCTTAGGTAGCATCACCAATTCAAACGTATGATTCTCATGTAAGGAATTTATTTCTTCTTGTATGGCCTTCAACCAATCTTCCTTATGCTCATCAGACATAGCTTCTTGGTAGCTCTCTGGCTCCCCAGTCTTAGTGTTCATCACATACTCATGAGGAGAGTATTTCTGAGAAGGATGACGCTCTCTAGTAGATCTTCTCAATTCAGGCTCAACTGGTGGTTCAGGTAGAACTTCAACATCTGGCACCTCAGGTTGAGGTGTAGGTTCATCATGCAAATCATCATCATCATTATCAACTTGTACATCTCCCCCATCAATAGGAGGTCTAGTGGAGGGACCAGGTTCATCAACAGCAGAACGTCTAACAGTTATTATTGGCTTATCTGTCTTCTCCAAGTCTTCAATAGTTTGGTCTTCAAGAAAAATCGCATCTCGGCTTCTAATTATCTTCTTGCTCACCAGATCCCATAATCTGTAACCAAAGTCTTCATGATCATAACCCATGAAGATACACTGCTTTGACTTTCCATCAAGTTTAGACCTTTCATCTCTTGGAATGTGAACAAAAGCCTTGTAGCGAACACTCGCAAGTGACTATAGGAGACATCTTTCCCTCTTCAAACTTTCTCTGGAACATCACCATTTAGTGGAACTGAAAGAGAAAGGTTGATCAGATCTACTGCAATCCTCATCGCTTCACCCCAAAAGGACTTAGGCAACTTTGCATGAGAGCTCATACACCTGACTTTATCATTGATAGTGCGATTTATTCTCTCTGCAACTCCATTATGTTGAGGAGTCTTAGGAACTGTCTTCTCAATCTTGATCCCATGTCCTTTACAATACTCTTCAAACAGACCCCTGTATTCACCACCATTGTTTGCTCGAACACATTTCAATTTCCTTCCTGTTTCTCTTTTAACACTTGCATGAAAGTGTTTGAAGATACAGAGTACCTGGTCTTTATATTTCAAAACAAAATTCCACACTTTTCGAGAATAATCATCAATAAAAGTAACAAATACGATGCACCACCTAGTGTCTTAGCATCTATAGTGCAAACATCAGTGTGAACTAAATCTAGAACATGTGATCTCCTATGAGGTCCAGAACTATGAAATGATACTCTAGCATGATTTCCAACAAAACAATGAGTACAAGTATTTAAAGTTGTACCTTTCACAGGAAGTGAGTGCTTCTTGGCTAAGACACTTAGTCCTTTCTCGCTCAAGTGACCAAGACGTATATGCCACAAATCAAAAGAGGAATCATCAGCTACACTCACCTCTTCTTTGCACAACTTTGCTTGCAACCGGTAAAGAGTAGTGAGACTATTATCTTCTCTAGCAACAATGAGAGCCTCTTTGGTAATCTTGCATTTTTTACTAGCAAAGGAAGTGCAATACCCCTCTTGATCCAATGCCTTCACTGAAATGAGATTGAATTGTATATCTGGCTTATGCCTAACGTTCTTCAACTGTAACTTGCATCCCATGTTGGTTTCAAGCCACATATCACCTATACCAATGATATCACACACTCCTTTGTCTCCCAATTTAATCTTGCCAAAATTTCCAGCAGTATAAGAAGTGAAAAATTTACGTTTCGGAGTGACATGACATGAGGCACCAGAATTCATAATCCAAGTGGAATCATCACAGACAAGATTCACATAATTTTTATCATATGTGATAAGAACATCTTTATAAATAATAGCAGCAGTTTCTTTATCACTATCTTTACCTTTGTCTTTGTTTCTTCCCCTTGATTGTTCTCTTTTCAAGAACCTACAATACCTCTTGATATGCCCCGGCTTGTACTTTCCTCTTGACTTGCTTCGATTCTCTGACTTGTCGGAACTGTAAGATTTTCTACTTTGACTTCTCCCCCGTGACTCTGAAACAAGTGCTTTTGACTGGGAAGAGGCATTAGTCAAACCTCGCTCTCTTCTTCTACCTTCTTCATTCAACATGCTTTCTTTAACCATTGCTAATGTCAACTTTCCTTTTGGAGTTGAGTTAGTTAGTGTCACAACCAGAACTTCCCAACTATCAGGCAAAGAGCTCAACAACAACAAGGCTTGCAACTCATCATTCAAAGTGATTTCATTATTTGTCAGTTGGTTTACCGTCTCCTGAAAAATGCTCAAGTGCTCCGGCATTGATTTACCTTCAATATACTTCATATTGACAAGGTTCCTAATCAAGAATGCTTTATTTTGCACATTCTTCCTCTCATATAACTCTTTCAATTTCTTTTACATCTTCTCGGCATTCATTTCGGTGTCAACATATGGATACACACTAAGATCAAGCCATTGCCTAATCAAAGCAACTGCCTTCCGATTCAACTTCTTCCATTCAGCATCGGATTTGGTACCTTTGGACTTATCCCCGTCCACAGGATCATACAAGTCCTTGCTATACAACATGTCTTCCATGAGGGTCTTCCAAATTGAATAATTTTGGAAATTCAATTTAACCATATTCGTTCCATGAGTATTTTCCTCCTTTTAATCAGCACAGAAATAAACAACCAGAGCTCTAGATACCACTTTGTTATATCTTCACTCACTTAGAATCGCAACAAAAGTGGCAGAAACTTTATTATATCTTCACTAGTTGCTTCCATTTCAATTGTCTACAACAATTTTAAAAGTGCTAACATTCTCTTAGACGAAGATTACACTGCCAAAATCTCTAATTTTAGAGTTTTAAGATTTTTTTCCAGTGGATCATCAAGTTGCATTAGTTACAATGGTGTAAGGATCAGAACTATTGGTTACTTGAATTCAGAGTACATGCAGATTAGTCAACTAACTGAAAAAAGTGATATGCGTATAGCTTTGGTGTTGTGCTGACAGAACTTTTTATTAAAATAAAAGTTTTTTTTTCATTTGTGAAGTCAGAAGAGAAAGTAATTCTTGCTATCTACTTTCTATCTTACCTGAAAGATGAGTGCTTGTTTGAAACTCTTCAAGTTAGAATCTTAGCTTGAATGAAAAAAACAAGCAGAAAATTATGGAAGTTACTGATTAATGTTACAGCAAGGTGTTTGAGACTTAGAGGGGAAAAAAGACCAAACATAAAGGAAGTGACAATTTTTATTAGATGAGAGAAATTTTCTAAAAAATGTGTGTATCACTATTACATTTATAAGCTATGAAAGAGAAATTCTTATTTATTCCATACATGAAATATTTTCCTTTTTTATTTATTGTCACCTTTTTTTCTAACTTTTTAAATTTAAATTTAATAGATAAGACCATTCTAATTTTTTTGAAGTATATAAGATATAAAATTATATTTGATAAATGAAATATGAGTATAGATATTATATCAAAAAATATTAAATTAGTGTATTTTATATTTTTTTATAAGGATATAGAAACACTAACAAAAGTTCTAATTTTTTTAGTTTTACTATTTCTATCATATAATTATATTTTTTTTATCATTATATATTTTTTTAAATTTCTTGTATGAAAAAATAGAGTAAATTAAACTTTTATAATTTATTATTTCTTATATTTAATTGATCACCAAATAAAATATAAAATGCTAATTTTTATATTGTTGTCCTTTGTATATTATGCTCAGTATTATATCTTATTCTATATTTAAAATCAAATATAATCTAAAATCCATGAAAATATTTTTTATAGAAGAATAAATCTTCTCAATTATTTATTTATTTATTTTGTCAAGTATAATTTTTTATTATTTAATATTTTTGTATATATATATATATTTTTTGCATATAAAATATATGATAAAAAAAATTACATCTTATCATAATAATTGAGAAAAAAGTTTGAGAGGATCCTCGTGTCATATTCACAAACATAGCTTCAAAAATGAGAAGCTTTCTAACGCGAAGAATATAATTTCGACCAAAAAGAATGAATATTCAACCCCTACACTTCCCCTCTAATTTTCTACCACCGTACTACATATTTTTCTATGCATATATATACCTGAAAGAACCTGGTCATTCTGAATTTCTGATCTCGCAAAGAAGCTTCATCTTTCACCATTAAACATGTCCATATATATTACAATTGCCCATGCTACAAGTTACGAAGGGAGTTATTGACTTGACTTGACTTGGGATCGAAAGCTTTCAAATTATATGGTTGTCATCATTACATGTATAGGCGGTATAGCAGTCCGCATCACAACCGTATTGATGTATATGAAATCGTTTTGGGAAAAAAATGATATATGAATTTTAAAAATAATCATCAAATCAATGAACTATGAATTTATGTCCCAACATTATACGAATAATTAATTTTTATTATTGACTTTTTGAATACACATGGGATGATTATTGCTTTGAAAATTAATGGTAAGAAACATTGTCAAAATTATTAGTTATTCCATTGGCCAGCGACAAACCCTTAAATGGAGCTTTGATCCACGACGAATTAGTTCTTGACCTATCGGGTTGGAGATACCGTAAACAATCAATCAAAAAAATTATTAGTTATTTAAACATTTTCCCTTAACTCTACGTTAATCTTCATTAAAATGTCTCCACATACATATACGTATAGAGTGTGAATTATTTATTGGACAGTTGTCACAAGTAAAGGACAAAACTAGGTGATTGCTACGATACGATGATAAATTCATACGTATCGATACGTTTAAAATATGGACAAATAACAATAAGACATGTGGAATTTATTTTTCACGTCAGTATTTAATTTTTTCTTTTTTAAATATATAGTATATCACCACTTTTACTAAAACACCCTTTTAATTAAATAAAAATAAAAAATATTTATTTAATTAATTTTATAAAAAGACTTAAACATCCTTTCTTTATTTGATTAGACAAAAATACTCTTTTAAATTAATCAAATTTTAGAATTCAATTAATCCTAATTTTATAATTTCAAATAATTGAAACAACAAAACAAAAACATATTAAAAAAATAAAAAATTAAAATTGTTCTTCTTCTGTATTAAATATATTAAAAAACAAAAAACTAAAATTGTTCTTCATCTGGGTTCAAAAACCCTCTCGTTCACCACATCCTATGAGGATAAGAAACCACCACATCCTTCACCAGAGAACCTCTCAACCTCCCAAACCCAACCACAAGAAGCACACTATTCTTCACCTTATCCACACATGCAACAGCGACTTGGGGTCTGCCGCCGTGAACACGTGGTCCCTCCCTCCATTCCTCTGCCAGTACTTCTGCCCCCTCCAGCCACTCCACCAGCGCTTTCTGCGTCTCCTCGTCACTGTATGCCGCCTCCGACCCATCGCCTTGTTGGCTCGTCGCCACCATCTGGCTCAGCGACGAGAAGAACGGCACGTAGACCAGCTCCGCTTCTTCCGGGTCCATCACCCGGGTCACCGGTGACCCTATCCGATCTGACTCTGGACGGTTCATGTCCAGGAACAGAAACCACTCTCCCATGTGCTGGTGTCCGGGTAGCTCAGCGAGGTTAGATTCTTGGCGTGCCGCCGCCTCGGGAGGCGGATCGGGTGGTGATGACACCGTAGGTGAACCGAATGGGAAGGTCATACATGTAAACCTTAATGGCGGAGGACGAGGAATCTGCAGTGGCTATGGCGGCGGCGTCGGAGCAGGGTTGACTGGCAGAGGCAAAATTTACTGTCATGTCAAAGGCGGAGTTGTCGTCGGATTCAGATTCTAGCATGGTGGTGTGGCGGTTCGGGAAGGCATTGAAGAGTGCACAAGTGACGAAGATTACGAAGAAGATGGTTGCTAGAATTTGCGTTTGGAATAAAGGAGGGATGTTTAAGTCTTTTTATAAAATTAAATAAATAATTTTTTTATTTTTATTTAATTAAAAGGGTATTTTAGTAAAAGTGGTGATATATTATATATTTAAAAAAGAAAAAATTAAATGCTGATGTGAAAATAAATTCTACATGTCTTATTGTTATTTGTCTATATTTTAAACGTATCAGTACGTATGAATTTATCATCGTACCATAGCAAACACCCAAAACTAAGTCAATTTTTGTGTGAAAATTACGCGAGGGGCGTTTTCTTAGAAACTTGCTAATATGCTATATATAATATGTTTTTTTTTAATTAACTTTATATAACAAATTTGATCACCCCGCCTTGTTGAGAAGTATAAAAAGAAGAAAGAGCCCCCATAGGCCATAGCCATTTTCTCCTCACGGCTACTGACACTTGAAATTCTAATATTTAGTTGTGTCTTGTGAGTGGTGTGAGTCATCATGACGTTGAAGGCCACAGTAGTACTACTCTTAATAGTTGTTGCACTAGTCCTTCTAGCAACAATTGCAGCAGATGATGGAAATAATCAAACCCTTGAAGGATGCAGAAGCGACTGTGGTGGTGTCCGAGTTCCATATCCATTTGGCATAGGGAACTCATCATCCGTCCCCCATAAAAGCTGTTTCTTGCAAAGTTCGTTTGAGCTGACATGCCCAAATTCAACTTTATACTGGGGAAATATCAAAGTCTTAGACATAAAAATTTCCCAGGCTAAAGTTGACATGTCGATTCCTATCTCAAGGATTTGTCGTGACGGTCATTATTATAGAGGAGTTTCCATAGATATTCCTTCTTTCACCATTTCTAGTGAAGACAACAAGTTCGTTAGTGTAGGTTGCGACACCTATGGCTATCTTCACAGCTCCTACAAAGACGACGATAATGCAACATATTCAACAGGGTGCATAACAAGATGTTATGGCAGTTCTATGGAAGTTGAGGATGGACATTGTTCTGGGATTGGGTGTTGTCAGGTGGATATTCCGCCTAAAATGAGGATGACCTTTGTCAAGTCATTTTCCTTTTACAATTTCAGCCAAACTTGGAGATTCAACAACTGCAGCTATTCTTTTGTTGTCAAAAAAGAAAACTACACATTTTACAGGGAACACTTGAGAAACCTGCCTTTTGAGGAATTCCCTGTGGTGTTTGATTGGAGTGTTGGAGATGAAACACGTGAAGCTTCTCGGAAAAGAGGTACCAGTTACGCTTGCAAGGGAAACACCACTCGTAATGACTCTGTCCCTACTGGATATGGTTACATATGCCAATGCAATAAAGGTTTTGAAGGAAATCCTTACCACCCTCTTGGCTGCATAGGTAACTAATAAGTACTTATCTTCCTCTATTTATGTAATGATTTTGGTGATTGCTATAATACTTTGAGACTTGATGATGAGAGAGAGAGAGAGACTATTTAATTTAATATTTATACATTGTTAACAAATTATTGTTTATTATTCGGATTAATTTTAAGTTCATCATCAATTTTATTTTTAATTCTTAATGTATAATTTTTTCTAAGTCTTGCTAATAATTATTTTAAGTACACTAATAAAAAAAATTTATAAGTAAAGTAAATGTTAGTTTTTAAAATTTTTATATATTGAATATATTTAAAATAACCAAAACTTTTTTTTTTGTCGTCAAGCTCTATTTTTTTTTTAATACTTACTTGATCCCAAATGTCTTTTATACCATCATCATTTTTGGTGTTCCGTGACTTGTTTTGATTTAATGTTATGTTCACACTTCTATATCAGATGAGATTGTATATAAACTAATTTTTTTTTCTTTTTGATATAAAAAATAGATAAAATATTTTAAATTTGATTTTGACCTATCTTTAATAGTCTAAACGATTACTTTTAGACCATTTGATAGGACAGTGATCCGATTTTTCATTTTTGACTAATTATGTGAACCCTAATGCACTCATGCTCCCATTATTTTACGGGTCGAGTGTTTTGAATTTACTGAGGAAAGGCAAAATTTAAAAGAAGACATAAGATGTGTTTTTCTTAGTAAGTTATTCAACTTATCTAGCTAGAGTTTGGACTATATCACACTCATATAATTGTAGAAAAATATTTAATTCAAACTGATATGTTTAACAATTCTTTTACTTGAAAATTTAATATTATTATTATTATTATTACAAAAGTAGTTTTTCTTTTGTTACAAAAGACCTTACAAATAAAATTAAACAATTTTTTATATGCAATAATGAATTATTTATTGTACAAAGAGTTCTTAATCACACATGAATTGAATAATAAATGTACACAACAAGTTAAAAAAATATTTAGGTAATTAATACTTTTTTTGTTTTTATCTTATATATATTTAAATTAATTAATATTATTTATTAATTATCTCATTTTTTACCCGAAAAATATTATTCTTTGAACAATTTCCATTAATACTAATAACAATAGAGAATCTTACACAAAACAACAAGCACATAACTTCTAAAAAAACCCGTCCTATAACTCATTGTATATACTATTTCCTATTGTGCATGTAGTATTATACTTCTCTTAAACTATTATATTGTTCAATTACAAAAAAAAGGGGGGGGGGATGAAATTAGATAATTATTCACTAAATAACAAAGTTTGAACTCTATGTTTAGTTTGAATCTGTGAAAGTCTCATAGCTTTTGTTTAATTTGATCATTTTATTTTCTCTGAATGTGCAGACATTGATGAATGCAAGACAGGACAACATTCATGTGTAAGTGACCATAATTGTCACAATACAAATGGATCCTACACATGCTTCTGTCCTAAGGGGCAATCTGGAAATGGTACCAAGGAAGATGGTTGCCACAAGAAAAATTTCCTTCCACATATTGTCATTGGTAAGAAATTTAATCACGTTTACGTTTATAAATTTAGTCAGATATTTATATTCAAATACGTAAATTATTTTGTAAAAGAAAATTGAAGAATTGTATCCAACAGATTACATGCAGGTACAAGTGCAGGATTCATAGCTATTTTCGTAGGGACTTGTTTGCTATACTTAGCGCACCAAAAGAAAAAACTCATCAAACTGAAGGAAAAGTTTTTTGAGCAAAACGGCGGTCATATTTTAGTACAACAAGGAGAAGAGTCATCCCATGTTAAAATTTTCACTGCTGACAAATTAAAGAAAGCCACTAACAACTATGACGAGAAGTTAATCATTGGCAGGGGAGGTTATGGCACGGTTTTCAAAGGAGTTCTAGAGAATAACACAATTGTTGCTATCAAGAAGTCCAAAATAGTTGATCCTGGCCAAGTTATGCAATTCATCAATGAGGTGATTGTTGTCTCTAAAATTAACCACAGAAATGTGGTGAAGCTTTTGGGTTGTTGTTTAGAAACAGAAGTTCCTCTGCTAGTCTATGAGTTTGTAAGCAATGGTACACTCTTTGATTTCATCCATAATGAAAAGAAGAGAAATCATTTTAACTGGAAAAATCGTCTCAGAATTGCAGCAGAGGCGGCTGGAGCTTTATCATATCTTCACTCATCTGCTTCCATTCCAATTGTCCACAGAGATGTTAAAAGTGCTAATATTCTCTTAGACGAAGACTACACTGCTAAAGTCTCTGACTTTGGAACTTCTAGATTTGTTCCATTGGATCAAACTGCACTAGCTACAATGGTGCAAGGAACTTTTGGTTACTTGGATCCAGAGTACATGCAAACTAGCCAATTAACTGAGAAAAGCGATGTGTATAGTTTTGGTGTTGTGCTGGCTGAGCTTCTTACAGGAAAGAAACCTCTTTTGTTGGGGAAGTCGAAAGAGAAAACAAATATTTCTATCTACTTTCTATCTTGCCTAGAAGAGAATTGCTTGTTTGAAACTCTTCAAGATGGAATCTTGAATGAAGAAAACAAGCAAGAGATTGTGGAAGTTGCTAATATTACAGCAAAGTGTTTGAGACTTAAAGGAGAAGAAAGACCAAGCATGAAGGAAGTGGCAATGGAATTGGAGGGAATAAGGAGAATGTCAAAGCATCAGTGGGTTAACAATGGAGACAAAAATTTTGAAGAGACGCAGCACTTACTTCCTATATCATCATCGTCGAAAGGATATGAGTATGGTGATAGCAGTAGTAGTAGTCATCAAAATATAAATTATGATAGTATCATCAGGGATCAAGAAGGGGTAATTGCTTTAGCAGATGGAAGGTGATAATGCTAGCTTACCACACACATACTAAAGTGATATTCTGATGGGTGAAGATGACGGTGAAAAACCTTTATGGTATTTGTTTTGTCTGGTTGTGATTGTGTTGGTGGTTGTTTTTCTTTTTTAGAATTATGCTTAAGATTTGTTGTGTAGAGTTCTATCTTTTAAAAAATAGAAATGCTGCTTCTAAAATAAAAACTTTAATAACTGAATTCATCTTTTTTATTCTATTTTTTTCTCTCTAGAAAAAACAAAAAGAGAAAAAACAAAAAAATATATATAACAAAAAGAAGAATTAAGAATAAAAAAAAAGAATTAAAAGAAGAAGTCAAATAACAAGTCTAAAACTTTAAAAATTTTTATGTGTTAAAAAAGTTCAGTGTCAAAGTTAAAATTTTTTTGTATTACAGGTATAACAATTACAAAAAAACACTCTAATAGAAGAATCTTTTTCTTCATCGAAACAATGGTCAGTGTGCGAGACCATTTATTTAGGATTATTTTTATGCAATCACTACACCAAATTAATCATTTAACTACACTTGATTTATGACCCAAATTTTAAGGGTCTCCATTCATTAATATAGTGACATTTATATATGTAATTTTTTAACTGTCACTAATGTAATCACTATTTTTTTTTTTTAAGATAGGAGACTCGAACCCGCAACCTCTTAATTGAGTATGGGAAGACTATACCATTTGAGCTATTACTCATTGGCCAATAATGTAATCACTAATCACAGTCTTATTCTTTTTCTTTTATTCTATTTTTTCAAAAATCATATTCACACTTTCACCGTGAGAAAGAGAAGAGAAACTAACAACTATCACCGTGCTACAGTTCCGTTTGCAGTTTGCCATCG
Organism: Arachis hypogaea; assembly: GCF_003086295.3. Lineage (NCBI taxonomy): Eukaryota > Viridiplantae > Streptophyta > Magnoliopsida > Fabales > Fabaceae > Arachis > Arachis hypogaea. Next base: position 110,788,535 of record NC_092041.1, on the reverse strand, counting down.
CAAATATTTGTCTCCCATAAAAAATTAAACAAAGATTCGTGACAAAAATGAAGCAAAACGAAAAATATTTTACTACAAATAGGAGACGAAGGACTGGAAAAGAGTCTCCATATATGGTGGCTATTTGTAAGAGTAAGGTAAGGAGAAGAAATGAAGAATAGATTATTGCAACAATTAGAGCTAAACGTGAATAGAGTTGTAATAATAATGCACGAGTTGTATTGATATTCTGTAACAATGCATGGATTAAAATTCTTCTATTTATTTTTTATTTTATGAAATGTACCCGTATCAAGAAAAAATGATCACGTCTAATAGGATCTAGAACAGTATTAAGTTAGTACTAAAAAGTCATAAATGTATTGTCTTTTTATGTATGTTTCGGGCAAAATGATTTGTTGGGATCTAATGACAATGCAAGCCGAGTCAACCAAGGCAGGCTCTCAATCCAATATTAGCACTAAGAAATGATGTATGAAAGGAAAAGAAAATGTAGAGTTGTTTTTTAATTTTAACAGCCCAATTATTTTGCGATGGGTTTAAATTTTAAAACAAAAAATAAATAGAAGAATGGGATAAATTTTATATTTATTTTGAGAAGGCAATTAGTGCTCCTCTCTTAGAGAGGTCACCAAATCCTTAGCCTTCTTTCTAAGTTGGTCATTTGTAAGAAAACACTTCGGAAAGGGTTAAAATCATCCTTCACTTGCTGCAAAGTCAGTCAAAAATGTTTGGGAAAATAATTGTACGTACAAAGAAGAGTTTTCCGGACATGTCATAATTTTCCAATAAATAAGTATAAAACACGTTCAGACTTATTAACACTGTCGGATGTGAAGTCGTCGCTCACGCTTGTTTACTTGACTTTTCTTAGCTTAAACAAATTCATAGCAATAATTGTTTATAAAAAATTGATTTAAATTTTTTTAAATTATCTTATTTAATATTTATTAATTATTATTAAAATACTTATATAATTTTAGAAATAATAAATATATAATTATAAATGCATAAGTATAAAATTATAAATATTGTATTATATAAAATAATTTTAGATATTATATCTCTAATACTTTTTTTTGTTTATGATATTTTTTAAAAAGAAAAATTTGAATTCTCAATACTTATTTAAATATACGAGTGAGTTAATTATTTAACCAACTTAAATTAATTTGGGTCTCTAATATTACTGATTCATAGACTTGCTAATTGCTATATAATCCCCAACAGCCCGGGTTCGTATAGCATTCACTTAGCATCTTCACTAACGAGAAATATATACTTATACTTTTTTAGCATATCGATGGTTTTAAAAATATTATTTTTATATTAAAATTAATTATTAATAAATTTGTGTATAAATATATGTGTAATTTAATTTATTTTTAATGTATATTTATATTTTAATATATATTTTATACTAATAATTAATTTTAATATACACATAGTATAATCATTATTATTTAGTCTAAAAAAAGAACCAAATAATTCTTTTAAAAAATTTGTTACAGTTCTCTCGTTCTTAAAATAGCGTTAGTATTTTATGTATAATTAATTATTGCAATAAGAAATATTTGGTGTTCAATATTCTTTTATATTTATCTCTTGTATTTAAGTCAATGCTAACTAACTCTTTTTTCACTAAACATGTACTAATCTCTTAATATTTTCAATTTAATTATGTTTTAAATAAGATTTAAAAATATTTTAAAAGATTAAAAGAATTTTAATTAATTAGCAGTAAATTTGACATTTTCAGCCACGTATACTTTAACAAATATCTATGAGCATTTGATAAGAGTACCCTACAAAGAATTCTACAATAGATTTATAGATTTTTCAAACAAAAAAAAATATACCCATGGATTTTTTAGAGGATAAATGAAATAAATTTACAAAGAAATAATTTGACGTATAACTTCATGAAAAGCTGCAGTTTTACTTTGTTAGAGACATAAAACAAAGTAATAACCAAATCCGTTACGGAATATAATCTTTTACCCATATAAAAAGTATAAATTTAACATATTACATGAAAAAATCAGTTAAAATGAAAATATTTTCATAAAAGCAAAATATTAGATATAAATTTTAGGCTAGTCTTCTTTACACAAGTCAATGTAGTTAATGTATAAATATAAAATATTAGATATAACTTTTAGATTTGACTTCCGTACAAATCAAAATATATACGATAAAGACAATTAGACAAATATATAATATTTTTATAATGAGTGAGATTTAGACAACTAGACGTGTTTCTGGTATACCTTTTATTTATAATAAAACTATTAAAGTTATTTTAATATTTAAAAATAAAAATTTAAAATTCATACCTTCATAGTTATATCTGTTGAGAAAATTCAACACAGGTTCAAACAAGAATCTAGGGGTGCACATGGTCCGACTCGACTCGAAAATTCAGTCCGGTCTCAAATATTTTAGCGGCTAATTTGGTATGATTTCACTGGGTTTAGGGTTGGGTAAGGGTCTCAAAAATAAACCCGGGCATTATTTCGGGTTAGGTCCGAGGCATAGCTCGAGTCATCCGAACTCGGCTCAATAGCCTGGTCATCATACACAATTAATATTTTGTGTTATTAGTGATGGATCATGGCTATTCTTACGTGGAATTTAAGTATTGTAAACCTTAATATTTTATATTAGTAGTCATTATAAGACTATAAGTTAATATTTTATGTTTAGAATGCATAAGACTTTAGACTAATGCATAATATTGTGTTATTTGTATTGATTTAAATATTTAGTGTTATTAGACAATATTAGTATTGATTGTGGTTATGCTTTAATTTTGAAGAAGGGTTGGTTCTTGTTATATTTTTCTAAATAAATTTTACCATGTCAAATAATGGTTGGAATTTTGGAAATTTGGATATTTTTACATGCTAGCTTACAAGAAGGTATCAATGTAATGTAATGTTAACAGCCCGGTTTTCACTCGGTATAATTGTGGCCCGAAAGTGTATTGGTTTCATCGGATCTAGGGTCGGGTTCGGGTCTAATAAATAGACCCGGTGTATATTTCGGGCCGGGTCTGGGTTACATTAAACCCGTCTTCACCCGGCCCATGTGCACCCCTACAAGAAGCTGTCTAACAGCAGAAGCACCAAAAATAATTTTCGCACAACCTGTGCAATTAAATAGGCAATACCAAAGATACTCCAAGTAGCAAATATAATGGCAGAAATTAAATAATCAAACACCAGAATTTTAACGTGAAAAAACTCCCAAAAGAGGGACAAAAATTCCACGAAACCTAGTCTAGTAAAATCTTCCACTATTAGAATAATGGGTACACAATAAGTCTTCCTAGTAGCACTAGGGTATCTGATGAGCGGATAATTTATACGCTTTTTGGCACTGTTTTTAGGTAGTTTCTAGTATGTTTTAGTTACTTTTTATTATATTTTTATTAGTTTTTAAATAAAAATCACATTTCTGGACTTTACTATGAGTTTGTGTGTTTTTCTGTGATTTCAGGTATTTTCTGGCTGAAATTGAGGGACCTGAGCAAAAATCTGATTCAGAGGCTGAAAAAGGACTGCAGATGCTGTTGGATTCTGACCCTCCTGCACTCGAAATGAATTTTCTCGAGATACAGAAGTCCAATTGGCGCGCTCTCAATTGCGTTGGAAAGTAGACATCTTGGGCTTTCCAGAAATATATAATAGTCATACTTTGCCCGAGATTTGATGGCCCAAATTGGCGTCAAAACGCCGGTCAGAGACCCTTTTCTGGCGTTCACAAACGCTGGAGTTAAACGCCCAAACTGGCACCAGAACTGGCGTTTAACTCCAAGAGAAGCCTATACACGTGAAAGCTTTAATGCTCAGCCCAAGCACACACCAAGTGGGTCCGGAAGTGGATTTCTACATCATTTACTCATTTCTGTAAACCCTAGGCTACTAGTTCATTATAAATAGGACCTTTTACTATTGTATTTTCGTCTTAGTTATTCTGGTTCCTCCTCTGGGGCCGAAGCCAATGAACACCATTATCACTTATGGATTTTCAACGGTGGAGTTTCTACACACCATAGATTAAGGTGTGGAGCTCTGTTGTTCCTCATGAATCAATGTAAAGTACTACTGTTTTTCTATTCAATTCAAGCTTATTCTTGTTCTAAGATATTCATTCGCACCCAAGAACATGATGAATGTGATGATCAAGTGACACTCATCACCATTCTCACCTATGAACGCGTGCTTGACAACCACCTCCGTTCTACATGAAAACAAGCTTGAATGCATATCTCTTGGATATCTAATACAGGGGACCGAGTCCGAGATATTAGAGTCTTCGTGGTATAAGCTAGAATCAATTGGCAGCATTCTTGAGATCTGGAACGTCTAAACCTTGTCTGTGGTATTCTGAGTAGGATTTGGGATGGGATGACTGTGACGAGCTTCAAACTCACGAGTGTTGGGCATAGTGACAGACGCAAAAGGATCAATGGATCCTATTCCGACATGAGTGAGAATCGACAGATGATTAGTCGTGCGGTGACAGCACATTTTGGACCATTTTCACTGAGAGGACGGACGGTAGCCATTGACAACGGTGATCCCTCAACATACAGCTTGCCATGGAAAGGAGTATGAATGATTGGATGAAGGCAATAGGAAAGCAGAGGTTCAGAAAGAACAAAGCATCTCCATACGCTTATCTGAAATTCCTACCAATGAATTGCATAAGTATCTCTATCCTATTTTATGTTTTGTTTATCTTTTAATTATCAATTCTCCATAACCAATTGAATCCGCCTGACTGAGATTTACAAGATGACCATAGCTTGCTTCAAGCCAACAATCTCCGTGGGATCGACCCTTACTCACGTAAGGTATTACTTGGACGACCCAGTGCACTTGCTGGTCAGCTGCACGGAGTTGTGTGAAAAGTGTGCGATCATGATTTCGTGTACCAGTATCTCAACAATCAACAAAATACATTATCAAACTGATGGAATCAACATAAACCCTCCACAAAGTGGGTATCTCAAATCAGGTAAAAGAGAAGGCAATACAACTAGAAAGTTATATCCTAATATTCATCTCTACACCAGGAATAACATACTAAAATTTCATAAGAAATGGAGCAAGTTTACCAATTCAATCGGATAAAAAAGGCTTGCTCTTTTCCCCTAAATTCTTCTTCTCCCTTGTCGCGATGCTCTTTGTTTTTTTTTCCTTTTCCTTTCAAAAGTGAGAGTCTCTAACTCTCTCTCCCTTTCACCATGGCTTTTGATGCTTTCTTCATTTATTTTTTTTTTTGTTTTTAATATGTGTGGGTCCCACTTAGTTGGGGACCCACCAACAAATCTCCCCCTCACCAACTCAAGTGGGGATAGACTACTCCACCAAGCCCGCCTTCTCTTTGCAGGAATCAAACTTCACTGCAGGTAAACTCTTAGTCATCATATCTGAACCATTATCATCAGTATGGATCTTCTCAAGTGCATATGACTTCATCTCAAGCGCTTGACGTATCCAATGATACCTCACCTCTATGTGCTTCGATCTGGAATGAAACGTCGAATTCTTGCTGAGATGGATAGCACTCTAACTGTCACAAAATAATACAAACTTCTCTTGATTGATGCCTAACTCTTGTAGAAACTTCTTCATCCACAAGAGTTCCTTGAAGCTTCAATAACAGCAATGTATTCTACCTCTGTAGTAGACAAAGTAACACATTTCTGAAGTCGAGATTTCCACGACATAGCTTCCGCTGCAAAAGTCATCAGATAACCAGAAGTAGACTTCCTTGAATCAAGATCCCCAGCCGTATCTGTATCTGTGTAACCATCCAACACAGGTTGGCCACTCCTAAAACATAAACAAACTCTAGAAGTACCATTAACGTATCTGAGAATCCACTTCACCGCTTGCCAGTGTTCTTTGCCAGGATTAGAGAGAAACCGACTAATAACTCCAACGGCATGAGCAATATCCGGCCTGGTGCAAACCATAACATACATCAAACTGCCAACTACAGATGCATATGGAATCTTCTTCATTTCTGCTTTCTCTTTCTTACTTGTAGGATATTGCTGCGAATTCAGCTTGAAATGACTAGCAAGTGGAGTACTAACAAGTTTGGAATTACTCTTGCTAAACCTCTCTAAAACCTTCTCAATGTACTTCTGCTGCGACGACCACAGTTTTTCATTCTTCTTGTCACGAGTGATACTCATGCCAAGGATTTTCTTTGCAGGACCCAAATCCTTCATAGCAAAGAATCTATTCAAGTCTTTCTTAAGACTTTCAATCTTCTTAGTGTCATGACCAACAATTAACATGTCATCAACATAAAGCAAGAGAATTATAAAATCACCATTAGAGAATTTCTTAACATACACACAATGATTAGAAGAAGTCTTACTATACCCATGACCTTCCATGAAGGAATCAAACTTCGTGTACCACTGCCTTGGTACTTGCTTCAACCCATATAAGCTCTTCTTCAACTTGCATACAAAGTGCTCCTTTCCTTTAACTTCGAAACCCTCTGGTTGCTCTATATAAATTTCTTTATCTATGTCATCGTGAAGGAATGCACTCTTCACATTAAGCTGCTCAACCTCTAAATTCAAGCTAGCCGCCAATCCAAGCACAACTCGAATAGAGGACATCTTCACAACTGGAGAGAAAATCTCCTCAAAATCAACACCTTTCTTTTGCTCAAAGCCTTTCACAACCAATCGAGCTTTGTACCTTGGCCGTGAGACATTTTCATCCGTTTCAATTTGAACACCCATTTATTCTTGAATGCTCTCTTACCCTTAGGTAGCATCACCAATTCAAACGTATGATTCTCATGTAAGGAATTTATTTCTTCTTGTATGGCCTTCAACCAATCTTCCTTATGCTCATCAGACATAGCTTCTTGGTAGCTCTCTGGCTCCCCAGTCTCAGTGTTCATCACATACTCATGAGGAGAGTATTTCTGAGAAGGATGACGCTCTCTAGTAGATCTTCTCAATTCAGGCTCAACTGGTGGTTCAGGTAGAACTTCAACATCTGGCACCTCAGGTTGAGGTGTAGGTTCATCATGCAAATCATCATCATCATTATCAACTTGTACATCTCCCCCATCAATAGGAGGTCTAGTGGAGGGACCAGGTTCATCAACAGCAGAACGTCTAACAGTTATTATTGGCTTATCTGTCTTCTCCAAGTCTTCAATAGTTTGGTCTTCAAGAAAAATGCATCTCGGCTTCTAATTATCTTCTTGCAAACCGGATCCCATAATCTGTAACCAAAGTCTTCATGATCATAACCCATGAAGATACACTGCTTTGACTTTCCATCAAGTTTAGACCTTTCATCTCTTGGAATGTGAACAAAAGCCTTGTAGCCGAACACTCGCAAGTGACTATAGGAGACATCTTTCCCTCTTCAAACTTTCTCTGGAACATCACCATTTAGTGGAACTGAAAGAGAAAGGTTGATCAGATCTACTGCAATCCTCATCGCTTCACCCCAAAAGGACTTAGGTAACTTTGCATGAGAGCTCATACACCTGACTTTATCATTGATAGTGCGATTTATTCTCTCTGCAACTCCATTATGTTGAGGAGTCTTAGGAACTGTCTTCTCAATCTTGATCCCATGTCCTTTACAATACTCTTCAAACAGACCCCTGTATTCACCACCATTGTTTGCTCGAACACATTTCAATTTCCTTCCTGTTTCTCTTTTAACACTTGCATGAAAGTGTTTGAAGATACAGAGTACCTGGTCTTTATATTTCAAAACAAAATTCCACACTTTTCGAGAATAATCATCAATAAAAGTAACAAATACGATGCACCACCTAGTGTCTTAGCATCTATAGTGCAAACATCAGTGTGAACTAAATCTAGAACATGTGATCTCCTATGAGGTCCAGAACTATGAAATGATACTCTAGCATGATTTCCAACAAAACAATGAGTACAAGTATTTAAAGTTGTACCTTTCACAGGAAGTGAGTGCTTCTTGGCTAAGACACTTAGTCCTTTCTCGCTCAAGTGACCAAGACGTATATGCCACAAATCAAAAGAGGAATCATCAGCTACACTCACCTCTTCTTTGCACAACTTTGCTTGCAACCGGTAAAGAGTAGTGAGACTATTATCTTCTCTAGCAACAATGAGAGCCTCTTTGGTAATCTTGCATTTTTTACTAGCAAAGGAAGTGCAATACCCCTCTTGATCCAATGCCTTCACTGAAATGAGATTGAATTGTATATCTGGCATATGCCTAACGTTCTTCAACTGTAACTTGCATCCCATGTTGGTTTCAAGCCACTTATCACCTATACCAATGATATCACACACTCCTTTGTCTCCCAATTTAATCTTGCCAAAATTTCCAGCAGTATAAGAAGTGAAAAATTTACGTTTCGGAGTGACATGACATGAGGCACCAGAATTCATAATAAGTGAATATCAAGACAAGATTCACAAATTTTTAATATGTGATAACATCTTTATAAAAATAGCAGCATTTCTTTATCACTATCTTTACTTTGTTTTGTTTCTTCCCTGATTGTTCTCTTTCAAGAACTACAATACTCTTGATATAGGCTTGTACTTTCTTGACTTGCTTCGATTCTCTGATTGTCAGAACTGTAAGATTTCTACTTTGTTTCTCGTGACTCTGAAAAAAGTGTTTTGATGGAAGAGGATTAGTAACTGCTCTCTTTCTATCTTATTAAATGCTTTTTTAACCTTCAAGTAACTTCTTTGAGTGAGTTAGTTATGTAAACAGAATTAACTATCAGGCAAAGAGCTAACAAAAAAGGCTTCAAATCATCAAAGTGATTTCTTATTGCATGGTTTAGTTCTAAAAATGTGTGCTCCATTGATTTACTTAATATACTTCATATTGAAATTCCTAACAAAATGCTTTATTTTGCACTTTTTTCTATAACTTTTAAATTTTTTAATTTGCATTCATTTTTGAAATATGATAACATAAGATAAATTGTAATAAAGAATGTTGATTCAATTTTATTAGTGATTTTATTTTTTTGTAAGGATATAAAACCTAACAAAGTTCTAATAGTTTTAATATTTTATCAATTTAAATATTTTTCATATATTTTTTTTAATCAGAAAAATAAAAAAACTTATAATTATATTTTTATATTTCACATCATTAAATGCAAAAAGTGGCTGAATTATTATATTTACTTATTCTTCCATTTCAATTGTCTACAACAATTTTAAAAGTGCTAACATTCTCTTAGACGAAGATTACACTGCCAAAATCTCTAATTTTAGAGTTTTAAGATTTTTTTCCAGTGGATCATCAAGTTGCATTAGTTACAATGGTGTAAGGATCAGAACTATTGGTTACTTGAATTCAGAGTACATGCAGATTATAATAATTGAGAAAAAAGTTTGAGAGGATCCCCGTGTCATATTCACAAACATAGCTTCAAAAATGAGAAGCTTTCTAACGCGAAGAATATAATTTCGACCAAAAAGAATGAATATTCAACCCCTACACTTCCCCTCTAATTTTCTACCACCGTACTACATATTTTTCTATGAATTTTAAAAATGATATATGAATTTTAAAAATAATCATCAAATCAATGAACTATGAATTTATGTCCCAACATTATACGAATAATTAATTTTTATTATTGACTTTTTGAATACACATGGGATGATTATTGCTTTGAAAATTAATGGTAAGAAACATTGTCAAAATTATTAGTTATTCCATTGGCCAGCGACAAACCCTTAAATGGAGCTTTGATCCACGACGAATTAGTTCTTGACCTATCGGGTTGGAGATACCGTAAACAATCAATCAAAAAAATTATTAGTTATTTAAACATTTTCCCTTAACTCTACGTTAATCTTCATTAAAATGTCTCCACATACATATACGTATAGAGTGTGAATTATTTATTGGACAGTTGTCACAAGTAAAGGACAAAACTAGGTGATTGCTACGATACGATGATAAATTCATACGTATCGATACGTTTAAAATATGGACAAATAACAATAAGACATGTGGAATTTATTTTTCATGTCAGTATTTAATTTTTTCTTTTTTAAATATATAGTATATCACCACTTTTACTAAAACACCCTTTTAATTAAATAAAAATAAAAAATATTTATTTAATTAATTTTATAAAAAGACTTAAACATCCTTTCTTTATTTGATTAGACAAAAATACTCTTTTAAATTAATCAAATTTTAGAATTCAATTAATCCTAATTTTATAGTTTCAAATAATTGAAACAACAAAACAAAAACATATTAAAAAAATAAAAAATTAAAATTGTTCTTCATCTGTATTAAATATATTAAAAAACAAAAAACTAAAATTGTTCTTCATCTGGGTTCAAAAACCCTCTCGTTCACCACATCTTATGAGGATAAGAAACCACCACATCCTTCACCAGAGAACCTCTCAACCTCCCAAACCCAACCACAAGAAGCACACTATTCTTCACCTTATCCACACATGCAACAGCGACTTGGGGTCTGCCGCCGTGAACACGTGGTCCCTCCCTCCATTCCTCTGCCAGTACTTCTGCCCCTCCAGCCACTCCACCAGCGCTTTCTGCGTCTCCTCGTCACTGTATGCCGCCTCCGACCCATCGCCTTGTTGGCTCGTCGACACCATCTGGCTCAGCAACGAGAAGAACGGCACGTAGACCAGCTCCGCTTCTTCCGGGTCCATCACCCGGGTCACCGGTGACCCTATCCGATCTGACTCTGGACGGTTCATGTCCAGGAACAGAAACCACTCTCCCATGTGCTGGTGTCCTGGGTAGCTCAGCGAGGTTAGATTCTTTGGCGTGCCGCCGCCTCGGGAGGCGGATCGGGTGGTGATGACACCGTAGGTGAACCGAATGGGAAGGTCATACATGTAAACCTTAATGGCGGAGGACGAGGAATCTGCAGTGGCTATGGCGGCGGCGTCGGAGCAGGGTTGACTGGCAGAGGCAAAATTTACTGTCATGTCAAAGGCGGAGTTGTCGTCGGATTCAGATTCTAGCATGGTGGTGTGGCGGTTCGGGAAGGCATTGAAGAGTGCACAAGTGACGAAGATTATGAAGAAGATGGTTGCTAGAATTTGCGTTTGGGAATAAAGGAGGGATGTTTAAGTCTTTTTATAAAATTAAATAAATAATTTTTTTTTATTTAATTAAAAGGGTATTTTAGTAAAAGTGGTGATATATTATATATTTAAAAAAGAAAAAATTAAATGCTGATGTGGAAAATAAATTCTACATGTCTTATTGTTATTTGTCTATATTTTAAACGTATCAGTACGTATGAATTTATCATCGTACCATAGCAAACACCCAAAACTAAGTCAATTTTTGTGTGAAAATTACGCGAGGGGCGTTTTCTTAGAAACTTGCTAATATGCTATATATAATATGTTTTTTTTTAATTAACTTTATATAACAAATTTGATCACCCCGCCTTGTTGAGAAGTATAAAAAGAAGAAAGAGCCCCCATAGGCCATAGCCATTTTCTCCTCACGGCTACTGACACTTGAAATTCTAATATTTAGTTGTGTCTTGTGAGTGGTGTGAGTCATCATGACGTTGAAGGCCACAGTAGTACTACTCTTAATAGTTGTTGCACTAGTCCTTCTAGCAACAATTGCAGCAGATGATGGAAATAATCAAACCCTTGAAGGATGCAGAAGCGACTGTGGTGGTGTCCGAGTTCCATATCCATTTGGCATAGGGAACTCATCATCCGTCCCCCATAAAAGCTGTTTCTTGCAAAGTTCGTTTGAGCTGACATGCCCAAATTCAACTTTATACTGGGGAAATATCAAAGTCTTAGACATAAAAATTTCCCAGGCTAAAGTTGACATGTCGATTCCTATCTCAAGGATTTGTCGTGACGGTCATTATTATAGAGGAGTTTCCATAGATATTCCTTCTTTCACCATTTCTAGTGAAGACAACAAGTTCGTTAGTGTAGGTTGCGACACCTATGGCTATCTTCACAGCTCCTACAAAGACGACGATAATGCAACATATTCAACAGGGTGCATAACAAGATGTTATGGCAGTTCTATGGAAGTTGAGGATGGACATTGTTCTGGGATTGGGTGTTGTCAGGTGGATATTCCGCCTAAAATGAGGATGACCTTTGTCAAGTCATTTTCCTTTTACAATTTCAGCCAAACTTGGAGATTCAACAACTGCAGCTATTCTTTTGTTGTCAAAAAAGAAAACTACACATTTTACAGGGAACACTTGAGAAACCTGCCTTTTGAGGAATTCCCTGTGGTGTTTGATTGGAGTGTTGGAGATGAAACACGTGAAGCTTCTCGGAAAAGAGGTACCAGTTACGCTTGCAAGGGAAACACCACTCGTAATGACTCTGTCCCTACTGGATATGGTTACATATGCCAATGCAATAAAGGTTTTGAAGGAAATCCTTACCACCCTCTTGGCTGCATAGGTAACTAATAAGTACTTATCTTCCTCTATTTATGTAATGATTTTGGTGATTGCTATAATACTTTGAGACTTGATGATGAGAGAGAGAGAGAGAGACTATTTAATTTAATATTTATACATTGTTAACAAATTATTGTTTATTATTCGGATTAATTTTAAGTTCATCATCAATTTTATTTTTAATTCTTAATGTATAATTTTTTCTAAGTCTTGCTAATAATTATTTTAAGTACACTAATAAAAAAAATTTATAAGTAAAGTAAATGTTAGTTTTTAAAATTTTTATATATTGAATATATTTAAAATAACCAAAACTTTTTTTTTTGTCGTCAAGCTCTATTTTTTTTTTAATACTTACTTGATCCCAAATGTCTTTTATACCATCATCATTTTTGGTGTTCCGTGACTTGTTTTGATTTAATGTTATGTTCACACTTCTATATCAGATGAGATTGTATATAAACTAATTTTTTTTTCTTTTTGATATAAAAAATAGATAAAATATTTTAAATTTGATTTTGACCTATCTTTAATAGTCTAAACGATTACTTTTAGACCATTTGATAGGACAGTGATCCGATTTTTCATTTTTGACTAATTATGTGAACCCTAATGCACTCATGCTCCCATTATTTTACGGGTCGAGTGTTTTGAATTTACTGAGGAAAGGCAAAATTTAAAAGAAGACATAAGATGTGTTTTTCTTAGTAAGTTATTCAACTTATCTAGCTAGAGTTTGGACTATATCACACTCATATAATTGTAGAAAAATATTTAATTCAAACTGATATGTTTAACAATTCTTTTACTTGAAAATTTAATATTATTATTATTATTATTACAAAAGTAGTTTTTCTTTTGTTACAAAAGACCTTACAAATAAAATTAAACAATTTTTTATATGCAATAATGAATTATTTATTGTACAAAGAGTTCTTAATCACACATGAATTGAATAATAAATGTACACAACAAGTTAAAAAAATATTTAGGTAATTAATACTTTTTTTGTTTTTATCTTATATATATTTAAATTAATTAATATTATTTATTAATTATCTCATTTTTTACCCGAAAAATATTATTCTTTGAACAATTTCCATTAATACTAATAACAATAGAGAATCTTACACAAAACAACAAGCACATAACTTCTAAAAAAACCCGTCCTATAACTCATTGAATATACTATTTCCTATTGTGCATGTAGTATTATACTTCTCTTAAACTATTATATTGTTCAATTACAAAAAAAGGGGGGGGGATGAAATTAGATAATTATTCACTGAATAACAAAGTTTGAACTCTATGTTTAGTTTGAATCTGTGAAAGTCTCATAGCTTTTGTTTAATTTGATCATTTTATTTTCTCTGAACGTGCAGACATTGATGAATGCAAGACAGGACAACATTCATGTGTAAGTGACCATAATTGTCACAATACAAATGGATTCTACACATGCTTCTGTCCTAAGGGGCAATCTGGAAATGGTACCAAGGAAGATGGTTGCCACAAGAAAAATTTCCTTCCACATATTGTCATTGGTAAGAAATTTAATCACGTTTACGTTTATAAATTTAGTCAGATATTTATATTCAAATACGTAAATTATTTTGTAAAAGAAAATTGAAGAATTGTATCCAACACATTACATGCAGGTACAAGTGCAGGATTCATAGCTATTTTCGTAGGGACTTGTTTGCTATACTTAGCGCACCAAAAGAAAAAACTCATCAAACTGAAGGAATTTTTGAGCAAAACGGCGGTCATATTTTAGTACAACAAGGAGAAGAGTCATCCCATGTTAAAATTTTCACTGCTGACAAATTAAAGAAAGCCACTAACAACTATGACGAGAAGTTAATCATTGGCAGGGGAGGTTATGGCACGGTTTTCAAAGGAGTTCTAGAGAATAACACAATTGTTGCTATCAAGAAGTCCAAAATAGTTGATCCTGGCCAAGTTATGCAATTCATCAATGAGGTGATTGTTGTCTCTAAAATTAACCACAGAAATGTGGTGAAGCTTTTGGGTTGTTGTTTAGAAACAGAAGTTCCTCTACTAGTCTATGAGTTTGTAAGCAATGGTACACTCTTTGATTTCATCCATAATGAAAAGAAGAGAAATCATTTTAACTGGAAAAATCGTCTCAGAATTGCAGCAGAGGCGGCTGGAGCTTTATCATATCTTCACTCATCTGCTTCCATTCCAATTGTCCACAGAGATGTTAAAAGTGCTAATATTCTCTTAGACGAAGACTACACTGCTAAAGTCTCTGACTTTGGAACTTCTAGATTTGTTCCATTGGATCAAACTGCACTAGCTACAATGGTGCAAGGAACTTTTGGTTACTTGGATCCAGAGTACATGCAAACTAGCCAATTAACTGAGAAAAGCGATGTGTATAGTTTTGGTGTTGTGCTGGCTGAGCTTCTTACAGGAAAGAAACCTCTTTTGTTGGGGAAGTTGAAAGAGAAAACAAATATTTCTATCTACTTTCTATCTTGCCTAGAAGAGAATTGCTTGTTTGAAACTCTTCAAGATGGAATCTTGAATGAAGAAAACAAGCAAGAGATTGTGGAAGTTGCTAATATTACAGCAAAGTGTTTGAGACTTAAAGGAGAAGAAAGACCAAGCATGAAGGAAGTGGCAATGGAATTGGAGGGAATAAGGAGAATGTCAAAGCATCAGTGGGTTAACAATGGAGACAAAAATTTTGAAGAGACGCAGCACTTACTTCCTATATCATCATCGTCGAAAGGATATGAGTATGGTGATAGCAGTAGTAGTAGTAGTCATCAAAATATAAATTATGATAGTATCATCAGGGATCAAGAAGGGGCAATTGCTTTAGCAGATGGAAGGTGATAATGCTAGCTTACCACACACATACTAAAGTGATATTCTGATGGGTGAAGATGACGGTGAAAAACCTTTATGGTATTTGTTTTGTCTGGTTGTGATTGTGTTGGTGGTTGTTTTTCTTTTTTAGAATTATGCTTAAGATTTGTTGTGTAGAGTTCTATCTTTTAAAAAATAGAAATGCTGCTTCTAAAATAAAAACTTTAATAACTGAATTCATCTTTTTTATTCTATTTTTTTCTCTCTAGAAAAAACAAAAAGAGAAAAAACAAAAAAATATATATAACAAAAAGAAGAATTAAGAATTAAAAAAAAAGAATTAAAAGAAGAAGTCAAATAACAAGTCTAAAACTTTAAAAATTTTTATGTGTTAAAAAAGTTCAGTGTCAAAGTTAAAATTTTTTTGTATTACAGGTATAACAATTACAAAAAAACACTCTAATAGAAGAATCTTTTTCTTCATCGAAACAATGGTCAGTGTGCGAGACCATTTATTTAGGATTATTTTTATGCAATCACTACACCAAATTAATCATTTAACTACACTTGATTTATGACCCAAATTTTAAGGGTCTCCGTTCATTAATATAGTGACATTTATATATGTAATTTTTTAACTGTCACTAATGTAATCACTATTTTTTTTTTTTAAGATAGGAGACTCGAACCCGCAACCTCTTAATTGAGTATGAGAAGACTATACCATTTGAGCTATTACTCATTGGCCAATAATGTAATCACTAATCACAGTCTTATTCTTTTTCTTTTATTCTATTTTTTCAAAAATCATATTCACACTTTCACCGTGAGAAAGAGAAGAGAAACTAACAACCATCACCGTGCTACAGTTCTGTTTGCAGTTTGCCATCGCAAATATTTGTCTCCCATAAAAAATTAAACAAAGATTCGTGACAAAAATGAAGCGAAAACGAAAAATATTTTACTACAAATAGGAGACGAAGGACTGGAAAAGAGTCTCCATATATGGTGGCTATTTGTAAGAGTAAGGTAAGGAGAAGAAATGAAGAATAGATTATTGCAACAATTAGAGCTAAACGTGAATAGAGTTGTAATAATAATGCACGAGTTGTATTGATATTCTGTAACAATGCATGGATTAAAATTCTTCTATTTATTTTTTATTTTATGAAATGTACCCGTATCAAGAAAAAATGATCACGTCTAATAGGATCTAGAACAGTATTAAGTCAGTACTAAAAAGTCATAAATGTATTGTCTTTTTATGTATGTTTCGGGCAAAATGATTTGTTGGGATCTAATGACAATGCAAGCCGAGTCAACCAAGGCAGGCTCTCAATCCAATATTAGCACTAAGAAATGATGTATGAAAGGAAAAGAAAATGTAGAGTTGTTTTTTAATTTTAACAGCCCAATTATTTTGGGATGGGTTTAAATTTTAAAACAAAAAATAAATAGAAGAATGGGATAAATTTTATATTTATTTTGAGAAGGCAATTAGTGCTCCTCTCTTAGAGAGGTCACCAAATCCTTAGCCTTCTTTCTAAGTTGGTCATTTGTTAGAAAACACTTCTGAAAAAGGGTAAAAATCATTCTTCACTTGCTGCAAAGACAAAAATGTTTGGGGAAACAATTGTACGTACATAGAAGAGTTTTCCGGACATGTCATAATTTTCCATTAAGTATAAAACACGTTCAGACTTATTAACACTGTCGGATGTGAAGTCGTCGCTCACGCTTGCTTACTTGACTTGCTTAGCTTAAACAAATTCATAGCAATAATTGTTTATAAAAAATTGCTTTAAATTTTTTAAAATTATCTTATTTAATATTTATTAATTATTATTAAAATATTTATATAATTTTAAAAATAATAAATATATAATTATGAATGTTATTGGTATAAAATTATAAATATTATATTATATAAAATAATTTTAGATATTGTGTTTCTAGTAATTTTTTTATTGTTCACGGTAATTTTTAAAAGGCGAAATTCGAACTTTCAATACTTGTTTAAATATATGAGCGAATTAACCATTCGACCAACTCAAATTGATTTGTATCTCTAATATTACTAATTCATAGACTTGCTAATTGCGATATAATTCCCAACCCTCGGGTTTGTATAGCATCCCCAAAATTGCATGTAATTTTAATTGTGGTTAATGTCATAGTAGCGTACTAATATAGAATATTTACCGTAAATTTTGAAAGAGAAAAAAAAATTGAAAACTTTCTAATACAGAAAAAAAGAAAAGAAAACCTAAAAAAGACTTCATTCCCAAATATGAAAAATATTTACGGTGTCTAACTCATTCAAATTCAAATTGTCAATATTATTTGAATAAGTCAGCTAAAGACTTATGGTTCTTTTGCTGGCCTCTGCTTTTTGAAATTATTTGTTCCCAAGAGAACACATGCGCGCGCATATATATATATATATATATATATATATATATATATTATCTTTTAAGTTACTAATATCATTTATATTAGTAACTCCTATATATTATTACTTATGTTTTAATATGTCCAGTTTTCATAATTATCCGTTTAGAATATTTATAACTTAAATTGCTGACTCACCAAATCATTCAAAACCATCCTCATCATTATTAATCACCATCATCAGCATCTAATTTTCTTCCTTTAACGTTACAAGAAGAAAGAAAAGAGAGGGGAACGTAAATTTCATGAAACCCGAGAGCTTTTGATTTCAATTTCTTGAGATTCGTAATTCCAATAAAAAATCTAATCAGATAAAAGTGTTCGTATCTTCATCCTCTACACATTGGCATTACTTTTGTCTGGTAGAAATTGACGGTAACGTAGCTCACTTTTCCCTTGAGTTCGACCAGTTGGAGTTCTGGGAGGTATAGGTGATTTCTAACATTTTCTTTTTCGGTAGCTCGGTTAGAAAGCGTCTCCAGAGCTTTAAGTATTTTGATTTCGTACAGAGGTAGAGTTTGATAATTTCATAATCATTAAATTTTATGATTCTTTTTCATAAGACATTAGGGAAAGGCTAGGCAAGAATGTGAAGTTAAATTATGATAAAGAATTAAAAGATTAAAGAAAAAAAGAGAGAAAGAAAAAAAAGTAAGAAAATAAAAGAGAAAAATGAGAAAGAAAAAAAAAGAAAAAGAATAAAAAGAGAATGATGTATTAAGTAAAAGAATCTCCGCCACAGAAGAGCAGGGAGTAGTGACGAGAATGATGCATTAAGTAAAAGGATCTTTGTGACAGAAGAGTAGAGAGCAGTAACTAAAAAGATTTTAATAAACATCTGCCACAATAGAGCAAATAGAAAAGAAGGTATTAATTAAAGGGATCTCTACCGCAATAGAGTAGAGAGCAAAGATTGAAAAGAAATTGAGTGTTGTTTGGGCCTTAGTGCCAAGTGTCTAATGGGGACAGCGATGCGTAACGCTCACTGGAGACCGAAAGGAAGGTTCTCCCATGAGGATGGCGATGCATAACGCTCATGGAGGGGACGTTGGCTGAGATAAAGACGGCGGTACGAAACGCTTATCTCAGGACCAGTGTCGGAAATCGGGCAACAAACCGATACATGAACTCATGGCCTGTATAAGACTACACATGCATTATACTTGTTTGCGCATATTGTTTGTGATTGTGTTTTCTATGATTGTGTGTGCTTGTGATTGGATTCTATGTTCTGTAATTGCTGAGTTGAATTATACTTTGTTGACTGTTCTTATTGACTGAGAACATAATGAAACGAACTTAACTTCTGACCCCGACCCTACTAAGAACTCCCCAGTTCTTATCCTTTATTTCTACCCCTTTCAGCTACAGGTGCGAAGGTTTAGTGCGGAGTTACAGGAGCATAGAAGATTATGCTTACAAGTTGAGTTGTTAAAATTTATTTTCTGCTCGTCGTTTATTCTTTTGGTTTTTAGACGAGTAGGACTTATAATTGAGGTTCTTTGACCAAGTTTATGTATATAAAGCATTGGTGTAGGCATTGCACTAGCTGCCTCCATTCCTGTTTTCTTTAGAAGCTCAGAGGCACATTTAGTTTGAGTAATAAGAAGGTTGCCATTGGGCTTGTAGTTAGCTTCAAGACCTGAGAAATAACTAAATAGGCCTAAATCCTTGAGAGGAAAGATCTTGTTAATATCACTAATGAAATTATCTATAGCTTGTATATTGTTTCCTGTTACAATTATATCATCGACATAAATGATGAGATATATCACAGTAGAATTATTTTCCTTTACAAATAAGGATACATCAGATTTGGTATTGTTGAAACCAAATTGATGTAAAGTAGCTGCTAAGGTTTGAAACCAAGCTCTTGGAGCTTGTTTCAAGCCATAGATAGCCTTATTTAACTTACACACCAGAGAAGCATCTCCTTGAACATAACGTTGTGGTTGAGTCATGAAAACTGTCTCCTCTAATTTGCCATTGTCAAAGTCAAACTGCCTTAAAGGCCACCCCAATGACACTGCAATAGAGAATATCACACGAACTGTAGATGGTCTAACAACTGGGCTATAGATTTGTTCATAATCTATGCCTTCAACTTGGAGTAGTAGGAGATGGTAGTGATGGTGGTGTAGTGAGGGTAGTTGGGGAGGAGGGAGTAGTAATGATAGATGATGCTGTTGTATCAAGTAAATTAGTACTATTGTATAAGTGAGTGAAATTGGAATTAGATAAACCTGGAGTTAAAGTAATTTCAAATACAGTATTATCTGAAGGAGATACAGAATTACTATTGTCATGCTGTGAAGAAGAGAACATAGTGTGATAAGGAAAAATTGATTCATCAAAATTCACATGTCTAGCCATATAGACTTTTCCATTTCTTGCCATGCACCTGTATCCTTTAAAATTAGCATCATATCCAAGAAACAAACATAACTCAGATTTATATGCAAATTTAACATTATGGATAACAAGCACATCCAAAAATCTCAAGAACTTGTAATATTACGTTATAGTACATTTTAAAAGGATCTCGCTAATGTTAATAGTAAATTTTAAAATAACTTTTTATTAACAAAATACTACTTTTGAAATGGTTGATGAATAATTTGTAAATCTTTTCAAATTAAATCTAACGGAGAGAACTCAATTTCATTATATACTCTATCTTAAAAATTATACGCCATATATAAATAATTTGGAGATACTAAAATGTGAACTAAGTTTATAAAATTCCAATTTGCAAATGAACTTTCAAAAGAAAATCCTATATAATTGAAAAAATCCACTTCCGACTTAGTTGAGATTTTTCCATTGTTCGGAAGAATGGTGAGTGAAGTGAGTCTCAGAGTAATCAACTAACTCATTTTGCTATTATATTTTATTTTCTTTTTCTCTTTTTTCTTCCCTCGTCTTTCATCTACAAAAGAAATCACACACCAACACTAATTACCACAAGTCTTATATTTTTTTAAAGATATAATCTTTAAATAATTTATAAATATAAGATATTTTTTGTCTATTTAATTAACTTTTAAAATTAAGTTATATATTAATCAGCTGACATTTCTTATTACAATTATTAAATATACATAAAATATTAACACCATTGTAAGAACAGGAGTACTGTAACAAATTCCTTGAAAGAACCTGGGTTCTTGGGGATTATAGCAATTTGCAACTCTAAGAATTTGTTTAAGCTAAGCAAGTCAAGTCAACAATGGCGAGCGATGACTTCAAATCTGTTTTATACTTTTGAAAAAGTACCATATGCTCCATGGTACAAAACTGGAACGCTGATGTTTATGTAAAACAATTTTTCTAAACATTTTTGTCTTGCAGTGAGTAATTGAAGGACGAATTAAACCCATGATGAAGAAGTGTTTTGTTACAAATGACCAGCTTAAAAAGGAAGAGGGTGGCTTGTGAGTGAAACTTTTACTATATATAATTTAAGTTTATTAACAAGAAAATAAAAATATGAAAATAAAAGATATGTATTCCAGTTGTTGTTTACATGATGAAGAGTCATGTTATTTATAAGAATATTTTAAACTAATCTCATAAATATTTAGCTACCAACTACTAACTCTCAAGGACTTATTTATTACTCTAACCAACTACTTATTATTGTTCTAATATTTATTTTGACCTTGAACTTGGAATCAGATAGCTAGTTTTCTTACAGGCTCCATTACTTCCTTCTCAGTCTCTTCTTTTTGTTTCTTTTTTAAGTCTTGGAGCGGAGAAAAACTTAACCACAATTTATAGCATTCACACGTTAATATCATTAATACACTAGTATACAAAAAATTAAACTATTTGGATAGAATTTCTTTCTCCTTTGCTAATTCTAGAATTTGAATTCAGCACTATTGACTACGAGATTAAATAACTTCTCGTCTCAAATAATCTCACATTAATGACCATTCCATATTAACAATAATTTGCAATTGTAATATTATTGTTAAATTATGATACTATGGCATTGTTATCGTAGTAAAATTTGTGATTATATATCTATATCACTACAAGAAAAATACCTAGTTTGATGGCCACTAAAGTTAATCATAATAATAAATACTTGTTTTTGTTTAAATGTATTTTTCACTGTCACTTAATTGTTATAAAAAAATATTTAGTATTCTTGGTGTTAATAATTGTCACAATAACTATATATTAAAAAATTTGTTCAAGAATACGTAGATAAAATATTATTTTAATTTTCTAGTTTTTTTTTTTTAATCAAAATTATCACTACGTTACAATAAATTTTAAAACGACTTTTTTTTGTTAAAAAAAAGTTAATATGGTCAATGAACAATTGTAGAAATTTGAAAGTTGGACGGAACTGAAAGAATTCTATTTCAAAAACAATTAACACTTAACACGCTTTAGCCAGTTAGAGAAACTCATTGTCTAACACTTAACGCGCTTAGCTTTCTTGACATCTATAAGAGAATCAACTCATGAGCAATCTTTCTATTCAGAATTCACACTTGAAATTCCTAACACTTGAGTTTAATCTGTGAGAGTTGAAGCTTGATCTTGTGAGTCATACAGGATCATATTGACGTTAATATAGTTGTGGAGGGAATGGGAGTGAAGGGCATGTTGTTATTTATTATTGTGGATATGGTTACCAGTGTCAATGCAACCAAGGTTTTGAAGGAAATCCATATCTTCATGCTTGCACAGGTTATTAACTAATTCTATTAAATATTCATCTATCTTTATATAGTTTAATTTGTTATCTTTTCTTTGACAATTTCAATTTGTTTTCTCTGTTATTGCAGACACTAATGAATGTGATATGGGAAATCATACATGTCTAATGAACAATAATTGTCCTAACACAATTGGATCCTACCAGTGCTTTTGTCCCAAGGGACAATCAGAAAATGGTACCAAAACGGTTGCCACAAGAAAAATTTGCTTCCACGTATTATTATTGGTAAGAAATTTAATTACGTTTACATTTATAAATAATTAGTCAGATATTTTTATTTAAATGCGTAAAATATTTCATATTAATAAAATTGTAGATATCAGTTTGTATTTCAATAATAAATAGCTGTTATTCTATTCTAATGTATATATAGCATCAGATAAGATAAGATAATACTTGTAAGAGAAAATTAAAGAATTTTGTCCAACACATTCATCAGGTGCAAGTGCAGGATTCATGGCTATTTTGGTGGGGACTTGTTTGTTATACCTAAGGTTAAGAATCGCAGCAGAGGCAGCCGGAGCTTTATCATATCTTCACTCAGCTGCTTCCATTCCAATTGTCCACAAAAATGTTAAGAGTGCCAACATTCTCTTAGACAAAGATTACACTGCCAAAGTCTCTGAATTTGAAGCTTCAAGATTTGTTCCACGGGATCAAGTTGCATTAGCTACAATGGTGCAAGGAAAGATGGGTTACTGAGAAAAGCGACGTGTATAGCTTTGGCGTTGTGCTGGCAGAGCTTCTTACAGGAGAGAAAGCTCTTTCATTTGCGAGGTCGGAAGAGAAAGCAAATCTTGCTATCTACTTTCTATCTTGCCTGAAAGAGAATTGCTTGTTTGAAGCTCTTCAAGTTGGAATCTTGAATGAAGATAACAAGCAAGAGATTATAGAAGTTGCTAATATTACAGCAAAGTGTTTGAGTCTTAAAGGGGAAGAAAGACCATACATGAAGGAAGTGGCAGTGAAATTGGAAGGAATAAGGGAAATGTCACAGCAACAATGGGTCAATAATGCCGACAACAATTTTGAAGAGACCCAATCGCCAGAAAGACATGATAGTATTGCCAATGATGAAGAAGCCTTATTGTCTTTAGCATATGGAAGGTGATAGTATCACCGTATATAAGGCAATAAGGCTATATAAGGCAATAAGGCAATAGTATTTCACCTATCACCTTCCATATGCAAAAGACAATAAGGCTTCTTCATCATTGGCAATACTATCATGTCTTTCTGGCGATTGGGTCTCTTCAAAATTGTTGTCGGCATTATTGACCCATTGTTGCTGTGACATTTCCCTTATTCCTTCCAATTTCACTGCCACTTCCTTCATGTATGGTCTTTCTTCCCCTTTAAGACTCAAACACTTTGCTGTAATATTAGCAACTTCTATAATCTCTTGCTTGTTATCTTCATTCAAGATTCCAACTTGAAGAGCTTCAAACAAGCAATTCTCTTTCAGGCAAGATAGAAAGTAGATAGCAAGATTTTCTCTTCAAAATTGTTGTCCGCATCATTGAATATTTGAATATATTTTTTTAGAAAAAAATTCAATTAAAAAACTTAAAAGCGTTCCATGTTGTGATCCTCCAAGTTGTGTAATTGTCTTCACGAAGTTTATCTTGGATTGGGACGAAAGCATTCTTGGATGCAGGTGTTGAATTTGATAGAAGAGGTGCCATGATTATTGTTGCAAAACTTAAAACAGAAGGTTGATTTGGAGAAATAAAAACAAGAAAAATTGATCATGATCTTGATTAAGTTATGGCTCTGGATACCATATTGGAGTTTTGGAGATGAAGCAATGTGTGAGTAATCGAGAAAGAGAGAGTAGAAAGAGTGAGAATGAGAATATTAGAATTAGAATTAATTGAAAGATGTGTACATTCTGATTCTAGAGTCTAAACTTATATATAGCAAGATAATGCAACAACCTTGCTTCTCACTCTATAACAAACTGAACCAAGCCTCACTTTTCTAACTAATTTCAGTAACTAAATCATATATATCCTAACAATTATAAAAACTAGAGTGATTATATAACTTTGATAACACTTTAAAAGTATTTCATAAATTAAGGTTACTTTTTTATTTTTTATTTTATTTTTCAAATTAAAAAGTAATAGTTTCAATATATTAAAAAAAATAGTTTACATAACGCCACAATTTTTTACATGATATTTAAAACTAAACTACTACATGTTTTACCCTTTTTCTTTACTATAACTTATTTTCTTTACATCATAATTGATTAAACTTAAGATACTTGTATAAAAGAGCACTAAATAGTAATTTTGTATAATTGATAACACCAATAAAAGAAAATAATTTGGTTGTAATAATTGTCAACCCACCCACAAACTTAATCACTAAATGACAGCATGACTACTTTGACTCGAGCTTAGCAGGTAAAGAAGCACATGCTTTAGGCCTCACAAGAAAAAGTACCATTCTGAAACAACGCCTATAGGAATAAATTGCCAAGACAGTGAAATGGAATTATGTTGTACTTGTACATGGCCCAAAAAAAAAAGAGTTCAGCACAGAGTCAGAGGTAGATGCCATACGAGTCTAAGATAGAAAACAAAAATACCTTTTTACACTCAAATTAGTATCACTGCTAAAGAACATACTTAACACTAAGTCACTAATAATTTGACTTATAACCATGTATTATCTTCATCCAACAAGAGATTATGACTGCTCATAACCAATAATAAGCCCTTCCTTTGGAATTCATTGCCCCTTCCTTTGGAATCCATTGCTAGAAAGAAATGTCCACCAATAAGAAAATAGCAACAGACATACAGTTTTTAATCTAACCTTGGACATCCCAACACCAATGATATCTGCTCTTGTAGAAAGGGACTGACCAACTGCATCACCAATAAAACGAATGTAACAAGAATATTGATATCCTTATGAATGTATGACATAAATGAAGAAACCCATTTTTTTTTTATGCAATACGCACTAAAGGAATCATATAAAGCATGATAATGAAATTATGATGGAAACTTAACTAAAAAATTATAGTAGGATGCTAATCAGATCAAATTTCACAGCTTTTATAAAGGTTGGGCCGAGATTAAGCATTGTTTCCTTTAACACCAGTCCAAAATTATAATCGGAGGTTTTATCATCCAACTCCTCTTCTAAACTTAGTTGTAGAAACTTCCTAATCCCCGAAGTTTGAATATTGATCACAGCAGCGGCAACGGAGGAAAATACCTTCCATTATAAAATATAAGTCAATATGGACTCACTTCAACAAAGAGCCAAGAAACCATTGAAGGAAACAACTAATGACAAATCCACCTAATATAACATAGCGCATAGCACACCTAACCAAAGGATGTGGATTTATGTTTATTTATACAAACCGTCAATTGAACTACCTCAATGAAAAGTGAACTTAATTCCCATGATTGAGCTCATATCACTAGAAGTTCAGGTGCAGCTCAAGCTCAAAAACTAATTCAAGTTAAATTAAATCTTCTGATAATAATAACCATAATAATTAAGGAATCCAATTGAAAACAGCCAACAGTAGAGTTAACTAAGTTGCAGCTTGCCCCCTAACATTTCAAGCAATTTCAAACAATACTTAATTCATAAAGCTGAATTCCAAATCGAATTATACATATATTAGCACACCCCAAATGAAAAACAATAAAAATTTATCATGTTTGTGTACCTGGGTACCAAGGTTGAGGCCAAGAAGGAGAAGAGTAAGGAGGAGCAAGAGGATCCCCGAGGTGGCGAAGCCATACTGTTGTCGATTTTCTTGGCAACCTGAGGAATGCGGAAGGTCTCAGGCTCAAGTAAGTCCGCTATCGATCCCTCGCTTGAGGAAATCCAATAAAGGAGACACCATAAACTAACCTCATAAAGTCCAATATCTTCATCAGGAATCTATATAGCTGCAGCAGATTTGAACCACGCAAGAGTATGAGGAGATGGCGAGCAAATCTGGCATTGTCTTTGTCTAAACAAGCAGAGATAGCGCCAATGGTACCTTGGGGAAGAAGGTTTAGCAGTCCAGCCACTACAAAGATACAAAAAGAAAACATAGAGAAGTTTAAAATACACTCCTGAACCACTTCATAATGAATCCAAATTAAAGACAACTGATTCTACCCCAAGTTTATGTGCTGTACTGGGTTTCATAGTAAAGATATTTTGTTTAACAGAACACTACAAGTGATGACAGTGAAATATAGCTGTATTAATGCATTTCCACATGATTAATGCCTAAGTTTCATGAATTCAGAATGCAGTGCACTACTTAGCATAGGTTATGTAACAAAACACGTTTAGATTTTATGAATGATTCTGCTTTTTCACAAATATATACTGAGTTTTTAGGAGTTTCCATGGGTGTTGATTACAGATAATTTCCTTTCAAGATCTGGTAGAACTTTACATTTGAACATCACAGATAAATTTCAGACTTAAAAAAAAGGTACAGTGAAAGGAAAATGACATCATGTACCAGATAAGAAAGACTCAGAATGGAGGTGCAGCGCGTTGCAGCGGCAAGTCTTCACAGCGGTACAGTTAAGACTTGCTGGACTGGATTTTGCTTCACCTCTTTTGTCCTGTGTTCTTGTCAAGAACAAAATCAAAACAAAAGAGTAAATTGAAACCAAATCAAGAAGAAAAAGATTAATGTACACCAAATTGAATTCTGAAACCAAAAAGTAAACAGAACAAAATTGAAAGAGGGATTTTTTAGATTAAATGTAAAACCATATATATCTTCTGTTAGATTTTGAGCTATTGGTATTTTAATTAATTCCTTGTCAATTGAAATAAAAATAAAAAATAAAACTAAAATCAGCTTCAGAAATGCCCTTTTCTTTTCTTTCAATCCTCATGTGTCACTGATTTGGACCCAGCAGCAGTCAATAGCTTGTAACTTGCAATTTAGAGACATTCTTGATTCTTATAGACACATTTAATTTGCACACATGATCAATTTTCTTTTTTAGTGGGTCACCCCCACCCCAAAAACTAAAAGAATCTATAGTGAATATGAATGAAGAGGTAAATGGATTTCATCCATTTTTGGCTAGAAGGATTTGATTTTCAGTACAATTTCTAACTTTAATTTTGCAGTTACATACATATTTATAATATCTTCTTGAAACTTTATCAGTTAAAAATTTCTTGAAACTTCAACTAAAAACTTCACTACAAAGCACACAATAAATCAAAATAGTAAAACATTCAAATCCGTAACTGTAAACAGCCACAATTAACCTGAATTAATAGAAGATATGGACAAAATCTGAATCAAAATAACCTGAATTATTTATTGAAAAAAAAAAAAAGAAAATCCGATCACCTCATCTGCTAGCTTCATTTCAGATTCACAGAGAAGCGCAATCAACATTTGCTTGACCTGTTAGAAATAACGCAAAAGAACAATGAAGCTAGGATGACTAAAATTAATCGGACGTAAGCGGAGGCGTAGATGAACACTACAACAAATCATATTTTAGTGGCGAATATCACTTATTAAGTGTTCGTAGAGCACACTTCTGTAGGGCTAGTTGTTTTTTTATATCATGAAAAAAAGAGTGAAAATCTAATATCATGAAAAACAGAGTGAAAATCTAAGTAAATTGACACATAATAGGATTGCGTTATATGCTACCTTTTGGCATTCTACAATGCCTGTGCTGTCCAAATCATAGAGCCTAAATGAAACTGCAAGATAATTGCAAAACCTAAATATGAGTTTCACAATCGAAATCCACTTTAACCAGAAAAGGGGTTAGGATTCAATCTTCTACTTACAATCAATCTTGTCTTCCAGTGGTGCATTTGGGTGGAAGACATTGATAGATCGAACAAAGTCATCAAAGTCAATTACTCCCTTCCTCTTAACATCAAATAGATAAAAAATCTGCATGCAGTAAAATTCTAATGTCAAAAGGACATTCAGATAACTGAAATGACTAATGCTTGGAGATACCATGAAAAACAATGAAATTTATTACTAAGTAGCAACTAGCGAAGACTCAAAAAACACTTATTTCTATATGGAAATTTAAATATGGAGATGCATGTGCCTTTATATCTAAAAGAATACTGACCTCTAGCTAAATGTGTCATCATGAGCATTTATGCTTCAGGTTATTAAAGGGATTAAGAAATTGAGTTTCTTCCGAAAGTATATGGCGATAGAACAATGTCTTCATTAACCTATTTGCATTGCAAATTATCGATTTAACAAAGTAAATTTGTGATGCTAGATAGGCATTCACTCATGCATGCAAGAAACCTTAAAAATGAAGGCCTTATTCATAAACCAGACCCATGTTGTGTATGTATAGTATCCGATTGACAAAGATATTCTCCTTTTTCCTATTCTTGAAGCTTGCCAATTGAAATTCTTCCTGCAAAAAAAGAACACTGTAATCAAAGAACAGACTATGAAATGAATGTGAAGAACAAATAGAAATAAAAAATATTGGTAATTGTATAAGCAATTCATCATGATATTGTGTGACTCTGACAGATTCTATTTAAGAAAATGAAAAGCACAAAAAACAATATAGTATATTGTTGATCATTCATATCAAGAAATAAAAAAGACACACCAAATATCTCATAATAAAATGAACATCACAAAATAGATGTCATAAATACAACTATGTTTGAAATTAGGAGGAAAACGCATTTGCTATATGGTACCTTGCTTATTAGATCATCATCAACAACCGAACCGAACTGCTTATGCTCTTAAATAGCTCAAAAAGTGCTTCAACTTCACTGACAGTGACTGTGAAACCAAAATTTGTTGTAAGTTTAAACTACTAAAGTGGCATGAAGGCTTGAGAAATAGAGATAGAGCCAATTCAATAATAAATATAAAACAAGACGATTCTGTTTTTCAATAATTAATAGACCAGAAGACCGGTAAAGCATATGAACCAACCAATTAGAATTGAAATTTGGAGAGGGAAAACTAACACTTTTCCTACTAAAGTGGTGACAAGATGGATTGTAAATAACTTGATGCCATAGAAAACACATGCAGCTATTCTTAATCTTTTCAACCTAGCAAGTAGAAGAGGCTAAAAATATTTTATCTGTGATTTGGTTTATATGAAAAATTTCAGAAGGAGAAGAGAAAAGGAAAAGGGAATTGGGGATGTGTTGGAGAAGAGGAAGGAGGAGGGGAAGGGAAAGCCTCAGATTGTGAAGGAGAAGGGGAAAGGAAAGGGAATGGAGAAGGAGAGTTTTTTTTTTTTTAGTAACTGTAAAATGATATCTTTAATGGTAAGCCTAAACAGAAATTAATTTAAGGACTATTACGAGTCTCGAAGGATAATTTTAAAAACGAATTTAAGTAATTATTAAATTTAAAGATATTTTCAATTTGCAAATGAACTTTTAAAAGAAAATCTTATATAATTGAAAAAATCCACTTTGGACTTAGTCGAGATTTTTCCATTGTTATGAAAGAATAGTGAGTGAAGTGAGTCTTAGAGTAATCAACTAACTCATTTTGCTACTATATTTTATTTTCTTTTTCTCTTTTTCTTTCCTCCTCTTTCATCTACAAACCAAATCACACACCAACAATAATTACCACAAGTTTTACATTTTTTTAAAAATATAATCTTTAAATAATTTATAAATATAAGATATTTTTTATTTCTTAAATTAATTTTTGAAATTAAGTTATATATTTAATTTTATTTTTAAAATAATATCAAAATTTATCTAATAATCAGGATTATCCATCTCAAAAATATATCTTTTAAATAATTTAAAAATATAAGATATTATTCATTTCTTAAATTAGCTTTTGAAAGTTGAATAATTAAACCTATTTAACTTTAATGCTAATACTAATTATTAGCTCTAAGAAATTAAAACTAAATTAAAACATAGTACTTCAACTGAAAGCAACAATAATGATCAATAATCTATGTTTCACTATTTATTTTGGAAAATTGAATTACATAGAAGATTTTATAGGAATAATACTCAACTATGTGGTATATAGCCTTTAATATATACCTAACATACACACTTTGATATACACACTCATCTCATATAAAATTGCAAAACAAACTTAAAAACTCTTGCATCTCTTATATTCTTCTTTGAAAAAAAAAACAAACACTTTTATATAATAATATATTCTCCTAACAATATATAAATATAAATATCCAAGACTCAAGAAAACCATATATGATATTTTGATTCATTAATTGACCTCACAACTTAATGGACCAAACCCATCACACACTATAATTTTTTATGGCCTACGAAGACTAAGCAACTTAACATTATCAACAACAGGCCTACAAAGAGAAGAGAAATCATCACTCCTCATAGTGTAGAAAGTGCTAAGGAACATGACCCTCGTTCTTGGGCTAACAGAAACAAATTTTAGGGCTGCCCTTTTAAACCCACCTTTTCCTTTGGACTCATAAGGCACTTTTAGGGTGTCTTTCCCAGCATATGCTTCAACAATCATAGACCCTTCACATGAATTGCTTGCATCTCCAACTGCAAATGAGAGCCATGACCAAAAAAAAAAAAACTGCAAATGAGAGCACATATGTTTTGCCCGGGACGGTTCGCGCCACTTGCGCGATCGCGCTCTCTTTACCGGCTACTAGCTCCACGGCTCTTGTCCCTTGGGGGACGGAGAAGTGGGCCGAGTCGATGTACCTCACAGCCTTGAGGAACTCGACCATCCAAACCGGTAAAGGCGAGTGGCTATCTTCAATGTTGGGTGGGATTAGCACTCCCCATGATGTGTTTGGGAATACATATGGTCCTTCTTCAAATTCACCATTCTTCAATATATTCTCTGCGACATTTTAAATAGGTTAAAAAGTTAGAACAAAATACTACTTTTGAAATGGTTGATGAATAATTTGTAAATCTTTTAAAATTAAATCTAACGGACAGAACTCAATTTCATCATATATTCTATCTTAAAAATTATACGCCATATATAAATAATTTGGAGATACTAAAATGTGAACTAAGCTTATAAAATTCCAATTTGCAAATGAACTTTCAAAAGAAAATCCTGTATAATTGAAAAGAGAAGTGCTAAGAAAACAATGAAAATTTTGAACAACATAAACAACCACCAATCAAATGAAAATATACTACACTCTAATTTAATACTACTAATTAAATTTACTCTTTTAACCTTATTAATTCACATTGTTTACACATTGTTCAAAAATCTTGTTAGTTACTTATACTTTTCCAATTAAAAAAATCCACTTCCGACTTAGTTGAGATTTTTCCATTGTTCTGGAAGAATGTTCTGGAAGAATGTTCTGGAAGAATGGTGAGTGAAGTGGGTCTCGGATTAATCAACTAACTCATTCTGCTACTATGTTTTGCTTTCCTTTTCTCTTTTTTCTTCCTTCGTCTTTCACTTAAAAAAAATCACACTCCAATACTAATTACCACAAGTCTTACATTTCTTTAAAGATATAATCTTTAAATAATTTATAAATATAAGACATTTTTTGTCTCTTTAAATAACCAAGCTGTGCAAAATTCCTAGGAATCATAATCGAAAATTGGACCTACTCTTAATAAAGGTTTACCTGTCATTATAGGAGAGAGATCATTAATTGTTTTAGAGCAAGAAAGATGTTCCAGAAAATATTAATTTAACCAGTCATTATTATTGTTCCCATAATTATCCTCAATATAAATTACTAAATTAATGTGCAAGCCATGATTTCAAACTCTGCAATCAAGATTACGGCATTGATGTTACAATTTTGTAACCCTTTACAACAATTACAGCAACATCAACTGCAAATTTTACTGCAGCTAGAATTACAACCACATATCCAAATCATGATGGGACCAATAAACTTTTTCTCCAACAAATCATTTAATTTTGTAACAAATTAATTAAATTCATAAATTTAGAAGCAATCCTCCAGCACCTTTGATTACCCTAAACACAGGATTCTAAAATCCATCATCTATCACATTAATTACCCTAAACTCTAATTTGAGCTCTAGCATTTCATTATGGGAAGAATTTTGACAGAATTTTTTTTGTTCAAATTGCTTGTGAAAAATCAAATTCTCCAACAATTTAACTGAACAAAAAGAACAAAATGATGCTGTAAATGCAAATTACAGTATTTTGGGGCTGACCTGGTCTTTGACGGCACTGAGTCCAAAATCGGACACCTTGAGATTCCCATTCTCATCAAGCAAGAGATTTTCCGGCTTCAAATCACGGTGAAAAACGCCGCGCGAGGGCAGTACCCTACGGCGGAGATAAGCTGCTGGAAATACTTGCGAGCGAGATCCTCGCTGAACCTCCCTTTCGAAACCTTAGCAAATAACTCACCGCCTTTAACGAACTCCAACACGAAATAGATCTTGGTCTTTGTCGCCAGCACCTCGTGCAGCTTCACGATGTTTGGGTGGTTGAGCTTGCTCATGATCGAAACCTCGCGCTTTACGTTCGAAACCAGCGACGTTCCCATTATCTTTTTCTTGCTTATCACCTAGCATTCCACAAATTCAAAAATGTATTTTAACGAATTCGATCACATTGAAGAATTCGATTCAAAATTCAGAAGTTTCTGCAAATCATTCCTTATAAAGAGAAAATTTAACACAATCAATACATCAATTTCAACCCCAACCAATCACAGAACTTTTCAGGTTTCTTCAATAAAGAGAAAATTATTTGATCTTGTCAATTGAAACTCCAAATGATTTACCTCTTACGGCAGCGCGAGGAAGAGGAGCGACGGTGGCGTGAATGTGAGGAGCGATAGTGACACGGCAGCAACAGAATGCGACGGCGGCACAACCATGACGGAGCGACCACAGCAGCGAAGAATGGTGTGAATTTGGGGTTGAACGAGAGAATTTGGGAGAATTGCGTTTCTGCACTTTGGAAGCGGGAGGGGGGCGCGGGTATATGTGTTTGTGGTTATAAAAATCGACGGCATATGGGTCGATTTTTATTTAAAAAAAAAATAACACTCCTAGCATCTATTTTATATATTAAATTTATACTGTTAATTTTAGTTTGGAAAGCAATTTAGACCATTTAAATTTATCGACGATATCTTTTACGATATTTTAAATAACAGAATAGATATTATGTGCATCGATTTTAAATTAAAGTATTTTTGACCTCAAGTGCATCGATAATGTGACTATAATAGAAAAAAAATTAATGCTTTATAAAAATATCGACGACCTGATTGTCGGTTTTAATATTCCATTTTCAATTAAATTTTTATTAATATCGACAGCAAGCCGTCGAAAATTATCAACGGCAGAAATAAACGTCGATTTTTGGCGTAAAAAAAAATACTTTTTCTTATAGTATCAATTCATTTATTTTAGTCAAATCAAATTATTAATGTAATTGATTAGTTCTAATTATTATGGTCAAATAAAATATTAAATAATTTGATATTTATTGTAATAAAATAAATAAATAAATAAATAATATATTTAAATAAATCAAATAAAATAAATAAAAAATACCTTCAAAAACATATCATGTCAACTATGCTATTAACTACAAAAATCTAATTTTAATAATATATAATTGATTACGTTTTTTTAATTGCATAACCATATGTTATATTTTTTAATTAATATATATAATCTAAAATATTTAATTATATATTATATTTATATTTATTTATTTTGTAATTAAATTATTGCATTATTAATTAAAAATTATTTTCTAATTTTAAATTTAGTTAATCTTAGTCTATATGTCTCCTACTATATTGACAGGTTATGACCTTTAAAATTACATTATTTTTAAATTAAATTTTTATGTTTTTACTTAACCATTGTCATGGTTATTAATTAGGTTATTGTATAACCTTGAATTTAATATATGCATTAAATGGAATATTATTTGAACTTTTTATTTACAATATATTTTTTAATTTTTTATAAGACAATTTCTTATAAATTGAAGTATTAGTTTTTCCAAAAAGTTGTGTATGTACGTATATTTTTTTATATATATATTGAGATATTTATTTATTGTATTATACCTTTCTCTTTATTAAATTCAAATATTTTTTGAGTTCTTTTTATATCATTATTCAGTATTCATATAAATGACAAAAAAAAAATATACGAGCTTATTCTATATAAGTTAAATATGTTCATACAAAAATTATTTTACATATTTTATACATAAATATAAAAAAATAAATATTTATTTGTATATTATACAAATACATATACTAAGTTTTTACAATTTTAATTATTATTAAAATATTATGTATAAATAAATTTTACATGTATATATAATTATATATCATTATGTTAATAAAAATAACTACTTTTAAAAATCAATGACTCAATATGTTTTTGGTCATTTAAAAAAACAAACATAATTAAATAAATATATAAAATAGTTTATATTATCAGTGTATTAAAATTAAAACTCAAAAAATAAATGATAATATAAAAATTTATTAGAAAAACATAATTTAAATTTAAATATCAAACCTCTAATTTTAGAGAATTTGAAAATATGAAGAGTTTGACGGGTTTTGGAAGGTTAATAAAAACCTAAAAAATCCTTATCCTCTCAAAAAATAAAACTAATTAAAACCTTTCTTTTTTTTCTTCAAAATCATCCGAAAACCAAACTTGTAAACATATATACTCTAACACTATATTTGGATAAATGGAAATTAGAAGGAAAGAAAACTGAAGGAAGGAAAATTAAAGGAAAATGAAATTTTCTCTTAATTGGATCAGCACAGAAATTAGATGGAAAAGAAAAATAATGACGTAGGGCCACATCCAAGTTTTCTTTCCCAACTTGCTAAGAAAACTGCTGAAAGTTTCAAAGTAAAAGTAAAATTACTAACATATCCATTATTAAAATTAAAAACAAAATTTATAATATTTAATAGAAAATAAAAAAAATAAATTTAACAAATATTATTATTTATAATAATAATACATTAAAATTCTAAAATATAATTAGAAACACTTTTTTTATTTAAAAAATAATTTAAATATATTAGTATATTATAATTTATATATA
Organism: Arachis hypogaea; assembly: GCF_003086295.3. Taxonomy (NCBI): domain Eukaryota; kingdom Viridiplantae; phylum Streptophyta; class Magnoliopsida; order Fabales; family Fabaceae; genus Arachis; species Arachis hypogaea. Next base: position 110,752,969 of record NC_092041.1, on the reverse strand, counting down.
ATATATATAAGAGTATTAATGTAATCTTATACTATTATGATTTTCTTTCTTCTCACTTTTCTTTCCATCCAAACAAAAGAAAATTTTCTCTCTATTTTCTTTCCATCTATTTTCTTTTAATCCAAACAATATACAAATAACTCTACTTTTCTTTCTATTTTCTTTCCACTCATTTTCTTTTCTCCCATTTTCTTTCCTTCCACTTTCTTTTCTATATCCAAACAAAGCCTAAAGGATAATTTTTAGCCCCACTTTATTGCTTTAATTTTTTGGTTTAATTAATTTATTAATTCTATAATTTCACCAAATTTTTAATTTAATTAATCTTTACGGTTTAAAAATGTGTAATTTGTTTTTATAATAGCTAGATAAAATGTCTAGATTTGTTGTCCTCCTAATATATATTTTTCTTGATTTAATTTGTATTAAAAATGATGGTTAACTTTTAAAATGAAAGATAAAATTAAATAAATAATAAATAAACTTATCATTCATTTATTTTAACATTCATACTCAAGCACAAATATATATTTCGTACCAGTTATGCTACACATACAAGTTTTTTTGCATTACAAGTCTTACAAGTTGGACCAAACCTAACAGAAGCTACACTCACCCACAAAAGCGTGTTAACATGCGCATCACGTTTTCAAAGCGCTCTTTTACTATTATAAACGACTCTTCTTCTTCTTCCTCGATAAAAATCACAACTATCAGTTTTTCTTCGTGTTTCTCCTCCTCCTCCTCCTCCTCTTCTTCCTTCTTCTTCTCCTTCTTCTTTGTGTTTCTCCTCCTATTTTTTCGTGTGTTTCATCTTCATCGTCGTGTTTCTCCTCCTTCTTCTTTTGATTTTGTAACATTATGTATTTTTTTCTTTGTTTGATTTTTTCTCCTAAAAAGAATTATAAAAATATGAAATAAGAAGATGAAGATGAAGAAGCAGCAGCAGAAGTTGAGGAGGAGGAAGAGGAAGAGTTCTGAATTATGCAGAACTTATCAGAATAAAAATATACCCAAATATCTTCGTTTTACACCCAAATTTGCTGCAAATACAGAAATGAGTTATGCTACGTGTACACTAAAATCAACCACCAAAGTCAGCCACCAGTATAAAATACATACTGTAATACAAATATACAATGAAAATAAATTAAAGCACACATGTATTAATACACAAATACATTGGTGGTTGATTTTAGTGGCTGATTTTAGTGTACAAATAACATTTTGTACAGAAAAATATTTCCTCTAATGCTGCATTTTTTTCTTTTTCTTCTTTTCCTTATTTCTTTCTTTTTTTTAGTTAAATGAATATAAGTTCATCCTCTTTCAAGTAAGTTTGCAGCATTATGTATTTTCTTCTTCTTCTTTGTTTGATTTTTTTGTTTTTATTCTTGTTAAAAGAGTAAAACAAGAAGAAACTTAAGAAGGTAAAACAAAAAAGAAAAGATGAATAAGAAAAAAAGAAGAAGATGGTGATGATGATGGAAAAAAAAGAAGCAGCAGAAGATGAGGAGGAGGAAGAGGAATAGTTCTGAATTATGCAGAACTTATCAGAATAAAAATACACTCAAATTTGCTGCAAATATAGAAATGAGTTATGCTACGTGTACACTAAAATCAGGCACCAAAGTCAGCCACCAGTATAAAATACATACCGGAATACAAATATACATTGAAAATAAATTAAAGCACGCATGTATTTATACACAAATATATTGGTAGCTGATTTTAACGTACAAATAACATTTTTGTACAGAAAAATATTTCCTCTAATGCTGCATTTCTTCTTCTTCTTCTTCTTTTCCTTATTTCTTTCTTTCTTTTAGTTAAATAAATGTTAGTTCATCTTCTTTCAAGTAATTTTGCAGCATTATGTGTTTCTTCTTCTTCTTTGTTTGATTTTTTTTATTTTTATTCTTGTTAACAGAGTAAAACAAGAAGAAACTTGAGAAGGTAAAACAAAAAGGAAAGATGAATAAGAAAAAAAGAAAAAGAAGATGGTAATGATGATGAAAAAAAAAGCAGCACCAGAAGATGAGGAGGAGAAAAAAAAAGAGTTTTGAATTATGCAGAACTTATTAGAATAAAAATACACTCAAATATATTCATTTTACACCCAAATATCTTCGTGTTATACCCAAATTTGCTGCAAATACAGAAAAATATTTCCTCTAATGTATTTTTTTCTTCTGAATTGAACCACACCTCAGTCACTTGATTGGATTAAAAAATAATAATCAATTTTGTTCTGATTCAATTGACAATCTGAACTTGAATTATTCATTATATTTAACAACGAGATAATTGATGATGGGGGAGAAAGAGAAAAAGAAAGGAAGAGAAGAAAATCCAATGAAAAAAGGAGGAGGAATAAGAAGAGATGGTGTTGATGACAACGATAACGAAAAGGAAGAAGAACGTGCGCGCGTTGATCGAAAAATCTGTTAAGAAAGAGCGTGTGTTATAAGAGGCGCGTTTTAAAAGTAAGTGAATTTCAGAACTTGTAAGACTTGTATAGCAAAAAGACTTGTGTGTGGAGATTAATTCATTTCGTATTATTTATATTGTTGGCCTTTATTTATATATCATAAAAACCCTGAACAATGAACACCAACTTTTAAGCTTCAAGTACAAATTAAAGCACTAGCTAAACTAATTAATTATTAACCTGTGTATAGTAACTTTGCAATAGCCATAATTATGTCAACAAGTTTCTCAACGTTAGAAGCATGTTGAGGGAGCCTAGATGGATCAGGTAAAGGATGATCAGATGGTGATTCTCCATAAACACAATCATCAATAAAGGTATTGACAGCACTAGCAGCCACATTCACGCCCAGGTAATCTCCTTTCTCCAACAATTCTCCGCTGTAATCAATGCTGCCGAGCGCGCCTTCTTCGCCGAAGTGGTCCAAACACGTCTCGTAGTGATCCTTTAAACTAGAATTACGCGAATTCACAATCAAAGAGTCGATGAAATGGATTGTGTTCGTAATTTTGGCACGTACCACGCCAATTGTGTACCGTACTAGGGTAACGAGATCTTTACCCTTTGCACCACCAGGAATTGAGTTTAGAAGGTTGTAACACACACGGAAGGGTACGTCGTCTTCCATCAGGTCTTTGTTCTTGCATATTACGTTTATTTCCACAACTCTGTTTGCTGCATAGGATAATGAGGATGCATCAAGTAAAAGGAAAATCAGCACAATGGAAGAGATCAAGGAAGGTCTACGATTAACATAGAAATTAACCATTGTTATTGGCTTCTTCAAATTCAATTATATTTCTTCTTCCGATTGCCTTAACTAGCTAGCCCTTTGCTGGTTATATAATGAGCTGATAACGATCGAGTAGTAAAAGAAAAAGAGGAATGATATAGGAGTAGATTTTATGATTTGTAGTCATCAATTAGTCATTATTTATATTTTTAATGGTGTGAGATTACATCTAATGATGTAAGATTACTCAATTTTTTTTGCTAATTAGATGCTGGTCAAATTTTAATAAAAGTATTGATTCTTTAGACTTTTTCAAAGAAAAATTATTAAAGGAAAATTTGTTTACTCATATTAATCAATATTTTAGATTAATACTTTATTTTTATATTATCAAAATTTATTATTTAAAATTTAATTTAATTATATAATAATTAATGAGCTGTATGATATATAATAAGAAAAATATTATGTTGTAGAATAATAAATAAAACAAATATAAAATAAAAATGTAAATAGATGACTTTAGTTTTGATATTTACCAATATAATTATCTCACTATAATAATATAAGTAACTTAATATTATATATATTAGGAACGTATAAAAGAGAGAAGAGGAAAATTTTTGTATAAAGAGAGATGTTTATTATTCATGTGTATATATTCCTTTGGACCAAAACCTCTATTTATATACATATAAGGGTCACCTTTTCAAACTTAATTAATTATACAATCTTTCTTGACATTCTCAAAAACATAGAGAAATAGTCATCCACCTTAAATCCACTTCACACTTATCATAACACTCCTCTTGAATGACCATTTAGAATTATGTCTCACTAAAATCTTACTAAAGAAAAACCAAATAGGAAAAAATTTTAGTAAAGGAAAAAGAATACAATATCCTTTGATGGGGACTGGCTCATTAAAAACCTTATCAAGAAAGAGGATTTTGAGAGTGACTTTGTAAATAAATCTGCCAGATTATCACTTGAGCGGATCTGTCGGACATCAATTGTCCCTTGATTTTGAAGATCATGAGTGAAGAAGAATTTGGGAGAAATATGCTTTGTTCTATCACCTTTGATGTGTCCACCCTTAAGTTGAGCAATACATGCTGTATTATCTTCAAACAGGACAGTTGGAGCTATCTTATAATCAATCAGTCAACATGATGACATAATATATTGGATCAGACTCATAAGCCAAAAACACTCGCGACTAGCTTCATGTATCGCTAGTATTTCAGCATGATTAGAGGAGGTTGCTGCTATCATCTGTTTTGTGGACCTCCATGAAATAGCTGTACCACCATATGTGAACAGATATCATGTTTGAGATCTCCCTTTGTATAGATCAGACAAGTATCGCCTGCATCTGCATAGCCAACTAGTTGTGACTTAGATCCATATGGGTAAAACAATCCCATATCAACCGTTCCATGAATATGTCGAAAGATTTGTTTGATTCCATTCCAATGTCTTCTGATTGGAGAGGAACTATACCTTGCTAGTAAATTCACAGCAAATGATATATCGAGTAGTGTATTATTAGCAAGATACATTAGCGTTCCAATGGCGCTAAGATATGGTACTTTAGGACTAAGAATATCTTCATTATCTTCTTTAGGACGGAATTGATCATTTTCTACATCCAAAAATCTTACAATTATTGGGGTACTTAATGGATGTAACTTATCCATATAGAATCTTTTCAAGATCTTTTCTGTGTATGTTGTTTGATAAATAAAGATCCCATTTTTTGTATGCTCGATCTGCAGGCCGAGACAAAATTTAGTCTTTCCAAGATCTTTTATCTCAAAATCTTTTTTTATACTTTTTATAATTGTTGGAATCTCTTCAAGAGTTCCAATGATATCATCAACGTACACAGCAATTATAATGAATTCAGATACAGATTTCTTTATGAAAACACATGGGCAGATATCATCATTCTTAAATCCGTTTTTGCCAGATACTCAATAAGACGATTATACCACATTCGTCTATATTGCTTTTGACCATATAAAGATCTTTGAAATTTGACTGAGTATAACCCATGTGAATATTCATTAGATAGTTTAGATATCTTTAGTCCTTCAGAGACTTTCATATAGATATCATGATCTAATGAGCCGTATAAGTATGCTGTTACCACATCCATTAAATGCATATGTAGTTTATGATATGCGGATAAACTGACCAAATAACGCAATGTTATTGCATCCACTACAGGAAAATATGTTTCTTCATAATCTATACCGGGTCTTTGTGAAAAATCTTATGCTACAAGTCCAGCTTTGTAGCGTACAACTTTATTTTTCTCATTTTGTTTTTCACAAATACTCATCGGTATCCAACAGGTTTCACATCTTCTGGTGTACGGACTACAGGTCCAAAGACTTCACATTTTGCAAGTGAGTCTAGCTCAGCCTTCATGGTTTCTTCCCATTTTTGGTCAATCATTTTTTTGTCGACATTCTTCGACTGATCTTGGCTCAAGATCCTTATTTTCATGCATGATATTTAATGCCATATTATATGCAAATATTTCATTGACAATTGTCTTATTTCGGTTCTATTTCTCTCCTATAAAGACATAATTTATCGAGATCTCGTCATTTTCACAATTTTCAGGTACCTGAACGTCTTCTGGCGTTAAAATTATATTAGAATTTTGGACAACTGCAGGTGTCTTTACTATGTCTTTTTCAACAGGAATAGTATTTACCTCTTTTCTTTTTCGAGGGATTTTTGTCTTTAGAACCGACAGACCTGCCACGCTTCTGGCATGAATTTGCTTAGGTGGCGATTTGTTCGACTAGGACATCAACTCGAATCGGAGCATTTTCAGCCGGTATATAGGATTTAGTTATCCTCTTTGTATCAAAAAATGCATCAGGCAATTCATTTGCTATCCTTTGCAAATGTATAATCTTTTGAACTTCTAGTTCACATTACCCTGATCGAGGATCTAAATGCATCAATGATGATGCATTCCAATTGAGTTCCTTTTCAGGAAGTTTATTCCCTCCCCCTAATGTTAGAAATTTTAATTCATCAAAATGACAATCCACAAATCGAACTTTTAATATATCTCCAGTTTGTATCTCAAGATACCTTACTATAGAGGGAGAATCACATCCGACATATATTCCCAATTTTCTTTGGGGTCCCATTTTGGTGTGAGAAGGTGGTGCAATGGAAACATATATCACACACCCGAATATTCTTAAATGGGAAACATTTGGCTGCTGACTAAAAGCTAATTACATAGGAGAGAACTGATGGTAACTCGTTGGCCTCAAACGAATAAGTACTGCGGCATGTAAAATAGCATGCCCCAAGCCGAAGTTGGGAGATTTGTTCTCATAAGTAAGGGTCTAGTAATTAATTGGAGGCGTTTAATAAGTGATTCTACTAACCAATTTTGTGGGTGAACATAAGCTGCTGGATATTCAACACTTATTCCATTAGCCATACAATAAGCATCAAAAAGTTGGGAAGTAAATTCACCAGCATTATCAAGATGAATTGCTTTGATTGGATTTTTTGAAAATTGTGCTTTTAATCAAATAATTTGAGCAAGTAATCTCGCAAACACCAGGTTGCGAAAAGATAATAACCACACATGTTACCATCTCGAAGATGCGTCTATTAAGACCATAAAATATCTAAAAGATCCACATGGTGGATGAATAGGTCCACATATGTCATCTTGAATTCTTTCTAGGAATTTAGGGGACTCAAATCCAATCTTTACTGGTAATGGCCTTAAAATTAACTTCTCTTGAGAACATGCAGCACAACAAAATTCACTAGATTTAAGAATCTTTTAGTTCTTTAGTAAATGTTCATGGAAGTTTTCAATAATTCTCCGCATCATGGTTGTTCCCAGATGACCCAATCGGTCGTGCCAAATTATAAATTCATTTGGGCTAGTAAACTTCTGGTTTATAATGGCATGTGATTCAATTGCACTAATTCTAATATAATACAACCCAAATGAAAGTGAGGGTAACTTTTCTAATATAACCCTTTTATTTGAATAATGAGTTGTGAGACATAAGTACTCATGATTTCCCTCATTCATTGTCTCAATATGATATCTATTTCGGCAAATATCTTTGAAACTCAACAAGTTCCTCAGAGACTTGGTAGATAATAGTGCATTATTTATTATGAATTTTGTTCCTCCAAGAAACAAAATTATAACTCTTCTAGAGCCTTCTATCACATTACCTGAGCCAATAATAGTATTAACATATTCTTCTTTTGGCACAAGATGGGTAAAATATATATTACTTTTGAGAATGGTGTGCGAACTCGCACTATCCACAAGGCAAATATCTTCACTATATGTCCTTGCCATTCTCTTCAAAGACTAATAATAATAAAATGAGTAGAAATATTTATGCAGTAAAATCATTTCATTGATTGAAAATATTTTTATAAGTATAGTATAAAAATTTTATTATTATTATCTTGGCACATTCCTTAATTTTGAAATTCATAAATACTTTATCAAACATTATTCATATATATCACACTTGAAATTCAAATACATAAAACTTAACAAGAAGTTTCTTACATTATTTATTCACATGAATACTTAACAAATACATATATTAAACTATTTCATCATTAATCAAATGACTAATATTTCCTTCAGAATCCTCAAAGAAATCAGATACATCATAATGAGTGGTGAAATTTTTAACATCATTTGAAACAAAATTTGTTTCCTTTTCTTTGTCGTTTTTTTTCAAAGATGCTTGATAAAGATCAACTAGGTGCCTTGGTGTACAATAGGTACGCGACCAATGGCCCTTTCTACCATAACGAAAATATTTATCCTCAATTGATTTATTTTGCCCATTGTTTCTTTCTTTATCCCACTTCTGGTGAAATCCTCTCTTGTGAACATAATTCTTCTTCATTCCATAATTTTTCTTGTTACCAAAACCTTGCCATTTACCTCTTCTGGGGTTATGATTTCTCGCATTTGCTTCAGGAAATGGGTGGCGCCAGCTGAGCGCCAGATGGGCGCGTTTCATGATTTCTTAAAATTAAAGTAATTCATTGTTGCGTTCAGCAACAAGAAGGCAAGAAATTAACTCAGAATACTTTTTAAATCCTTTTTCTCGATACTGCTGTTGCAGGAGCACATTCGAGGCATGGAAGCTCGAGAAAATTTTCTCTAACATATCATTATCAGATATCTTTTTCCCATATAATTTCATTCATGAGGTGATTCAAAACATTGCTGAATTATATTCATTTATGGATTTAAAATCCTGTAAACGCAAGTGCGTCCATTCATATCGAGCTTGAGGAAGTATCACCGCCTTTTGATGATTGTACCTTTTTTCAAGTTCTTTCTACAGATTTGCAAGATTTTTTATTGTGAGATATTCATTTTTCAATCCTTCGTTAAGATGACGATGAAGGAAAATCATAGCTTTGGCTTTATCCTTCTAGAATGTATTATTTTCAGCCTTAATGGTATCTCCAAGATCCATTGAATCAAGATGTAGTTTAACATTTAGTATTCATGATAAATAGTTGTTTTTAGATATATCAAGAGCATTAAATTCAAGATGAGAGAGCTTCGACATAATGAAAAATTGTTACCTAGAGTCTTCCTTAAATTTGATCAAAGTCTCGTACTGATAACGTGTTGTAGAATAAATAAATAAGGAAAATATAAAATAAAAATGTAAATAGAAGACTCTAATTTTGATATTCACCAATATAATTATCTCACTATAATAATAGAAGTAACTTATATATTTACTACTATTATATATATTAGGAACTTATAAAAGAGAGAGGAAAAAAGTTTTTGTATAAAGAGAGAGATGTTTATTATTCATATGTGTATATTCCTTTGAGTAAATCCCCATAGTGGTCCCCGAGATTGACGTCGTGCACCAAAATCGTCCCTGAAATTCCAATTGCACCAATTATGTCCCTGAGATTGGAAAAATTGCACCATAATAGTCCTTGACCCGTTTTCCGTTAACGGCGCGCTGACATGGACCTTTGGTGACACGTGTCACCTCATTGTTTGACCACGTGTAACGGTATGATGACGTGTCGGTCAGCAACACGTGGCATGCTGACATAGATGGGTATGCCACGTATCACAATGCTATTTTGACACGTGTCAGATTATGCCACGTGTTCCACGTGTCATCCACTATGTTATTGTTACATGTGCACCAAATTGATCCCTTACTTTGTATCAAATGACTCATTTTATTCTGTGAAATTAAATGCCGTGCACCAAATTAGTCCCTTCATCAGTTTTTTCTCATTTTTTTATAAATTTAAAATTCTCAATATTTTTTATACACTAATTTTAATTATATTTTTTTATACATATTTTATAATAAATTTTTTAATTAATAATGTTAACTTGTATCATTAGAGTACATGTTAACTAAAACCAAAACTTTATTATTGTCTCTTGTGTTTATTTGTATCTGTTTTAATATTGTTCAAGTCATGGTTACAATAAGTACTTATATTGATTAATCATGTAATATATGAAAAAGCCGCATAAAGAAGTTATAGATAAAATGAATTATTATAGTCGACAGTATAAATCTATCTTATTAATTTAGTGAGAAGTTAATTATATGAAAAATCGGACATTCTTAAAATGGATGGGAATAATAAATTTATATTAGTTAATAAGTACCTTATCAAGTATTCCTAAAATATTTATTAAAGTGTTAAATATTAAAAAAAATGTATTAAGGAATATTATTATACTGTTAACTTACACTCTTTATTAAATCAATATCAATATGTCACATCATTCTTTTAATAAAATATTGAAAAAAAATTTGTATAATTAAAACTAATATTTTAAAAATATTTTATAAAACACTTGTATTTAAATAACTTGTGAAAAGATAAAACTAAAATTAGTGTATTTAAATATATAATGAGAATTTTAAATTTATAAAAAAATAAGAAAAAACTGATGAAATGACTAATTTGGTGTATGACATTCAATTTTAGGGACTAAAATGAGTCATTTGATGTAAAGTAAGGGGACCAATTTAGTGCACATGTAACGATGACATAGTGGATGACACGTGGACAAATAGCATTGCGACACATGGTAAAATAGCATTGTGACACGTGGCATACCCATCCACGTCAGCATGCCACGTGCCGTTGACCGACACATCATCATACTGTTACACGTGATCAAACCATGATGTGACACGTGTCACCAAAAGTCCACGTCATAAAGTCATGTCAACGCATCGTTAACGGAAAATGGTTCAGGGACTACTATGGTGCAATTTTTCCAATCTCAGGGACGTAATTAGTGCAATTAGAATCTTATGGACGATTTTGGTGCACGGCGTCAATCTCGAGGACCACTATGGGAATTTACTCATATTCCTTTAGAGTAAAACCCTGTTTATATACATATAAGGGGTCACCTTTTTAAACTTAATTAATTATATAATCTCTCTTGATATTTTCAGTAACATAGAGATCCACCTCATATCCACTTCACACTTATCACAACAGATTAGGATTAATATTTATTTATTAATATTAATTAATATTTTATGTTAATATTTTATTTTTATATTATTATAATTTATGATTTAGAATTTAAAATTTAAAATTTAGTTTTTAGTATTTAGAGTTGGTCAAATATTGATAAAAAAATATTAAATTTTGTTTGTAAGCTAGCATTATTGACTGGTCATTCATTATTTTCCATATAAAAAAATAACAATTATGTCGGTGTACACAAAAAATTAATAACTAAATCAATTATTTATATAAAATATATGTTAAAATATGATATGCACATTAAAATAACACATACAATTTAAAAAAAATTAAATAAAAATACATATCCAATATTTTTTAAACAAAGTATCTAAATTATACGTATATTATTTATATATGAATATTTTAATTTATGAAAAATACATTGATAAGATTAGTTAATAATTAATTACTTATATATTTTTTGTTTACTGCTGAAAATATATTTTGATTAAGTTAGTTGATAATTAATTACTCATAATTTATAATGCATTTGTTCTAGTTCTAATTAAAACATTATACTCTTCCAACGTAGAGTGAGGGATGCTTAAGACTATAGATGAAGATTTAAGTTGAGTTTCGATTGCTAAGTCAATTTTGACAGTAGAGAAGTAAGTTTTGGGTTTGGAGTGACCAGTTTTTTATCTGATTAGCATGTGATGGCGATTGTAATTTGAAAGAATGGGGGGACTTCTTCATTATGAACAGAGGTATTTAGGGATGGCAAAACTCTTCGAGATATGGAGATCTTTGTGGGGACTGTTTTGAATGGAGATCTGATTGTGAGAAATTTTTTTCGTGAGGATAGAGATGGGGGGATGAAATTTCTCTGAGATAGGCGCGGAATCCGAGCGGAAATTCTCGCTCCGTCCTCGCTAATCCCTGAAATTCTAAATTTGCTTAATTGTCCTTAATAGTTTATTTCTTATATATGTTTTTTAGTCATTTCACATGCCATATATATATAGACTCAAAATTCCTGATTCTTATTTGACCCTTCTTTTGTTCATAGATCTCTAACATCATCCATACTCCATCCAACCTCTCTGCAGTCACCCCCTCGCCACTCTCCCGTATTACTGCATTGTCACCTCTCACCATTCCATCACCCTCACCGTGTCGTTCTCTATATTCGTGGCGTTCCTTTCCACAATTCTATCGTCGTGTCTATTCTCTTCTCTGATGCCGTGTCCCCTACCTCGACCCTCGTCCACTGCTCTGTGCTCTGTGCTCTGGCTCGCCATGACGTCTCCCACCGCGTCATTTGAAAGTCACCATCTTGACGTTTGGACATTTTATATAAAATCTTGTTATTTTTGTATAGGATGGATACTTTCAACTTTACTATGAAAATTAATAATTAGTCAAAACTATTAGAGAGATGGGGAATGGGCCCTGTAAAAAATGGGGATGGAGATGGGAAGTAAATTTAGGGGCGGGGATGGGGAGTAGGGAGGCCTCCCCCGCCCCCGCCCCGCCCTGCCCATTGATATCCCTAGAGGCACTTAGTTGCTGATTATGAGGAGTAGTTTTGAAATGAGTTTAGTCTGAGTTTCTTTGAGAGGAACAGTCACAATAGCAGGATATGTTAGAATTTTTATTCTATTTCTGGTCTAATTTGTTAATAATTTAATTTAAAAATTAATTTAATTATTAATATTATAATTATTAAAAAAATTATTATTTAATTATATTAGTAGTTAGTTTACTTTTTTATAGAAAGAATACAATTATTTATAAAATTTATAAAATTTGGATCATCAATTATAATCATCATAACAAATATTTTGAATTTTTTTTGGTTTAAGAATTGAAAGTCCTAAATTTAAATTAAAAAAATATAATCTATCTACTTAATATACTAAAACTGGGTTTTTCCCCAACTAATGAAAGTGACATGTCGATCTCTCATGACTCTGTTTTCCCTCTAAAATGGACTTTCCTATTCTCTATTCTAAATTATTTTTTAAAAAATATATTTATTATAATTATATTATAATTAATATTTAATAAATAATACATAATTATACTAATTTAGGAACATATCTTTATTTTTAGAAAGTATTATTTTCATATAACTAAAGCACTCTTCTCTCTTCTAAAATTATTTTTAAAAAAATATCTTTATTATAATTATATTACAATTAGCATTTAATGAATAATGCATGATTATACTAATTTAGGAAAATATGTTTATTTTTAGAAAGTACTATTTTTATGTAATGAAAGCACTATTCTCTCTTCTAAAATTATTTTTAGAAAAATATCTTTATTATAATTATATTACAATTAACATTTAACGAATAATGCATGATTATACCAATTTAGAAAAATATATTTATTATAATTATATAAAATAATCTACTTAATATTCTAAAATTGGATTTTCCCCCAACTAATGAAAGTAAGGTGTCAATTTCTCATGAATTTATTTTTTTTCAAAATAAATGCACTATTCTCTCTTCTAAATTTATTTTAAAAAATATCTTTATTAGAATTATATTACAATTAGCATTTAATGAATAATGCATAATTATACTGATTTAAAAAATATCTTAATTATAATTATATAAAAAGTTAAACATAAATTTATAATTCTAATTGCTATAAATATGATACTAACGTTCATAGTGGTAAATTGATATTGCAATAATGAATTTCTATAATTATTTTTGTACTACTAAATGCTATATATAGTGTTTCTTTGTGGTTAGTGAGTCTAAATCTAAGAATCAAAGCATTTTTTTCTAATCTGTTATTCTTTTTTGATTGGACAATTGTTTCTAAGGAGCTTTGTAGGTCAAGTTCAAGTTACATCCCATCTACGTTTGTCCAAAAATATTCGAAGTGGAGCATATAATGAGATCGAATTTCCTCAATTTAAGTTCAATTTTAAAAAATTCGTGCCCACGTTGAAGATGCAATTCAAAGATTGGTACTATATTTAAATTTTTTTCTCTTAAACTTTTTGTATTAAAAATAATTTTATAACATATTGTATTTTTTCAGAAACTACCGGTCTTTTGGTGCATTAATGCAATGCCATTGAATAGAATAAAAGTCAATTTAATTATGACTTATATGTTATTTTTAAACTTTTTAATATGATTTTTTTTAAGTTTGTTTTCTTATGTATCACTTTTTTTTGTATTTCAGATTAGTAATGCAATTATTAAGAGAAGGAAAAGTATAGGTAACCAACAACTTTTTTGAACAATGTGTGAACAATATGAATTAATAGGGTTAAAAGAGTAAATTTAATTAAGAGCATTAAATTAAGGTGTAGTGTATTTTTATTTGATTGGTGGTTGTTCATGTTGTTTAAAATGGTCATTGTTTACCTAGCATTCCCCTTAAGAAAAATGTAATTCATCAATAAATTAGAATGATTAAAAGTTTAATTAAGATTAACTAACATCTGTTTTGGACACAAAATTGATTAATTAAGATTAAGGCGCGAAAAAGGAAAAAAGTCACAATAAGTGGTTTTGCTTTCTTGCTAATATATAAAAATACGTGAAAAAAAATTAAAATATCACCATTTAAAAAAAAATGTTAATCATACATATGAAAAGGGATTGAGAAATATGCATGAATATAAAAAATAAAAAATTATTACTTAATTGTAGAATAAAAAATAACTATATTAGAGTTAATACACATAACACCAGATTAAAAAAAAATAAACGCAATTACTACAATTTAAATTAATTTTAATAAAATAATTTAAAATTATAATTTCAAACTTATCACGTACATAGTACGAATTATTGAACAATTTATTATCATGTACATGACACGGATTATTAAACAATTTTTCATGTGTTTTTTTTTTTCAAAATAAAAATACTATTTTTACTTATAATTATTATTCTTTATCCACTCTTTCATTTAAACACTAATATTATTTATTAATTTTTTATTTTTATTCCTCACATTTATTAAAAATTCTTTTTCAATAATTTAGGTATTAATTGTTGTTATTTAATTAACTTATTTTAGGTATTTACTTATTAAACTTTTAAGTATTAATTATACCTCAATTACGGTATTAAGACTTTGAACATAATTTCAATTTAATTTTGGACAATATAAAAAACATATATATATATATATATATATATATATATATATGATATTTTAGGTATTAATTATTATTATTATCTATTAACTTATTTTAGGTTTTTAATTATTAAAATATTAGATATTAATTATATTCTGTTTATCATGTTAAGCCTTTAGACATAATCTCAATTTAATTTTAGACAATGTAAGAAGCAAATATATATATATATATATATATATAAATTAAAAGAGTAGATTTTAATTTTACATAAAATAATATAATAGATATAGAATATAAATAAATTTACTTGACAAATATAATTATTCATAGTGTGATATTTTATTACGATAACATATCTTTGTGTATTGCAAATATATATATATAAATTAAAAGAGTAGATTTTAATTTTACATAAAATAATATAATAGATATAGAATATAAATAAATTTACTTGACAAATATAATTATTCATAGTGTGATATTTTATTACGATAACATATCTTTGTGTATTGACTCCCTATATAGCAATAATATATATATATATATATATGCTATATAGTTTGTTATTTTTTTGTTACATGACATATTTATTATTATATTTTAAATTTAGAGTTTTTTTATCTAACATTGCAGTGAAGAATAGCAAGCAAAAAAAAATGAAAAAAAAAACATGGAAACATTCTAGACATGATTATCGCTAATCTTTTTTTCTTTAGTTTTTAAATATATTATTTATTTTATTTATTTAGAGTAATAACTAAATTTATTATAATTATAGTAAAATTATCTTTAAACTATTAGTATTATTAGTAAATTTTTAAAATTATTGACATATTATTAGTATATATAATAAGCAATAAATTTTCTTTCATGTTTATTATTTAAAAAATTTATAATTTTCACATAATCTTTATTCTATTTTTTTTTCATACTTAATGATTATTGACTACGATCCTATTAATAGTATCACCTATAGTAGATTATACGAAGAGAAAGTATGAAAAATAAAGATAAGAATTATAAGGCTATAAAAAGTTCCATTCAAGTTTGACAAGAGTAAGACGGTTTACATAGAAATAATTCTAATAGATGATAAGATTCATTGATTCATTTACTAAATTTTTTCAATTAATGCTAAGTTCAATTTATAAATAGAGTTTAATTTTGATGCACTGACAGTGTAAAGGGTTTTACATAGTCGAGCAATCACATCCGTTCTTTTGGATGACCATTCATGCGGTCAATGTATGTAAAATGTATTTATTTTTATTGATGTGCCATTACGTAATTGGATACACGTGTAAAACTACTTTACACTGTGAGTGCATCAAAATTAAATTCTTATAAATATTTGTAGTTCATATTTTAAGTTAATTTTATAAGTACACTATTTCACAAGTCAAAGACAATTCTTTTTAATAGTTTTGTAAATGCTAATAGCTTTTATATTTAATTTATTTTGCAATACGATAAAATTCATTGTTCAATCAAGTCAAAGACAATTCTTTTTAATAGCTTTGTAAATGCTAATAGCTTTTATATTTAATTTGTTTTGAAATACGATAAAATTCATTGTTCAATCAAGAATTATTTGACAAAAATATTTGAGAATGAATTGGTAGAAAAGAAAGTCTATGTCTTCTCAAATTTTGAGATCGAGAAATCAAGTAGAATATATCTTCTGACTGTACACACGTGCAAAATATCTTTTAAGATGGAGTCAGGTATAGTACATTTGGTCGATGATCGTAAAATTTTGGATAATCATTTTAATTTGCTTGCTCATGCTGATATATTGAAACAAACAAATGAACGATTCTACTTATTTGGTACGTAATTAATTTATATTAATCCACACAAAATGATTTTCCTTTTGATTTAAGTTTTGCCAAAAAATTGTATAATAGCATCATTTTATCGATAACAAAAATTTTAACAGTTTATTTATGAAAATATTTAAAATTGTATTGTGACTTTTTTTTAAAGGTATATCCTTTTATTAATATACTATTGTTAGTTTTATCGTTTAATATAAAATAAATCAGTAAATTCTTTTTATTTTATACACGTTCGAAGTTATAATTTCTTATATTATTCACTCATTTGTCCTTAATTTGGTACTTTTAATTCATTTTTTTTTCAATTAGATGTTATTAGATTCTTGACTAGAAAAGAAAAACTCATATCATGGTCAAAAATAGAGAGAAGTGACCAGTACATTGTGATTGATCTTCATGATTTGCAGTATGTAAAATTTTAATATGAATATTTCTTTAGGTTATAGTTATGTGTTGTGGTGCAATTTTTTTTTATATATTACTACTTACTCCCTTAATTCTCGCTTTCATTCAAAAATGAGAAAAAAATAAGATGTACACTATGAGATCAATTTACAATCTAATTACTTGATCATCTATGTCATCACCAAGCAACCAAATACATAATTTATTCTCTAATTTATAAAATTTAACAAAGACATTGGTAAAGATATTGGTTTTGTATTTATTTATATATTTTATTTATTTATGTTATATTTGTAATTATATTATATCTATTTTTATCAATATATTTTTTAAAAAAATATCGTTAGTGTTAGCACATTGTGTATTAAATAAATTAAATGATAGAAACACGTAACTATTTTCTTTTTCAGTCAAGATTAAGTAAAATACTGTAATTTAGACTTACAATATCAACATATTAATAATAAAATGAAGAAAAAAATATAATATTATATCAAAAAAAAATTTTAAATCATAATTGTAATTTATGATTGAAATCATAATTTAAATATTTTAAATGAGATAATTTCATTTAGAGAATTCATAATTCAAACATAATTTTTTTATACATTTAATAGCTACATTCGAGTTAATACATTTAATACTATATTTAAAAAACACGAACAATGCACATCATATTATTTATTTATTAATTAAATTATTACAATTCAAATTAATTTTAATAGAATAATTTAAAATTATAATTTCAGTTTTATCACGAGCATGGCACGGGTTATTACACTAGTAATGGTTGAAAGTAGGGCTGGCAATTCATACCCTACCGCGGGTACCCAACCCGGTCCAACCCGTTCGGGTAGGGTAGGCTACCGGCCGACCCGCTACGGGTAGGGTAGGGTACGGATTTAGGGTGTACCCTATCCTACCCTACCCGCACCTCATATATAACACATATTTTATTAAAAAATAGGTATATAGTGAAGGAAGTAAGAATTGAACCCACAACTTTCCTTATGTAATGACTTACAATAAGTGAACAACTACTAAACTAATTAGTTAATTTAGTAATTTAGAGCATTAGTTTTTTATTTTTTATGTTATTAATATGTATAAAATTTAAAATAATTAAATTTTATATTTACTTTGAAAATTTTGATATTTCTGCGGATAGGGTAGGGTTTAGAACTTTAGGGTGCGGGTAGGGTTAGGGTTGAGTGATTCTCAACCCGCGGGTAGGGTAGTAAAATTTTAATAAAATTTTCAATCCGCGGGTAGGGTTAGGGTAGAGTCCAAACCCTACCCTACCCTACCCATTGCCAGCCTTAATTGAAAGTACGTAAATTAATAAATTTATAAAATAATTAATATGTGATATGAGAGCAAAATTTATCTTTGTCTAGTCATTATTATCTGAAGAAACATGAATAATTGTTTGAATTCAAAAGAAAAATTTAAGTTTGTTATTAAATTTTAAAATTACTTAACATCATTTAAAAAATATTCATATTTATTTTAGAATTGTGAAAGTTTAATATTTTCTAATAAAATAATAATTTTAAAATCTAATTAAGATACTCAAAAAAAAAAAAGAATAACTATAAATCTCTATGAAGGACTTTCTCAAACTATCATAACTTAAATGTCGCTAATTTATTTCGGTGGTAGTGGAGTGAAAGCTAGCAATAATCTTGACGTGCTTATTCTTCATTTTGGTTCTTCGTTTTCATTTTGCATTAAAAAAAAAAAAAGAAAGAAGATGAAAACTTAGGAAATTGAAAGAAAGAACAAGTACGAACGGCATGCTATACATGCATTAGGTTTCATTGACTGTTTCATTAGTAAATGATTAAATATTATTATATGTGATGTAAAACGAAAATCAGCACAATGGAAGACACCAAGAAAGGTCTACGATTAACGTAGAAATTAGGGTTAAGTATTGTTTTCGTCTCTAACGTCTTGGATCAAAATCAAAATCGTCCGTGACTTTTTTTCGTTATTAAAATCATCTACAACGTTCAAAAACGCTTTAAAATCATCCTTCCCCGAATTCTTGGACCAAAATACCCTCATCATCATCATTTTCCTCTTCACTTTCCTCACCCCACCACCTCCACTGCCACCAACATTACCACC
The DNA here is from genome assembly GCF_003086295.3 of Arachis hypogaea. Lineage (NCBI taxonomy): Eukaryota > Viridiplantae > Streptophyta > Magnoliopsida > Fabales > Fabaceae > Arachis > Arachis hypogaea. Next base: position 110,733,719 of record NC_092041.1, on the reverse strand, counting down.
ACAACCACCATCAATACTAACACCACCACCACCACCACCAACACAAACACAAACACCACCACCAACACCAACCAACACCAACACCAAGAACACCAAACAACAGCAACAACACCATACAACCACCACCACCACCACCAACACCAACACCAACACGAAGAACACCAAACAACAGCAACAACACCAAACAACACCAAACCAAAAAGCAAAAACAGAAAGCAAGAAAGCAGAAAAGCAGGAAAGCAAGAAAGCAGATGCAGATGGCGGAGGCGGCGAGGCAGCGAGGTTGCAAGGCGGAGGCGGAGGCGGCGAGGAACGGCGACGAAGGCGCGGCGGTCTCCCTCCCCTGTGCGCACTCTGTTCCTGACGACAATGTGGCGTGGTGCGGCGTGATGGACGGTGGCTGTGGCAAGGCGACGATCCTGAGTAACGCGGCGGTGACTGGCGCGATGGCGGCGACAGGACGCGGCTCCTCCAATGGCGGCGATCCCCTCCCCCCTTTCCCCTTCCCACTCCTCCTCCCCCGCACCCCTTCCCCCCACCCCCACCCCGCATCCTTTCCCCTCCCCCCCCCCCCCACACGCGTCCTTTCCCCTTTCCCCCTTCGCCGGCGCCGTCCCCCCCCCCCCTTTCCCCTTCCCCTTCCCCTCTCCCTTTTCCCTTCTCCCCTGCCCCCTGCTCCCTCGCCCTTCCCCTTTTCCCTTCTCCCCTCTCCTCTGCCCCTCTCCTGTTTTCTTTTTCTTTTTTTATGATGACGAGGGTATTTTAGTCCAAAAATTCGGAAAATGATGATTTTAAAGCGTTTTTGAACGTTGAGGATGATTTTAATAACAAAAAAAAGTCGTGGACGATTTTGATTTTGACCCAAGACATTAAGGACGAAAACAATACTTAACCCTAGAAATTAACCATTATTATTGGCTTCTTCAAATTTAATTATATTTCTTCTTCCGATTGCCTTAACCAGCTTGCCCTTTGTTGGTTATATAATGAGCTTCATGACATATATATGTGTTAAATATTTCTTTAAAAAAAATTAAATAGGTGAAATTTATAATAGATATTATTATAATAACTAGAGTGATTATATAACTTTGATAACACTTCAAAAGTATTTTGTAAGGTCCCACATTGGTTGGGGAGGAGAACGAAGCATGCCTTGTAAGGGTGTGGATACATCTTCCTAGCATGACGCGTTTTGACGAGTGAGTGTGGGGGACTTCGGCTATCATCCCTATCGTCAAAGGCAAAACCGCGAGGCCTTGTGTGCCAAAGCAGATAATATCGTGCTAACGGGTGGTCTGGATTATTACAGGTTGCTACTTGAATTGCAACCGTTCTCATTTCGGTAGGAATATCCAGCTCACAGCACCCGTTGCTGGAACAATGTCCGTCATCGATTGCCATACTCATGTTATGACATTTTGTTATGCGCCCCATTGTATAACTGTTGGTGTTGCTGTAGATAGTAAGATAGCCGTAAGTACTGCATTCAACACCTATGAACTTGTTGTCTTTGCTTGAAATGATGAAAGAAAGACCATTTGTGATCGTGCTGGAAGAGCTAAAACTAACGTAATTGCCATAGCTACGATCATAATAAATTTCGATGGCAGAAGTCAATATATCTACTTGATCTTAGGAGACGTTTGTGGCTCTGACTAGCTTATTGTCCCATATTAAACAGAAAATAGTACTGGTGTAAATAACTTTAAAGGATTCTTTTAAGAAATATGTAGTACCCGTATGTGAATTTGAACACCATAACACTTACTTTGGCATCCATCGAGAGATATTTGATTACTATAAGTATCATTTATAGCTACTACTTCCACTAGTACAAGGACTAATATAACAATAACAAATAAGATGCCCTTCCTTCTCATAAGAAGCTGTGATGGTGTGAGAGAAGGTGAGATCATAAGAAGAACAAAAAGAAGGAAAAAGCAAAGAAAAGGTGTGAGCAAGAGAGAGAGTTTAGCTGAACCATAAGAAAAAAATAGTATTGAAGAAAAAAAATCATAAGAAATAACATGCCTAAAAGAAATTTGAGCATAAGGCGTATGGTTAGATACACGCCACTTGCACGCCCCTTAAACGCCACTTGCACGCCACTTGGAATAATAAGAAATAACATGCCCATCCCTATCCTCAGAAGCTGTAAAGGTGTGAGAGAAAGTAACATCACAAGCAGAACAAGAAGAGAGAAAAAGCAGAAAAAATGTGTGAAGAAAAGAGAGTATTGTTTATAATAAAGATCATTATAGTTCATCTTTTTTATTAGGTGCATGATAACATCTCTCATCTTAATAATATGAGAATTTTAACTTTGCTGCAGAGTGAGGCATGGACCAGTCCTCATATATGAACCTAATCAAGAACTATGTTGTCTTATATTATCATAATATTTTATCTTATCTTACAATGATATTACATGTATACTAAATATCTACCAATTAGATACAAACTGATCCCGTCATCTTTCTAACTTGTAAATAAAATTGGACGCATACAAAATTTTTTTGTATTATATTAATATCTTTAGCTGGCATAATAAATATAACCGTGGTGAAATTGCTAACCGGTGACAATTTTTGGAAGCATATTTTTTGTGAATTTTCTCATGGCAGCCTTCTATTATTGATCCATTTTCTAATTGTCCATGAAGACAAGCATGAATAGGATCCAATTAAATTGAGACAGGTATCCTTACTTAGACATGTATGATTCTGCGTATCACATTCATTAATGTCTGCAATAACAGAGAAAACAAATTAAAGTTGTCAAAAAAATAATATAACAATAACAAATAACATGCCCATCCTTCTCATAAGAAACTGTGAAGGTGTGAGGAAAAGTGAGATCACAAGCAGAACAAAAAGAAAGAGAAAGTAGAGAAAAGGTGTGAGCAAGAGAGAGAGTTTATCTGAACCATAAAAAAAAATAGTATTGAAGAAAAAAAAAACATAAGAAATAACATACTCAAAAGAAATTTGAGCATAAGGCGTTTGGCTAGATACACGCCCCTTGAACGCCACTTGGAATAATAAGAAATAACATGCCCATCCCTACTGATGAGCATGCAAGCGTTGGTACCTCTGCTCAAAGATTCTTTACATGTCTTGTTTCCAACATTCCAATCGAACACCACAAGAAACATCTGATATGGTAGATTCTCCACGCGGGCCTTCGAAAACGAATAGTAGCCATTCTTGACAACAAAGGAATAGCCACAGTAGAAATAGGTTGCTACTTGAATTGCGACCATTCTCATTCCGGTAGGAATATCCAGCTCACAGCACCCGTTGCTGGAACAATGTCTGTCATCTATTGCCATACTCATGTTATGATATTTTGTTACGCACCCCATTATATAACCGCTGGTGTTGCTATAGATAATAAGATAGCCGTAAGTACTACAGCCAACACCTACGAATTTGTTGTCTTTGCTTGAAATGATGAAAGAAAGACCATTTGTGATTGTGCTTGAAGAACTAAAACTAACGTGATTACCATAGGTACTATCATAATAAACTTCGATGGCAGAAGTCAATATATCTACTTAATTTTGGGAGACGTTTGTGGCTTTGACTGGCTTATTGTCCCATATTAAACCGAAAATAGTACTATCGGTATATAAATTTGAACACCATAACGCTTACTTTGGCATACATCAAGGGATATTTGATTACTATAAGTATCATTTATAGCTACTACTTCCACTAGTACGAGGACTAATATAACAATAACAAATAACATGCCCATACTTCTCATAAGAAGCTGTGAAGGTGTTAGAGAAAGTGAGATCACAAGTAGAACAAAAAAAAAAAGAAAAGGTGTGAGCAAGAGAGAGTTTAGCTGAACCATAAAAAAAAAAAGTATTAAAGAAAAAAAACTCATAAGAAATAACATGCCCAAAAGAAATTTGAGCATAAGGCTTATGGTTAGATACACGCCACTTGCACGCCCTTTGAACACCACTTGCACGCCACTTGGAACAATAAGAAATAACATGCCCATCCCTCTCATCAGAAGCTATGAAGGTGTGAGAGAAAGTGAGATTACAAGCAAAATAAGAAGAGAGAAAAAGCAGAAAAAATCTGTGAAGAAAAGAGAGTATTGTAGTTCCGGCTTAGTTGAGATTTTTCCAATACTCTAAAAGAATGGTAAGTGAAGTGGGTCTCGGACTAATCAACTAATTCATTCTGCTACTATATTTTGCTTTCTTTTTTTTTTTTTTTGGCTGGTCTTTCTCCTACAAAAGAAATTACACACCAACACTAATTACCACAAGTTTTACATTTTTTAAAGAAATAATCTTTAAATAATTTATAAATATAAGATATTTTTTGTCTCTTGAATTAACTTTTGAAATTAAGTTATATATTCAATTTTATTTTTAAAATAATATCAAAATTTATCTAATAATCAGGATTATCCATCTCAAAAATATATCTTTTAAATAATTTAAAAATATAAGATATTATTCATAAATTAGCTTTTGAAAGTTGAATTAAACCTATTTAACTTTAATGCTAATACTAATTATTAGCTCTAAGAAATTAAAACTAAATTAAAACATAGTACTTCAACTGAAAGAAACAATAATGAGAGAGTAAAATTATCAATAATCTATGTTTCACTATTTATTTTGGAAAATTGAATTACATAGAAGATTTTATAGGAATAATACTCAACTATGTGGTATAGCCTTTAATATATACCTAACATACACACCTTGATATACACACTCATCTCATATAAAATTGCAAAACAAACTTAAAAACTCTTGCATCTCTTATATTCTTCTTTGAAAAAAAAAAGAAACACTTTTATATAATAATATATATATTCTCCTAACAATATATAAATATAAATATCCAAGACTCGAGAAAACCATATATGATATTTTGATTCATTAATTAACCTCACAACTTAATGGACCGAACCCATCACACACTATAATTTTTCATGGCCTACGAAGACTAAGCAACTTAACATCATCAACAACAGGCCCACAAAGAGAAGAGAAATCATCACTCCTCATAGTGTAGAAAGTGCTAAGGAACATGACCCTTGTTCTTGGGCTAACAGCAACAAATTTTAGGGCTGCCCTTTTAAACCCACCTTTTCCTTTGGACTCATAAGGCACTTTTAGGGTGTCTTTCCCAGCATATGCTTCAACAATCATAGACCCTTCACATGAATTGCTTGCATCTCCAACTGCAAATGAGAGCACATATGTTTTGCCCGGGACGGTTCGCGCCACTTGCGCGATCGCGCTCTCTTTACCGGCTACTAGCTCCACGGCTCTCGTCCCCTGGGGGACGGAGAAGTGGGCCGAGTCGATGTACCTCACAGCCTTGAGGGACTCGACCATCCAAGCCGGTAAAGGCGAGTGGCTATCTTCAATGTTGGGTGGGATTAGCACTCCCCATGATGTGTTTGGGAATACATATGGTCCTTCTTCAAATCCACCATTCTTCAATATATTCTCTGTGATATTTTAAATAGGTTAAAAAGTTAGAACATTGATGAATATAAGAAATAAAATTGACAATAAAATATTTTACATTATCAATAATTATATATACTATTTTTGATAGAACTTTATACGATTGAATGACCAAATAAAATAGTATCATGATGAAATCTATAATAACATATAATTCATTATTCACTTTTAAAAGAAAGTTGTTCTAAAAAGTTCATTTTTTCCCTTTCCAACCCAACCCACCCACCCCTAAAGATGGATCAATTTAATAATACTTATATAATGAAAAGGCTACAAATTGAAATTCTGAATTGTGGGGAGAACTACAAAAGTATCTTTTGTATGCATGAATTAATTAGGTAGTTACTGTAATATCTAAAAATATTTGTTCAATTTACTAAAGAGTTAAAAATTAATATTTAATTTTAAAAATACAAAAATAAATAATTATCAAATATTTAAAATTTATCATAAAAAATAATAAATTAAACAAAAATTAGACATCGTATTATAAATACCATAAAATTCACTTTAATTATTATAGCTAACTGAAGAAATAAATTCGGAATTGTAAACATTCATTGCATGCATGGGTGGTCCTATTGCAACGGGGATTCAATTCAAATTTCTCTTGTTTCATTTATTATTGGCAAGCATTAACTTCTTTTTCTTGCTCTTCCTTTTTCCATTTCTAAGGGGAACAATTTTCTGTTCAATCGGAACTGTTTTCTTTCACTATGTCTGGTAAGTACTGAAAAGTAAACTGATCTAAACACATGCAATGAAGTAATGAAGAAAACAATAGTTCATCTGAGAAGATAAATTTAATCATATGCATATGCTATTTCCAAGAAGAAGAAAAAATAATCAAATAAAATGGATTACTATTATTATTAATCTGATTGCAACACCCTACCTACCTCACTACTTAAATATTGAAGACAGGACCACGACCATGTGGTGTTTTTTTTTTTATTGTCCGACATTAATGCATAAAGATGACAAATTAAATATATTTAACTAATTACTGTTATAACTTATAGGTATTAATAATTCCGACTTTCTTCTATTGTACTATAGATTTTTGTTCTTATGTGCTTCATTTGAAGAATCACAATGAATAACTATATATATGTGAATAAATATTGATAGTATAAGGAATATTGTGTCAAATGAGACACCCAATTTTATATGCATTCATAAATATATGGCAATGTGTGAAAGCCTAGCTAAAGGAACAATCAAACTTCAAAAAGTAGCATTTAATTTTGCCTAAAATTTCTCATTTCTTAATTTCTAGCAAAAGGAACCAGAGCAAAAAAATGCAAGCGAATGTTTACACACCACTTACACTTTAATTAAAAAATATATATATTTTGTTTTAAATACAGTAAAATAAGGAATTACTCTTAAAAAGAATTTGAGATCAAAAAGATAAAATATCAAACACAAGACCTCAAACTCAAATAAACATATAATATGCTAACTATCTATTAATAAATTTTAGGTTCAACTGTATACACTATTAATCCCCTTTGATATTTTGGTAACATTGCCCTTCACATTCTTGTATTTTGAAAAAAAAAAAAAAGGAAATTATCCAATAAAATTTTAAATACTAAAAAGTACTAAGTATGTCTCGTGTAATATTGTAACGCCACCTAATTTCACAAGAAATAAGTATAATTTACCCAAATTAATATAAATAACTTAGTAGTAACTCATATAAAAAATAATAATTATGCTACACATACATAAAAAAAATCCGTCGCAAAATCAACAACTTATATACATAAATAAATATATAACAACCAACTTGATAACCATTTTTTTTTTTTTTACAATCGTACTAAATGTACATTTGAAATTAGTCATCAAAATTAATCATTGTATAAAATATATGTTGAAATACAAAATATACATTTAAAATGAGTTAAACATATATATTTTTATAAATATATAGTGACTAATTTTGAAAGCTAATTTTAATATAAACATAGCATTTATTTATTTTTTATATAGCCAAGAATTTTGAAAATTTTAAGCAATTGAAATAAAATGAAAGAGGAGATAAAGAACTTACTGTTAGTAGGTCTAGGAGGGTAAAGTGTTCTAAGAGCAACAGAATCAATAAGTGGGCCACAAGCAGGATCCTCTTCAACACCAGGGTTATGAATAACCAATTCAGCAACATTAGACTCTGCTTTGAAGCTATAAGCAATGGGATCCCAACCACTGCTTGTGTACAACGTTTGAATTGGAATCACACCAAAATCTGGAGCAATTGAAATGTTGAGCCTCTCTTCTTGTGCACACGTGCGTGCAACCATCAATGTTATGGAATAATACATTCCCTTAATCACATTAATTCTTTGCTTAATTGAAGCCTCGTTTCCTAGTCTCACTGCAAATGCTCCCTCCGGGACAACAAGTAACATGTCGCCCTGTTTCTGACCTGACTTTATGTACTCCACGAACCCGGAGATCTCCCACTCCGGTATGGCGTGGCTGCCGCCAGTTACCACCGAGCCGTTTAGGGCCCATGGCTTTGGACCTAGCTCAAAGTTTCCATTTGCTACTAGTCCTGTAACATTTTTCATGTGTTAGATGATGGACACCAATATGTGAATATCAATATTGAAGCATAGGTTAAATCACATAAAAAAGAAAAATATTAAACTACATGATATTATTCTATAGTGGAAACTCAAGTGCAGTCGACTTTACGTGAAGTGAATAGCTGAAGATCGTTAGATGATTTGACTGATTTGACTAAATTTTCATCTAACGATCCTCAGCTATCAACTTCACGTGAAGTCGATTGCAGCTGAGTTTTCACCTTATTCTATTTGCATAAATTTACACTACAACTTTTTAAACCTTTTAAGGTTAGTATGTAAGATATTAAACTTTCCACCCTAAATTTAATACTAAATTTGTCCTTAAAAATATGGAGTTTCATAACACCACAAACAAAGAAGTATTGCACATGATATTATTAGATTTTAGAGGAAAAAAGGTTAGTATTATAATTTATGATTTTTTATTTGGAACACATATATATTGAATAGAACAGTGTTTAATAGAAAGTTAAAAATTGACAATATATTTTCAGCAGATTGTACTTTTACTAATAGAATAAATATTTTTGTTTATAACATATTCTTTGCAAATTGACAATACATCTCCGACAAATTATACTTTACGAATAAAAACTTTTTTTTTTTGGACAAATTATTTGTATCACAAACACTCCTAAAAATTTGTTAAATACCAAATCATTCAGTATTTAAGTAATTTAATAACAGTAAAATAATATGTAAAAAAAATTAATCGTATAATCTATTATTAACTGGATATATTTACAATGAAAAATAAATATAAGAAATTTATTAAAATATTTGAGCTCTTATACCGACTTAATGTAAATGCAAATTACTGCTACTAGATTTTATGGGGACCATTTGCAATCTCCAAATCCAATTTCTTCTGGTCTCCCCAATCCAACACTTGCAAGTTGCTAGTTAGGGATAGAGTTGTTTTTAAATAATAATAAAAAAAAAATCTGATGCCATGTGGCCTGCAACATCTCTCTGATTACCCAGTTAAAAATTATTAAAATTCTTTTTTTTTTTTGAAGGAAATTATTAAAATTCTTTAGACCTTAGTAACTGGTGATATAGCATTCAAATTAAAAATTAAAATGGCCATGTGAATTTTTCAGAACATACTGCATGCTTGGTGCATGGCTTATTGGAGTGTGGACCCCATATACCCAAAATAATCAATAAAACAAATAAAATTAAATTAAAAATAAAAATGAAAGTTGTCTTGACTCTTGAGAGACTTTAGGTCACTATATGATGATGAGCTACTTAACCCCACAAAATTCAATGTCACAAGATGAGGACAGAAAAAAAAAAAATTCCTATTATATGGTCTACGAGTAAGAGAAATTTTACTATAAAATATAATTAATTTTTTATTCTTATTAGGAAATGTTACGGTTTTCTTTACAAAAAAATTTCACCTTTATCTCTATCTTTGGAATTGATGAACCAAAATGTAGAAACCGCCATTATTGGTCATCACTGTTGAATTTAATTACTTTGCCTAAAAACATTAGAAGCCAGAATTATCTTTGCTTAGCTATACCTATATATACTCAATAATAGCATATTTACTTTCATTCGCTTTTGATACTTCAAAACTTTAATTTGAACTAAATGTTGAAAAATATAAAAATTTAGTCTAAACTACACCATGATATTTTCTAAAATAGTTGCGTAACTAATACATATATGTATGTATATTAACTCGATCATATATCTTTTTAAACATTAAAGAAGATATAAATTTTATAATATAAGTAACTATAATACTCCTAACATGTATACATATATATAACATTGCATTTTATCCAAAAAAAAAAGTTTAAGGAGTTACTATGTCAAATAAAATATTTTTGTGGAAAACGATATATAATTTACTTGTTTTCTTTATATATAAAGAAAATATACCACTCATCATGCTAGTGTAAGTAATATTTTTATATTTAAATAAAAATTTAAATACAATCAATTTCATATAAAATTCACTGTATATAAATTTTCACGTTATATTTATATATAGTAGAATAATAAATTGAAGTATTTTAGTTTGTAGCTTACCATCTATGAAGGAGAATGAAAGATGAAAGGTGGCGCACAAGAGCACCGACAGAAGCATCAAAGTTGCCTTCATAACTTAGCTGTGACAGTGAAGAAGCTTTTTGAAAATGGAAGAAAAAAGAAAAATGAAGTAGCATAGGGGAAGTGTTGGGGGCATGGCCTTATATGCATGCCTTCTTATCATAAAAGACTTGGATTTCGAAGGAAATAACAAATAAGCCATTATGTCATCAATATTGAATAGTAACGTATCTTTATCAAGAGAAATTAGATGCAATAAAATTAATGTGAAGTTAATAATTAAAAATTATTAGATAAAAATTTAGTTTAATTAATTAAATTATTTAACTATTTTTAGTTATTCATTTTATGTAAATTGAAGTCGATTGCTTTTAAATTTTTAGTCTTTAATTTTTATATTCAAGATTTCAATTTTATTGGATTGATGTTTGAATGACGATTTTGTCTTTTATGTCTTTAGCATGATCACTTACATAGTTACATTAAATGATTAAAATAAAATTTAATTATTTTGTTGGTTTTTATAATTTTATAAAATTTTTAATTAAATTTTTATTTTTTTTAATTGAGTCTTTATACTAAATTTTTTTAATTGGATCTTTATATATATTTTTTTATTTGAGGCTCTACTGCACCAAATTTTTTTAGTTAGATTCCTATAAAATTAAGTTAATTATTGCTAAGAGGGATTTAATTAAAAAAATTATATAAAAATTTAATTAAAAAAATATAAAAATTTAATTAAAAATTTTATGAAATTATAAAAACCAACAGAATAATTAAACCTTAAAATAACAGTTTTTATTGTATTGAATAATATTATGATGGGAAATATACTTTGGTGGCACTTAATAGTGTATTTATTCCTCAAGAAAAAAATAAAAAAATAAACAAAATCTTGTTCTAATAGTGATTTCGTGTTATGCTTTTAATTAATTAATAACATTTTTTTAGAGGCATTCACTATATAATAGCAATGAATTAATTATTGGAAGCATAAATAAACTTCTTAATTATTATTGTGAACTTAAAAATATTATTAGAATGATATAAAAATCACATATGATTGTTATAGTAAAGAGAAATAACTAACAGACAAATAACATTTAAATTAAAAGTACTTTAAGAATAAAATTTATTAGAGTACACCAAAAGAAATAGTTATCTTCTGTTGAAATTCCTTTAATAATAACACAATATATCCATATCATACTATTACACTGAGATAATAATGGGTATCCATCCAAGTCCAACTGATGGTAGCGATTGTAAAAGAAGATTATATTTATTTATATTTATACCCAGGTCGGTTAGAGTTTTTAATTACGAGAAGAGTTTTTTCTTTTGCTATATATAAGGCCAGCCACTGCCAGGGTAACAGAGGCAATGCATTCTTTTATAAAAAAAACTTTTGTGTATTTAATTTAATATATTAAACGAATTAAAATATTGAACGTGTTTCTATTTTATAAATTATTATTGTACAACGAGCTACATATGAATTAATCATATTAAATATCTATTAAAATCAACTATTAAAATTAATTATTAATATAAAATATATATTAAAAATAAATTAATTAATATATATTTATATATATAATAATTAATTTTAATATATAAATAATATTTTTTCAATAATGTTAAGAAACCAAGTTGGTTCCAGCAAAAAATTAGCTAAATGTTTTTGAGTGAATCCAAAACTTCTATGTGGATGGTGTTTATACTAGACATTAAGATGTTTCTTTTGTTGTTTGTAAATTGGATGGTTTTAAATTTGTTTTTTTATTTATCATGTTTTAAACATTTAGAAAGAGAAAAAATGTGAAGAGACAGAAGCTTTTTTTTTTAAAGTAAAAGAGCTCAACACATTAAAGTGGAACAAACAGTATCAAACAAACAAAAAGACAGGCAACTTCCACGAACTCCTTGAACAGAGGAACAACATCCCCACGTCATCTCCAGCATAGCCATCAACAACCCTAGGGATGCACACCTCCCCACTCGTCGCAGCTAAGGATGGTCAATGTGATGATATCTTCTACGCCTTTCTTTTTATTCTGAAATATCCTCCTATTTCGCTCCATCCAAATATGCCAAATGATCGCACAGAAACACCTTAACCGCTGCTTTTGATCCTCTTTTCTTCGTGGCTCATCTGTCAAACTCAGGAAATGGTCCTTCATTAACTCGGGACAGCCCATAGCTGGCCAGCCATAGATAATCATGCACTCCACACCTACCAAGCAAAATCACAGCCAAAAAACAAGTGATGGACCTGCTCAATATCCTTATGACATAAAACAGCTTTTATCATCCTGGCTAATAATCCCAATCCGACTTAGCCGTTCTTTGGTGTTCACCCTGCCCTACCAGAAGCTAATTGAATCAGTTTTCGTGATTCATATTGCAATAATATTAAACGTATCTCCTCCTAATTTGAATGTGGTAAAATATTTAATAATCAATATTTTAAATCATAAATAAATAAAAATAATTACTATATTTATAATTAATTAAATTATTCTATTTTTGGCTGATTTGGAGTTGGTTCTGCTATATTTTTTATATGGATATAGCAAAACCTTATAAAATAAAAGTATATTTATGGAAATCTTAGCGAGCTGAATAATTCTGATCGACGGCACATGCTCTTGATTCTTCTCTTCACCGCCGCACCCACGTTTCTGCAATTGGCAAACGCCACAAATCACACTGCCTTCACTTTTGCTTTTACATGCTCTGTCACTCACTTCAATCGAAAAGATAAATGTTAATATTAATATTGGTTCTTTGAGAATTATTATTCCAATAGTATAAATATATTTTAAAGATATAATTATATATATTTACTTTTTCTAGTTTTTTTTAAAAATAATTTTATATAAAATAATATTAAAACTAATGATATATAATTTTAAAATTTAATTTTTATTTAAAAAATTAGTATAAAATAAATAAAAAAATTTATATTATATGATAAAATTTATTAAAAATATAAATATTTATGTATTTTTTTATATCAGTTTAAATTTTTAAGAGAATTAATTTTATACAACATATAATAAATTAACTTTTTAAAATTCGATTCTTAATCCTTTTTAAATGGTTAAACATCTTTTAACCTTTTGAAAATGATAAATTAATTTGTTTTTTAACACTTTTTCAAGGACAGGTTAGCTTATGTGTACGACTAATTAACTCAGTAATATCTGTTAAATGTATGTGTTATTGTGTTAATTATCATGTATTTTGAGATAGATTATTTTTTTTTATTGTGCATCAAAATTGTTTAAAAAAAATTACGTAGTTTATATTAAAAATTAATTATTATATATATAAATATATATTTTATTTTATTTATATTTAATTTATATTTTAATATATAGTTTATATAAGTTATTAATTTTTTATGTATACTATTGAAATACTTTGTAAGTAGATGCATTGGAACCCCAAATAGTCAAATATAGTTTAGCATAAACGCCAAAATGAGCAGCATACATACAATCTATTACAAGATAGGCCAAAAAAAAAAAATTTAAATAGGTCCTTGATCTTTTAGTTTGTGGACATTTATATTTTTAAAAATTTGAAAATATATTTAAGTTTTTTACTTTTTTAAAAGTTTAATTTGTCCTATTTTAAAAATTATCTCACTTGTGTATCTGTATATTGACCAAGTCAGTACAACGAAAATCATGTTTAATTTTTTCGTTGGATTTGTCAGACCCAAGTGAACAGAATGATCAATGTGTCCACATCCAACTCAAAACCTTAAGGTAGTAAGTTAATGGGTCTCTCATCTTATAAACTCCTCACTCTTCCTTGTTTTCTTTAATGTGCGATTAATTTCAACACTCATCGCACTTGCAACATTAACATTAAATATATTTTCAAATCGTTGGAGATTTAAATATCCACGGAACAAAAGGTTAATGACTTATTTGTCTTTTTTTTCAAAAAAAAAATATATATCTGATGAAAGAACAATAATAAACTATTAATACATACAATCATTATTTATAATAAACTTTTAAAAAGTCTTATTAAATCTTAACTTTGTAAGATTGTATTACTTCAACTCGTATAAGCAATGTGTATATTTAAGGAAATTATATGGTACAGATCTAAATCTGTACAGATTTAAAGATTTGCTTCCTTAAACCACATTTTCTAAAGCCACACTTTTCACTTAAAACCGTAGCTCTTCACAAAGAAAAAACGTCACCTAATGGAAAAAAGTAAATTAGAAGATTTAAGAGAAGAAATAATTAAGTTATCAAAATTAATAGATCAAAAATTAATGATTTTAACTACTGTTAACTGTAATGACACCGAATTCTTAAAATCAATACAAAATGATTTTTCTCAAAATCTTTATTTTACTATAAGTTTTATTGAAGGACTTCAAAAACCTGAAAAAACTTATTTTTCACACGGAATTTCTAAGAAATGTTACCATAGAAATGATTCTCCACATCTTTATCATACTTTTAACCCACAATTAAATTCTATAGTAGATATGCTTGAAGAAATATTAGTATCTATAAAATTTCAAAGAAATAAGGAAAAAGAAAATCCCAAAGAAGAAAAATTTCAAAATATAATCAACATAACAGATTTAAAAGTAAAACCACCACTAAAATTATGAATATTGAAGAAAAATTAGAAGAAGTTACAATGCTTTTTAAACAATTAAAAATGGCTCAAGAAAATAATATTATGGAACAGGGATTTCAGATAGAAGAAGAATTAGTAAATTCTGAAAATATAGAAAATGAAAAACACATCCTAGATTATTCAAGTGACGAAGAACCAGCAATTCCAATACAAGTAAAAAATGAAGCTGAAACATCTAGGGATAATCAATCTCAATTTAAATGGGAAACAGGTTTTGATAATTATGCTTTTAAAAAAGGATTTATAAATAAAGATTCAAAATATACAAAAACACCATCAAAATACGTTCCTAAAATTCAGGAAATGGAAGGAGAAAGAATGCTCGATTTAGACTGTAAAAAGAATGAAAAAGAAATTTTCGAAAACTGGTTGAATTCCTTCTTATTAGAAGCCTTTACTAATCCAAAACTTAACGAATTATCTGGAAGAGATATTTGGAATTACATAGGGTTTCATACTAAAGGAGCTATAAGAGATTATATGACATCAATAGAAAACCAAATAATAGAAGAATTAGCAACAAAAACAACAGCTTATGATAAGATATTATATATAATGATGATTCTATATAAAGAATTTTTTGGAAAAAATATTATAGATCATAAACAAGAAGTCTATAATAAAGAATATCAAGAAGCAAAAAATCATTTAGCTAACATTCAGATATATGATCTATGTAATGTGGAGTCTTATATATGTGAATATAGAATACATTATTACAAATTAAAAGAAGAAGATAAAAATCATTATCTTAGTATGTATATAACAAAACTTCCATATCCTGCTAATGAATTTATTATGGGAAGATTTATAAGAGAAATAAATAGAGGAACAATTGAAAATAATTTTGGCGGAGCAACCTCTGCAATAAGAGAGGAAATAAAAGAACGTTGTATGCAAGAAGCAACTCAAAAAAGATTTGCAAATATAATTAGAATTTGCTGTCAGGATAATGAAGAGATACCTCAAAAATATGGTCTTAATAAAAATTTTCAAAGAAAAAGAAAATATCAATTTAGAAAAAGAAAATATTATCCAAACTGGAGAAAAAAGAGGTATTTTAGAAAAAGAAATAACAATAAAAACAAAAGACAAAAAAGTGATTATTGCCCAAATAAAAAAGAAAATTGTAAGTGTTGGTAT
The DNA here is from genome assembly GCF_003086295.3 of Arachis hypogaea. Classification (NCBI taxonomy): domain Eukaryota; kingdom Viridiplantae; phylum Streptophyta; class Magnoliopsida; order Fabales; family Fabaceae; genus Arachis; species Arachis hypogaea. The sequence goes on along the minus strand of NC_092041.1, from coordinate 110,717,711 downwards.
TGCCAAGAAGAAGGTCACTATGCAAATGAATGTCCGAAAAAGAAGGATAAAAAGGATCTTACTAAACAAATAGAAATTGCTAAGTCCTGTTTTATGGAACCATTAGAAGAATCTGATGATAACTTAGACTATATTTTTGAATATGTCTCGGAAACAGACTCAGAGACTGAGTAATAATGCTACATTTATTACTATAAAAATAACATAAAAGTTTATAAATGCTTTCATAGATTCTGGAGCAACGCAATGCTTTGCTAGTTCAAACATAAAACTTGATTGGAAAAAATTAAAGAAACCATTAAGAGTTAGAATAGCTGACAAATCAATACATAAAATTAACCAAAAAGCAGAGATGGTTGAAATTTTTATTCAAAATTATAGGTTCATTGTTCCATCTATATATATGTTAGACTCTGGAATGAATTTTATCATAGGAAATAATTTTTTAAAGCTATATCATCCATTCATTCAAGAATTAACATATATAGTTTTAAAAGCACCACACGATTCTTCAATAAATCAAAAATCAAAACGTATAAAAATACCAACTACCACTATAGATAAGATCTTAAAATTTAAAATATTTTCTATATTAGAGACATGTTATTTAAATCTATACTTTCAGATAAATATCCCAAAAAATAGTCTTGAAATAAAGATAGAAGAACTTTTGGATGAAATTTGTGCTGAAAATCCTTTAGATGTTAAAAATACAAATAACGAATTAGTAAGTATTAAATTAAAAGATCCTACAAAAGAGATAAATGTTCCAAATAAAATTCCTTATTCCGCAAGAGATAGAGAAGAGTTTTCATTAGAATGTAGAGATCTTTTGGAAAAAGGAATTATAAGATTAAGTAAAAGTCCTCATGCGGCTCCAGCCTTTTATGTCGAAAATAATAATGAAATTAAAAGGGGAAAACGAAGAATGGTTATTAACTATAAGAAGATGAATGAAGCAACTATTGGTGATGCTCATAAACTTCCAAGAAAAGATTCTATTTTAGAAAAAATCAAAGGAGCAACTTGGTTTTCATCTCTTGATGCAAAATCAGGATATTGGCAGCTTCGTTTAGACGAAGAAACAAAGAAATTAACTGCTTTTACTTGCCCAACAAAAGAATCAACAAGTGTGTTACTCTATGAATGGAATGTATTACCATTCGGATTAAAACAAGCCCCAGGTATTTACCAAAGATTTATGGAAGAAAATCTAAAAGAGTTAAATGAATTTGTTTTAGTGTATATTGATAATATACTAATTTTTACAAAACAGGATAGAGAAGATCATCTTCAAAAATTATTAATAGTTTTAGAAAGATGTAAAGAAAAAGGATTAGTTCTTAGCAAAAAGAAAGCAAGAATAGCAAAACAAGAAATAGAGTTTCTTGGATTAATTCTATCTACTCAAGGAAAGCTAAAACTTCAACCAAATGTCCTAGAAAAGGTAAATTTATTTCCTAATAAAATAGAAGATAGAAAACAATTACAAAGATTTTTAGGATGTATAAATTATATTTCTGATCAAGGATTCTTAAAGAATATAACAGAATACACTAAAAGCTTATTTCCAAAAATAAGTACTAAAAAAGAATGGAAATGGGATGAAAAAGATAGTATGCAAATTCAAAAGATTAAAGAATTATGTGAAAAACTTCCAGAACTTTATATTCCAGAAGAAAATGACTACTTAATAGTAGAAACAGATGCTTCAGACATAACCTGGTCAGGATGTCTAAAAGCTAAGAAAGCTATAAAAAGTTTGGAGCAAGGAAAAGAATCACTAGATTCTAAAAATTCCCCAAAGGAACTACTTTGCAGGTATATTTCAGGAACTTTTACTCCAACAGAACAGAGATATACCACTCATGAAAAGGAAACTCTAGCAGCAATTAAATCTCTTAAGAAATGGAAAATTGATTTACTACCCAGAGAATTTACATTAAGGACAGATTCAAGCTACCTAACAGGTTTCATACGATATAATTTAAAAGTTGATTATAATCATGGACGATTGGTAAGATGGCAATTATTTTTGTTACAATATCCAATAAAAATTGAATATATTAAGGGTGACAAAAATGTTATTGCAGATACATTAACAAGAGAATGGAGTTCGTCTTCAACGCATTAGATCAAGAAATTCAGAAATACGAACAAGAATTCGAAAAATGCAAGCATTGTCAGCAAATAAGGACACAGATCCAATCCCTCAAGAAGGCCATCGAGGCAATGAGATCAACACAACAACCAAAACCATCAGAGCTCAGCCAGCTAAGCGTGGTGGACAAATCAGGTGAAGAAAAATTTTCAGAAAATAAAACAATTGCTGAAATTATCAAAAAATCCACCCAAGATAAAAAATATTATGTAATTTATAATGGCCCCATGAAAGGAGTATATGATGCCTGGGAAAAAGCAGCACCATTTACACATCAATCAAGGATAATTCATAAAGGAGGGTTTTTAACACTGGAAGAAGCAAAGGAATCTTTCAGGGAATATGAAGCTCTTCATCCAGAGCAAACCCTAAAAAGAGCAGATAAAGCTCCAATTCAAACCCAGAGAACAGGGATAATAAGAAACATTCCTACAAGGGCTGAAAACAAAGAAAAGAAAAGGGTTTGTAGATCAAATCTCAGAGAAACCCTTAACATAGTTCTGAACTGGACTGAAGAAAGAAGAGCAATTTTGGGATATTATCCTATTGCCAAAGAACAGCTAACAAAGCTGGTTATATTTCCAGATGCATCCCCATCGGACACCTATCAGTTTTTCCAGTATGGATTAATTGATACAATTTTAATTTTTAATGATCTAAAAATTATTAGTGAGTTTCCTGCATGATTCGTTGATGCAGTGAAGAGATTTAAAAATATGATTGATAACGTAAATCCAAGGGATATATCCCTAAAATTTACGAACAGTCAACCTATTTTTAATGAAGAAGAAGAATGCTTGGTTCCAGCACACCAAGTAATATTCATGTCCGTCTTCCCAGGAAATTTTCAACCAATTGATCAAGTTCAAGATTTAACAATCTACAGTCATGAAGGAAGGCTAGCCAGCACACTAGCAAGGGTCTTCGAAAGAACTCAAAAGATAACAAGGGAATCTCATACAAGAATTAATTATAAAAGCAGAAATACTTTGCTTGTGTCTAGTAAAAGGAATGAAATTGAAGAAAGAGAGATGAGACTCTTAGTGGAATTTGAATCAGCATTCTACAACTTATCTGGACTCTTAGAAAAGCTCCCTGAAGGGATAAAAAGGAATCTCTGCTATTTGATAAAAGACAGAGAAGACCACAAGTGCCAGCTATGCGTCTCAGAGTTATCTGAAGAAAGCAATAATAAAACGGAATCAACCCACATGATAAAGGAAGAAGACAACGCATCTGAAGGTCACATAATGAAAGAGGAAGACAGCACATCTGAAGCATCTCTCAACATTATTGCATAATGACGTAAGCGCTTAGGTCATAGAGCACCAACAATGTAGCTGGTGCAAGATAATAAACAATGACGTAAGCAATGACGTCATAAGAAGGGTAAGGATGGGAATTGTCCATCAGACCCAACCATTATAAATAGGTTGCTTAGGCAATTGTAGAAGGCATCAGAAAATAGAAAGCAGGAGGCAAAGAGTACTCAAATGCTAGGAGAGCAAGGAGGAAGCTGCCGAGGCGATTCTATGATCTGAAGAAGAATTCCCATTAGGGAAAAATAGTTCTAAACTCCCCTCTGGAGTTAGTATTTACAATCTCCCCTCTGGAGATAAAAACACCTTATGTAAAATATATTAAATAAAGGAAGTTTTTCTCCAAAAAGGTATGTATTCATTCTAAGTCTTTCAATTATGAATTATTTAGAAAGTTTAGAATTAACAGAAGAATATGATTATTATAGATTAACTGCTTTATTAGATAATGAAAAACAGGCTGTTTTAAAAACAGAATTAAATCTCAAATCAAACGAAAATTTTAATAAACAAAACCTTTTAAAAGAAGTTTTTAATAGAAAAAATATAATATACTATGGAAAAATTCAACTTGAAGCCCCTATAAAGATAAAATCCGCCAATGGAGAACTTGAAATAGCTTTGATAAATGATGAAGAAATAAGTAAACAGATTGAGAAAATTAAGGATCAACAAAAAAGATCTAAAATTGGATGGATTCATATTAGTACTATACAAGTCTTAATCAAATCTACATATATGAAAGGAATTAATTCACCAATAAGCCTAGCAATCTGTGACAAAAGAATTACTGATAACCCAATAGATCAAATAATTGGAATTGTTCATGGAAACTTGGCAAACGTAAATGTTAAATTTAATGCCCATCTGGGATATGCTATACCTTTATCAACTGAAAATCTTGGAAGATCTATAAGTCTGGCTTATAAATTTCACAGAAAGAATTTAATGGAACAAGATGATGAACCATTTTCAATTACATATGCAATAAATTATGCTTTAACAAATAGCCATCATAGTATAATATTTAAAAACAGAGAAAGAATTTATGTCGATGAATTATTTCAGAAAATTGTAAAAACAGAAATACCAAAATATAAAGCTATTGAAAACCCAGTTCTATTATTAAAAGAACCGTCAGGAAAATTAGTTTCATCGAATTTTCAAATAAGAGAATCTAAAATTAATAGCCCTTTAAGTCTATCTAAGTTGAAGATTAAAGAAGAAAATTCTGAAATAAAAGAATTAACAAAAAAGGTCGAAAAATTAAATGAAACCCTAAACACTAAATTATGACAATAAATAAAGAAGAAATATATGTAACTTATCAAGACAAGAAACAAGAGCTCTTTGAAAGAGAAAATCGTTTGAATTATTTACAATTTTCTGAAATAAATCAAAGAGCATTTGAAACTCTACAAATAATCTATGACAAGTTAAAAAGAGAAGTTGAAGAGCTAGAAACATTAATAGAATCTCTAGAAAATAGTAATGAATCAATGATAGAGTTTGCAGAAATTTTAAAATAAATAATGAAGCATAAGAAGATTGAAAAACCAGAAAATAAAATAAAAAGAAAAAGAGCAGAAAAATTAAAAAGTAAAATAAAAGAGTATAAAAGGGAATTAAATGACCTTCAGATCGAAATTGATGACCTTATAATAAAAAGGATAGAAATAAGAATAAATATAAACAAGTTGGAATTAAACTTAAAAAATTTATAAATGCCTGGAAAACCATATTATGACTTAAAAGAATTAAAGCTGTTGAAAGAAAAAATGGAAAATGAAGTTGAAAAATTAAGAAGGTATTTAGAAACAACAGAAAGTGTAGAAATAAAAGAAGTATTTGAGGATTTAAGAAATTATATTAAAGAAAAAGACAAACAGATAAAAAATTTTATATACAATAATCCATGCAAAAAAGAATATTATAAACTAAAACAAGATTGAAAACTATAAAAATGAAATTACATTATACAAGGACTAGTAAAAAAATGGTATCATATTTTAAAAATGATTGCAAAATTGGTATCAGAGCCAAGTTAACGATTAAGGGTAACACTTTCTCCTTAAGCAACACTTTTAGTGATACACTTTTAAACCAAATAAAAACAAAAATCTGTAAATCTGTACCAAAGTGCATCTGTACACTAGATGGACCCGTATATTTAAGGTAAGGTATTTGTCATCATCATGCCCAAACACGGATGCTTAATTGTCAAACAAAAATTAAATAATTAATATTTAATTTAAAAATATAATAAATTTTAAATATTTAAAATTTATTATAAAAATAAGTTAAACAAAAAATAATTATCAGATAAAAAATACTATAGAATTGATTTAATGTATTTATATCAATATATATAATAATTCTACTTATAAAAAAATTATTAATATTGACATGAAATTACTTTTTTTTATTTAAATTAATAAAAAGAGATATATAAATAATTATATTTTTATATATTTTTTAGATTTGCATGATTCTTTTTATATGTTTTTTTATTTTACTTCTTTTATTATAGCAATTTAACACTATATTATATATATATATATTTTTTTTTTAAATTTTAAACTAATAGAATGAGACATAAATAGTTATATTCTAATAAATATATCCTGCATGAGATCCCTTTTCTCAACAAAAATAGTAACATAGGAATTGAATATATAACCAAAATCAAATAAAATGCATAATACTTAATTAGTAGGCTGTGAATTGTTTATACTTCTTTAATTTCAATTCAATGGGGTTCGTGAGCTCTTTTAATTTGTAGTAAACTTATTGAGAAAAATTAAAGTAGTATCTGCCGCTTTGACCACCCACTATATCTTAATTAATTTTAACCTTGTAAATAAAGAATTGTTTAGTATTTTTGCCAGTGATGTGGTTAAGTAAATTTTTTTTAACAAAATATGTAAAAATCGATGGTGCTGGCTGTTTAGCACTATCAAAACATGGGGAAAGAAAGAAGAGCGAGATTTCGCATCAAAACAAGGAAGGGAGAAAGATTCTTGCTTATTACAAGTTACACAAGTCTAAATAATTTGGAGCTAAGTAAATACTAATACATAGTCTCAAATCTCAATTCCAAAATGTTATTAACCAATAAAAATACGATAAAAATTGATAAAATATAAATTAGTAAATGTGGATATTTATTTAAAGAGTTCTACTAGAAAACTAATTAAGAATATAGTCAAACAGAGTCAATTAGTTAAAAAATAAGTTCGTTATAAACAAAAAAATTACTATTCTAAATTTTAAAATTTTAAAATTAGAAATAAAAAATTGGCTTAAATTGACTTATATTATAGTTAATTTTTAAATTTTTTCTTATTTAAATGATATAATTTTTTATTGTTTATGATATTTCTTAAGTTTACAGGTAAAAAATTAATCTCTCGCAAATCTAAATTTTATTTAAGAATTTTTTGCTGATTAAGTAATTGTATGTATAAAACAAAATTTAAATTTGTGATATTGTTTATTGGACGAACTCAAATTTATTATTTAAATGGTATAGTTAAGAGAAATTTATTATGCAAATGATTAATGGTACATTTAATGAGAAACATTTGCATGTTAAAAGAGTACAAAAAAAGAAACATATCACGAGGAAGGTGGGGATGTTGATGAGAGTTGAGAGAGAAGCAAATGAAAATGACCCACAAAAAGGAACCAGGTGGACTCTATCCACCATACATAGTACTACTACACACCGCCTTCTTTTCAATAGAATTATAAACCCTTTTTTCCATATATATATATATATATATATATATATATATATATACGTTGATTAAAATTTTCATGTGATATTGTATTACGTTAATTATATATTTGTTTACAATTTTATTTATTAAATATATAATAATAAATATTAATGCAATTAATATTATTTTATTTAATATTTATTAATTATTACTAAAATAATTATACAATTTTAAATATAATAAATATACTATTACAAATAATATGTATAAAAAATTATCGATATTATGTTATATAAAAAATTTTTAAATATTATTTTTTAATATTATTATTATCTCTATAATTTTTATCGTTAGTAGTATTTTAAAGAGCGTAAAAATATTTTTTTAAGTCAAATAAATTGAATATTTTTTTATTTTAAGTATTATAAATTTATTCATATTATATTTTACATATATATAATATTTAAGAGTTCTATCCATTATTTGACTATTTAACTTAGTTAAGTTTTGAGTTTAAATATATTTATTACAAGATATATATGATGATCACTAGATCAATGTCACGGCAAATTTTAGAAGATTAGATTTAACTGTGTTTGTATAATTTTTTGGAGTGTTTGAAAATGCTCTAGATGGTTCCGGAACGTTCTAGAATGTCCTAGAAGGTCCCAGAATACTCTAGAAGGTTCTAGAAGGCTCTGGAAAGTCATAGAGTATTCTAGAAGAGTGTGGATGTATATAGGAGTACGAAGAGTAGTATGGAATAATCTAGAAGTATTTAGAAAGTTATAGTAGGATAAATATTTGTAATGAAGGTTCTAGATAATTAATTTGGACCGTTGATTAGATTTAATCCTAACCATCCATTAAGGAGGTGGATGCCTATAAATAGGAGGTGAGAGTTAGTGTGAGTCATGTGTGAATCATTTGTAACCAACACTTGAGTAATAAAATGTTCTTTCCACCAAAGCTTCCTTTTTTTTGTGTTATTAACTTTCTTGCTAAGTATTGAGGGTTATGCTGACTTGGTCTTAGCTCAAGAAGTTGAGTAAGTCCGAGTGCCGGCACGGTAGCGTTGGAGTGTGTCCAAGGCCGTGACAATTTGGTATCAGAGCAAGGTTCGAGAAGGAGCACAAGTGGTTTGTGGGTATGGCTTCTAGTGTAACCATGGAGCATGTTGAGTCTCAAAGGGAAAGGGATGTTATTCCTTCTCAATGGGAAGGTAGGAAGGACCGTTGTTCAAGTGAGCCTAGAGGTAAGGACTCTAACTTCTTAGAAGAGAGAGTTTCTATGTTGGAGAATGTTCTATCCTCTATGGATGAGTGTTTCCAAAGGATAGAACATGATAAGGAGACCCTCGAGGCTCACGTGTTAGGAGAACTAGATGCTTTCAAAGAAAACATGCTCCAAATCGAAGAGAAACTTGAGAATTCCTTGAAACTATTTGAGGAAGTTTGAGTTTGGTTCGAGGAGGCAAAATCTCGACCAACTATTATAAGGGAGACAACAAAGATTGATCTCCCCAAGGCAAAGGAGTTCAAGGGCATGAAGGATGCTTGAGAGGTGGAGAACTCCTATGGCAAATAGAGAGGTACTTCTAAGGCCAAGGGTGGTCGAAGAAGCAATAAAGGTACGCATTGCAGCTCTCTACCTTTCTAATAACGCTACTTTGTGGTGGAGGAGAAAATGCATAGATATGGAGAAGGGTACTTGCAACATAGCCACATGGAAAGATTTAAAAAGGAATTGAAAAGACAATTCTTCCCTGAGAATATGGTTTATGAAGCAAGGAAGAAGTTGTGGGAGTTGAAACACAAGAATACAATTAGCGACTACGTAAAGGAGTTCACCACTCTTACGCTTCAAATCCCCAACTTAGTATCAGATGATGCATTGTTCTTCTTCATCGATGGACTCCAACCTTGGGCAAAGCAAGAACTACAAAGAAGGAATGTTAAGGATGTCGACGAGGCCATCGTGGTGGTCGAATCACTCACTGAGTATCATAGGGGAGACTCTAAACCCAAGTCTTCCTCCAAGTCTAGTTCTACTAAAGGTGGAGGATACAAGGGTAAGAGTTTCTCAACCAAAAAGGAAGAAAAATTCTCTTCAAAGAAAGAGTACGAGGAAAAGAAGAAGACTTTCGTGCCCAAAGGAGGATGTTTCGTGTGCAAGGACTGTCCCAAGCTAGGGACTCTGGCATCTATCGCCGATGAACGAGAGGCCCAAACCCAAGTAAATGAGTGTGTTGGATCTATCCAACTCATGAATGCTGTGAAGGGTAAAGAGGCAAGCACCGCAGAAAAGAAAGGCTTGATGTATGTCAAGGCCTTTATCAATGAAAAATCCGTCATGGATATGATCGACATTAATGCTACACACAACTTCATCATACCTGATAAAGTAAAGAGATTTAGGTTAAAGATCACTAAAAAGAATGGCTTGTTCAAACCCGTGAATACCAAGGGTGAACCCCTTAAGGGAGTAGCAAAAGGGGTTGAGATGACTCTTGGTTCTTGGAAGGGCCTTGTGGATTTCTCAGTAGCACCCATTGGACTCAAAATTGCAAAGAAAGGCAAATATAATACATATGTCATACTACGACATAGTATGCTCCATGGAGAAAGGGTCCCCATGCATGGTCCTTATAGTCTCTAAGGATGGAGGACCATCGATGCTCTCTACTATGCAACTCAAGAAAAAGGTTTAAGAAGGGAGAGATTACATATTTAGCTCTATTACAAGAGGAGTCAATATTTGAAAGAGAAGACGTTCCTCCCAAAATCAAGGAAGTCCTTGAAGAAAATAAGAATGTGATGCCTCCCGAGTTGCCAAAACAACTACCACCTAAAAGGAAGGTGGACGACAAGATTGAATTGGAGTCAGGAGCAAAGCCACCTGCCTCAACACCTTATAGAATGGCACCGCCAAAACTTGAGGATTTGAAGAAGCAACTCAAGGATTTGCTAGATGCTAGGTTCATCCGTCCATCGAAGGTACCTTATGGCACACCAGTCTTGTTCCAAAAGAAGCATGATGGTTCATTGAGACTATGCATCGACTATTGAGCACTTAACAAGGTAACCATCAAGAACAAATACCCTATTCCTTCGATAGTCGATTTGTCTGATCAACTTGGTAGAGCCAAGTGGTTCTCAAAGCTGGATTTGAGGTCAGGATATCACCAAGTGAGGATTGCCGATGGTGATGAGCCTAAGACCACGTGTGTCACGAGGTATGGATCGTATGAGTGGTTGGTGATGCCTTTTGCCTTGACCAATGCTCCTGCGGCCTTTTGTACCTTGATGAACAAGATCTTTCGACCTTATCTTGATCGGTTTGTAGTGGTCTACTTGGATGACATTGTTGTCTATAGCAATACCTTAGAGGAACATGTAGAACACTTACGAACCGTGTTCAAGATCTTGCGAGAGAATAACCTATATGTAAAGAAGGAAAAGTGTTCCTTTGTAAGGGGGTGAAGTTCATTTCTTGGGACACATAATTAAAGATGTAACTCTCTGCATGGATCAAGAAAAGGTGAAGGCTATCAAAGAATGGGAGCCGCCAAATAAGGTATCTGAATTGAGGTCATTCCTTGGGTTGGCGGGAATGGTCAAAGGAGTGTCAAAAAGCCTTCGATGAATTGAAGGCTGCTATCACAGAAGGACCAGTACTAGCACTACATGACTACTCAAAGGTGTTTGAAGTCCACACTAATGCTTCTGACTATGCTATTGGAGGGGTTCTGATGCAAGAAGGACATCCGATTGCCTTTGAGAGTCGCAAGTTGAATGATACAGAGAGGCGATACAGTGTCCAAGAGAAGGAGATGACTGCGGTAGTGCATTATCTGAGAACTTGGCATCACTACTTACTTGGTTCACACTTCATCGTCAAGACAGACAATGTAGCTACAAGCTACTTCCAAACTCAGAAGAAGTTAAGCCCCAAACAAGCTAAATGGCAATATTTTTTAGCCGAGTTTGATTTCGAATTTGAATACAAGACAGGCAAGACTAATGTGGTAGCAAATGCATTGAGTCACAAGGCTGAGTTGGCGGCCATTTCTATGGTTGAAGGAGATATTGTACATACCTTCAAGGAAGGGTTGCATCACGATCCATTAGCCAAGAAATTGGTGGAGTTGGCTAGAGAAGGTAAGACCAAAAGATTTTGGCTAGAAGACGACCTTCTCTACACTAAAGGGAGAAGATTATACGTCCCTAAATGGGAAAATCTAAGAAAAAAATTAGTGAGAGAATGCCACGACACCAAGTGGGCTGGTCACCAAGGTCACCAAGGTCAGCGAAGGATCTTGGCCTCCATCTGAGCGACCGTGGAAAAGTGTCTCTCTAGATTTTATCCCTGCCTTACCGAAGTCCGAAGGGTTTGGATCTATTCTCGTGGTAGTGGATCGATTTTCGAAGTATGCTACTTTTATACCTGCCCCTACTGACTGCACTGCAGAGGAAGCAGCACGACTATTCTTCAAGAATGTGGTGAAGTACCGGGGATCGCCTAAGAGCATCATCGGTGATCAAGATCCACGCTTCACAGGATGACTATGGACAGAGCTGTTCAAACTCCTTGGGTCGGAGCTTCATTTTTCAACAAGCTTCCATCCTCAAACTGATGGGCAGACTGAGAGAGTGAATGCCTTACTCGAGTGTTACTTGAGGCATTTTGTAAGCGCTAATCAGAAGGACCGGATAAAACTCCTCGACATTGCTCAGTTCTCATACAATTTGCAAAGGAGCGAGTCCACAGGGAAGAGTCTATTCGAGATTGTGATTGGACAACAGCCACTTACACCTCACTCTCTTTCTTCCTCTTACTAAGGGAAGAGCACTGGAGCTTATCATATGATTAAGTCATGGGAAGAACAAGTAGATGTCACTCGTTCTTACCTCGACAAAACTGCCAAGAGGATGAAGAAATGGGCAGATAAGAAGATGAGGCATGCAAACTATCAAGTGGGAGACAAGGTAATGATCAAACTTCTTTTACAACAATTCAAAGCCTTTCGAAAGGTTCATAAGGGTTTAATCCGCAAATACGAAGGGCCATTTGAGATCATTGGATGTGTTGGGGAGGTTGCTTACAAAGTACAACTCCCTCCCTCTATGAAGATCCACCCGGTCTTCCATGTGAATATGCTTAAACCATATCATGGAGACCAAGACGAACCGAGTAGAGGTGACTCGAGTCGTGCTCCGCCCGTGGTGATTAGATCCTTTGATAAAAAAATCGAAGAGATCTTAGCTAATCGCATCATGTGACGAAGAGGAGTACCACCAAGCATCCAATATTTGATCAAGTGGAAAGGGCTCCCGATAACTGAAGCTAGTTGGGAAGCTCGTGAAGATCTGTGGCAATTCCAAGAACACCTAGAGCGCTATCATGAACAGAACGTAACGAGGACGTTTGTGCACTAGGTGGGGGAGAATGTCACGGTAAATTTTAGAAGGTTAGATTTAACAGTGTTTGTATAATTTTCTGGAGTGTTTGAGAATGTTCTAGATGGTTCCGGAACGTTCTAGAATGTCCTAAAAGGTCCCGGAATACTCTAGAAGGTTTTAGAAGACTCTGGAAGGTCATAGAGTATTCTAGAAGAGTGTTGATGTATATAGAAGTATGAAGAGTAGTATGGAAGAATCTATAAGTATTTAGAAAGTTATAGTAGGATAGATATTTGTAATGAATGTTCTAAATAATTAATCTGGACTGTTGATTAGATTTAATCTTAACCATCCATAAAGGAGGTGGATGGCTATAAATAGGAGGTGAGAGTTAGTGTGAGTCATGTGTGAATCATTTGTAACCAACACTTGAGTAATAAACTGTTCTTTCCACCAAAGCTTCCTTTCTTTTGTGTTCTCTTGTATTCTTAGCTTTCTTGTTAAATATTGAGGATTAGACTGACTTGGGCTTAACTCAAGAGATTAAGTAAGTTTGAATGTCGACACAGTAGCGTTGGAGTGTGTCTAAAGTTGTGACACTAAACTATACGAGTAAATACATTTATCATTGATCATTGCTCAATTTCTAAAGATTATATAGACACTTGGGTTACAATGCTAAAGGCACAAGTACTGTAACCTGAGAAATATGGGCCTTCTTTCGATTTTGTGAGAACATGTAGGCCTTACAACATAAAATAAGTGGGTCTTCTTTCACTCTTATCCTCATGGTTCCACCACTTGAGGCCCTGCCCTTATTACAATCATTCTACTACCTTCCTTAGTTCCTTTACCGCCCTTCTTATATTTTTATATTAGTTTATTTCTATTATTTATAAAATTTAATTTTAATGTTTATAATATAAAATATTTTATATAATTATATAATTATATTTACTATTTTAAATAATTATTTATGTAATTAATATAAAAAATAATTATTTTTATTAATATAATATTACATAATTAAATATACGTATAAAATTATTTTATATTAATAATATTTTAAAATTAAATTTTTATTGATAAGCTGATGATTAAAATGAAAAAAAAAATCACAAAATATCTCAATGTATAGAAGATGAGAGAGGAGAGGGGAAAAGACAAAATACTGGGCCTGCTAAACTTGAATTTATATATTCAATAATATGAACGAAGATAGAATTTAGTTAAAAATATAATCATAAATAATATGCATAGTAAACTACGACCGACACTTCAATAATGCGAAATAATTTTTAAGTTATTTGGTTTGCATGTTCAGAATCAAGTAGTCTTATAGCGGCTTTGGTTTCACGAGTTCAATCTCAGTTGGATTTTTTGAAATTTACGTGTTTAATTATTTTCTTATTAATAAGAGAAATAGAAAATGTTATTTGTACATTAAAATCAGTCACCAAAATCAACCACCAATATATATTTATATTTCAATATATATTTTATATTAGTGGTGAGATATACATTTCTATTGTTGTTGATGACTATGCCAGAGATAACATGCGAAATTATTTTCTTTAAATTATGATATCTTTTGGAATTACCTGCTTATTTATGTTGTCTATTGCTATTTGTTCCATATTAGTGTGTTGAGCTCTTTTATTTTTTAAAAAAAAATTATATTAATAACTGATTTTAATGTACATCTAACATAACCCATAAAAAATTTAACATTGATCACTATATTGAAATAGATTTATTAATATTAAGTTTGTCATTATTATTCTCAAGTATATACTCTTTGTTTAACTAAAATATAACTAAGGTGAAACTTTTATAACTCACTGCATTATTTCAAATCCGGACAATTTTTATTATCATCAAAATTAGTTTTATTACAATCCTATGTTGAGTATGAGGAAATTTCATAAGGTTTTTAACGTTGAAATAATATTGAGACCACCCGGCACCCGCTAACCTACCTTAAACACTAGTCAACATACCCGATTAAAAATTTATATTTGACTCACAATTTTATAAAAAAAAAAATGAAAAGATACTCCTATTTCTAATCCGAATAACGTTATATGGCCCACTCATGGAATTAGGAGAAACTCATCTCTCCTAATTGAGGGTGTTATTTAATTAAATAACGTAAGACTGAGGTGTTTTAGGTTTAGATATAAATTCTTTTCCACTACAAAAAAAATGGTAAATTGCAGCAGAAAATTGTTGACGTTTTTCGAATCACCACAAACTGATTGAGTAATAAATGTTTTTGTTTATTTATTTATGTGTATAGAAAGAATTGCAGAAATTAAGCAATATGATAAATTATCTAAATTGTTGTCTCAAAATGATTCGTTTGTTCAAACTAACTTTTGGAAAATAGCACTCGTATAGAGTGCGTGACATGGATATCAGATTGACTTCTAATCAAGTTTTCAGTACAAATTTTCATCAGTCGAGCAATGATGTTCAAAGAGAGGAGACCCAAAAGGTGCTACTTGAACTAGAAGTAGAGCTGGCGACCGAGAAATTAAAAAGGAAGTCAATGGAAGATAAGTTGAAGTAGCAGCCGAGAAGACAAAAAGGCAGGTAGTGGAGGACGAGGTAGCAGCCGAGAAAATAAAAAGACAGACAATAAAGAGTGCTCTGAGATATCTGATTCAAGGGCAAGGTGAGAAGTTGCAACAAAACGTGGCTGCATGGATGAATTCATTGGAGGGACAGAGTAGAAAGTAGATATTAGGATTGAAAATTAATTTTTTTTTTGTTAAATTTACACTTTTATTGTTGACTATGCAACTCTTAGTAAGAAATATACTTTATTGATATTTGGATAAATATATGAATTTGATTTATAGTTTTGCTAATGTCGTTTATCCATTTAATTTTTTCAGATACAAAATAATTAGGATTTATAACATTAATAAAAATTCTAAAAATAACAAAAAAAACCAGTACATTTAAATTAAAGAAAGCGTTGATTGCTGGTGCAAAATACAGTATTTTTGCGGCTATTTAACCGGACAAATGGCGACGGTTACAAAATGATCGAAAATAAATTTAAAAACATTGAATATCAGATAGCAACGGTTTCTAACTGCCGCTAAATAAATTTTAAAAAATATAATGACCAACAAAAAGCAGCAGTTCCTAATCGTCAGAAAAGTGCTGTTGAATTTAATGTTGGCTAAATAGCAACGTTATAACTGTCACTAAATCAACCGACGCTATTCCAAGGTTACAGTTGTGCCGGCGATTCCAAATCAAATCTCCATGCCTTATACTGCAATATTTCTTGAAGCGCTGATAATTTATTTTCCGGCAATTTAAAACCACCGCAAATCTCTATAAAAATTGCTGCAAATTTCGGTTCTCTTGTAATGTTTTGGGCTTGTTTATTGTATTGAGGGTAAGGTGATTCTCTTGATTTCTTTTTCTCCTTAATGTTTTTTAGGTAAAATTAAATTAAGACATATACAGTTTGATAAAAAAAATTTAGAAAGATATTTATGTTTTTTAAAAGTATAAATATTTTGTTTTGTATTTACTAAATAAAAAGTAAGTATTTTTATTTGTAATTTTTAAAAGTTAAAGATACTTTTAAAAAATATCTAATTGAAGAAATACTAATCAAAATTAGTTGATTTTTATCAAAATTAAAATATTTAATATAATTTTATATATTAATAAATATCTAAATTTATTTGTTATCTTTATTAATAGTTTTAATTATTTTATTTATATTTTTATTGTTTGTATTTATTAAAATTATTTTTAATTTAATTTATAAAAAATATAAATGTTTTAAATTTTAAAACAATTATCTTTTACCAAAATCTATTTTAATAAATTATTTTTAAAAATTAAAGTAAAAATTTTACTAAACCACTCCTAAGTATAATTTATGCCCACTATATGGTATTACTCCTTTGGTTTTTCATAAGCAAAAGTATGCATATACATTGCATTCGTGCTGACAATTAAATATGCTATATTTAATTTCTAGGATTTGAAATGATAACAGCCCTTTCAAAAAAAAAAAAAGTCAACAAATGCATGTAAAAAAAAACACACAGGCACACCGCACAATAGAATTTGGAACTATATATAGTATTTGCTTATAATATAGGAAAGGATATTATTATATAATTTAGCATGATGATTATGACTAAACTAAATTAAGTTTAAATTATGCTTTGTGCGTACAACAATTTATTGGTCAGTGACAAATTCCTAAATAGAATTTCGATCTGCGACAGATTAATTTTTGATCTGTCAAGTTGAAAAATACCGTGGAGAACCAAAAAACTAAATTAAACTTGTTAAATAAAGAATGATACTCTTATATAATTATGGAAAAAAATAAAATTACACAATTTATAACAAAATTAAACTCTGGTTGAAAACTAAAAATTAATTAAACTGTTAACACTATTCGCTATATATTTTTAATTAATTTTTAAATTTGGCTGCATATATGTAGCCGAACTGAAATTATTGGGGGGTATATCCAACATGAGATCTAACCAATACCCCCACCAAATAAATAGAATAGAATTGATTAACGGAAAAATATAAAAATAAAAAATATATTAGAGAATTTATTTTCAATTAATATCAGTTAATTTTTTAAATTTTATTTATTTATTTTAAATTTTAAAAATTAAATCATAACTTTTAATTTGACATTTTTAAAAAATTAACTGATATAAAAATTAAATTTTATTATATTTTTTCAAATAAAAAGAATGAAAAAATGAGAGAAGTTGCTAATATTGGGTGCATGCATGCAGATGGAAGTGGAAAAGGAAAGAGAGATATAGATAGCATAGCATTATGAGGGTGGTTAATAGCTTAGCTTTAGTTTGAGAGAGACATGGCATGAGACAGTGTGTTTGCTGCAGTGAGCAGTTTCGGAGGCCGTTCAGATGTCCACCACGTTCCATTCATTTATGATAACTGTCTCCAATATCAGATAAGATATCTCTTCATCTATATAGACTAAAATTCCAATCCATCTTTTAATAATTTTACAAATTCTTATTTCATTTTTCATTGATTAAAAAATAACATTAGGATTCTTTTCGATTAACTTCGTCAAATATTTTGTTCTTATTGTTAATATTTTTATTCAAAGCAAACAAATCTTACTTACGTATATTGTTAATTTAACATGTATCAAGCAATTATTAAAAGAATAAATCAATCCTCAGTAAATTAATAAAATATTGTCGTTTTTTTATCTTAAATGTTTTTTTTCTTTTTTTTCTTCTACAACTGCTACTTCCAACACTGCCAACACTATTAATATCGCTCCATCATCTTCTCTAGGGGTGTATATGGGCCGGATTACACCGGGTTTGACTTAACTCAGACTCGATCTGAAATATAGACCGAGCCTAATTTTTAGACCCTAATCCGATCTTAGATCCGATGAAACCTACGCACTTTCGGGCCGGGTGAAAACTGAGTCAAAACCGAGTCAAAACCGGATCTTTAGCATGTAAAAATCACCTAATCTCCAACCATTATTTCACAATTCACATAGTAAAATTCACTTAAAAAAATATAACAAGAACTAACCCTTCTCTAAAATTAAAACATAACCATAATCAATACTAATATTGTCTAATAACACCAAATATTTAAATCAATACAAAAACACAATATTATGCATTAGTCTAAAGTCTTATGCATTTTAAACATAAAACATTAACTTATAATCTTATAATCTTATAATGACTAATAATATAAAATATTAAGGTTTACAATATTTAAATTCCACATAAGAATAGCCATCATCCATCACTAATAACATAAAATATTAATTGTGTATGATGGCCGTGCCACCGGGCCGAGTTCGGGTGACCCGAGCTATGGCCCGGACCCGACCCAAAATAATGACCGGGTCTATTTTTGAGACCCTTACCCGGTTCTAAACCCGATGAAATCACACTAAATTAGCCCCTAAAGTGTTCGGGGGCGGACCGGATCTTCGGGTTGAGCCGGGCCATGTACACTCTTAATCTTCTCAAATCTCACTTTACTATCACCACTTATCCCATCTTCACTATGTTCACCTCTATCTCTACTCCTCATTTTTGCCCCCTTCTCATAGTCTCGTTAATTTCTACAACAATACAATATATCCATTAGATCCATATCTCACTTCACTTAATTTTTGTTATATCCTCTCTGTTTTTCTCTTTTTTCTATTCATCTCTCTTTTTTATGATAATTTTTAAAATTTTATTAATTTTGAATCTATGTTTTAGTTTATTGAAAAGAAAAAAAATGATGTTGTAGCGGATGATTTTGTTGTTAAAATTGAAAATTGTTGATATTATGGACGAAATTAAGGGATAAAAGCAGAGTTATAGATAGTGAAAATAGAGTGAGAGAAGCGTAGTGAAAGAAGATGATGTAGACGATGGAGGGGAAAGGAATAAGTTGATGGTGACATGACAGGTGCAATGGTAAAGATTAGATGATGATGGAGGTGAGGGAGTGAAGGTAGTGGCAGTTTTGATGGAGTGAAGATCTGTGATTGTAGTGGGATGAACAACGAAAGGAAGAAGAAGAAAGCATTTAGAGTTGTCCAAAATGGTAGCGTTCTGCTAATTCACCAGGAGATGATTTGTTCCTTTGAATGGTTGCTTGACACGTGTTGAGTTAATAGTATACGTAGACAAAATCTGTTAGTTCTGGATGAAGACATTAACAAAGGAAACAGAATATCTGATGAAATTAATCGTGAAAGATCACAATGTCATTTTTCAATCGATGAGAGGCGGAATAGAAGTTTTGTGAAATTATTAGCGAACGAGTTAGGGTTTTACTCTTGCTTATATTAGGTCCATAAAATATTATGCCACTTTGTCTTAGATTCTTAGAGATGAAGAATGCACACTAGTGTTTAATTGGATTAATAGTTAAACACTTAAAATGGTTTTTAAAAGTTTACATGTTCATTAATTTAGTTATCGAAAAATTAAGATTCTTTAAATTGATCTATAGAAAATATATATTTTTTATTTTTTACTATTTATTTAAAGAACAAAATATTTTTTCACAATTTTAAGTAATTAGTCTATTTAAACGGCTCTTATTAATAGTCTAAGTGGTTCCTAACACATCAACAAGTCATCGTTTACAAAAATTATTTAGACCAATAATAGGAAGAATGGAAAGTGATGCTATTGTAAAAAAAAATATATTGAAAATTTTCTTATTCAAAACAGTAAAGACGAGTACAATATATACACTTGTGTGAAATAAATGGCTTATTAAATCTTCTAAAAACTATAAGATTCCTAATAGCAAACAGAATTGTGATGACTCACTATTCTAATATATATATATATATATATATATATATATATATATATATATATATATATATATATGTGATAGAAAGAAAAAAGAAGGAAAAAAAAACTGATTATGTTTTTTGGGCTTGATATTGGACCTGTGAGGATGATTGATTTAATATCTCTCCGCGACCTGGAGGATGGTATACATAAAAAATTTTCAGTTTGAAAAAAGATTGGCATGAAACAGTTGAGTAGGTAAAGGTTTGGTGAATATGTCCGCCAACTGTCGAGAAGAAGGAACAGGAAGTAACTTCATCACACCCGCTTGAATTTTCTGTCGAACAAGATGACAATCAACCTCAAGATGTTTGGTTCTCTCATGAAATACCGGATTGGCAGTAATACGTAAAGCACTTTGGTTATCACAAAATAGGACAGGGGTCGGTCACAAGAAAATTGAAGAAACTGCAGTAAATTCAGTATCCATAACAATTCATAAGTTGTATTGGATAAAGCGCGATATTCAGCCTCTATTGAAGAGTGAGCAACTGTGTTTTGTTTCTTAGTCTTCCAAGACACTAAAGATTCTTCCAAGAAGAAGCAATACCCAGTTAAAGAACGGTGGGTATCGGGACATCCAGCCCAATCAGAATCGCTGAAGCCACATATCTGAAGAGTAGAGTCACGAGAAAAAAACAGACCTCTACCCGGACTACTATTGAGATAACAAAAAACCCGCATTGCAGCTTTGTAGTGAGCTTGAGAAGGAGAGACCATGAACTAACTGAGTTGCTGAGTTACATACATAATGTCAGGCCGAATAGTGGTCAAATAAATCATGCAGTCAATAAGACGGCAGTAAATAGAAGGATCTGAGAGAAGAGGGCTATCATCTTAAAAAAGTTTAACAGTACTATCCATAGGCACAAAAACAGGTTTAGCACTAAGCAAACCAGAATCATTCAACAAATCAAGGTAGTATTTATGTTAGAAGAAAAAAAAAACCCTTAAAGAAATGAGCAACCTCAATGCCTAAAAAATATTTTAATGTACCAAGATCCTTAATCCTAAAATTGCAGTCTAGAATCCGTTTAATAGAAGTGATCTCAGCAATAGAATTCCCAGTAATCACTATGTCATCAATATATACTAATAAAATACAAATTTCATCACCCAATAACTTAACAAAAAGACTATAATCAAAAGTAGTTTGCTAAAAATCACAGGAAAGGAGAAGAGAAGAAAGCTTGTCATACCACATTCTACTAGACTGTCTCAACCCATAAAGAGATTTAAGAAACTTGAAACACTGATTAGGATGGGTTGAATTGGTACCAGGAGGAAGAGTCATATAGATGGTTTCTATCAAGTCTCCGTGCAGAAAGGCGTTATTAACATCTAGCTGCTGAATTGACTATCTCTTCATTGATTCTAAGGCCAAAACAATGCGGATAGGTTCTGGCTTTACTATCGAAAAAAAAGTTTCTAGAAAATCTACCCCTTCTATTTATGTGAAACATTTTGCTATAAGCTGACCTTATAGCATTCAACAGACCCATTCGGATGGCGTTTAATTTTGTAAACCCAGCAGAATTCGATAGGTTGGACTTTTAGAGGACAATCTACCATTTTCCGGGTCCTGTTTAGCTTCAGGGTAGCAAGTTCCTCATTCATGGCAGATTGCCAATGAGGGACCTTAATGGCTTCTTGAAAAGTTCTTAGCTCACATTTAGAATATAAAGATGAAATGAATTTATTATGAGAAGCAGAGCGAAAAGCAAGAGAAAAAACAGAAGAGAGGGAATACCTAGTGCTTGAGAAAGCAAGGGTTTGAGAAGTAAGAGATGAATTACATATGAAATCAGAAAGATGAGGGGGTGGTCGTGGTTGGCGTTGTCTCCGGCGAGGTGCAAGGTCAGTAGCTGGCAGAGAGAGGATTTGGGTAGAGGAGAATGTGTGATTGTAAACTGGAGGAGAAGGAGAATCATTCGGAGATAAAGGAGGAAGAGGGGGTGTTGCGGGTGCAGAAAGGAGGTAGGTTGCCAGATAAAGAGGAAGGAAGGGGAGGAGGTGTTTTGGGCAAGAAAGGGGAAGTGGTTAGAGAGGTAAGGCGAGAAATAGGGGCATCTGTGGAAGATGATGAAGGTGATTGCTGATTGATTGGGTGATCATTTGATGGTGTTTGCGAGTATTGGATGGGTAATGGATCATGAGTAATTGTTTGAGGCCTAATAGGAAGGGAGGTGGTGTTTAATGGGTGAGGAGTGTTAGGGTTTGGGCTTGCTAAAAAAGAAAAGAGAAAGAAAAGTCAAGGCTATGAGAGCGAGAATGATTAGGCCCAGAGTATTTTTAGACAAAGAAAAAATGAACTCATCGAAAATAATATTTTTGGACATTATGATTTTCTTTTGATCTAAAAGATAGACAATATAGCCTTTAAAACTATTTTGATAACCAATGAATACAGCCTTTTGTGCTCTTGGATTAAATTTAGAACGTTGATTATGAAGAGTTGAAACAAAACATAAGCAACCAAAAATCTTCAAATGCTCAAAATTAGGTAGTTTATGAAATAAAATTTTAAAGTGTTTTAAATTTGAGAATGGAAGATAGAACTCTATTAATTAAATAAATGACATGAAGAACGGCATAACACCAAAATGTAATTGGTAAATTTGATTTAAACATAAGAGCACGGGTAACATTTAAAAATATGTTGATGTTTCCATTCAACTCTTCTATTTTGTTTGGGAGTTTCAACACAACTACGTTGATGAACTATGCATTCGGATGAATAAAAATTATGCAAAAGAATTTCAGGTCCATTGTCAGAACGAATAATTTTAACCATTGAATTAAATTAAATTTTTACTAATGTACCAAAATTTTTAATATGTTGTAATACTTCAGTTTTTGTTTTTAGTAAAATAACCCAAGTAAAGCGGCTAAAATAATCCGCAATAGTTGAAAAAATATTTATGATTATGAACAAAATTTTGATGGAATAGACCCCAAATATCTAAATGCAATAAATAAAAAATAGCATTTACTTTACTAACACCGATGAAAAAGAGGAGTTTTCTTTGCTTAAAAAAATAGCAAACATCACAAGGCTCATCATGGTGTAAGGAAATAAAGAAAAAATGTCTATATAGAATATTAAGGTGTGTTCTAAAAATATATCTTAGACGAAAATGCCATAAATTGAGTGGAATAACAATAGCTGTATTAGTGGAATTAATAGTGTGAAAGAGGGTAATCAGTGTTGGAGGTAGTGTGTGTAAGAACATACAATTCATCTCTTAATCTACCAAAATCAATCATCCTCAAGCTGTTCAATTCCTGAAAAATACAATAGAATTAAAAAAAAGTGAGTTGATAAGGAAGCATAGAAGTAATTTGTGAAACAGAAATTAAATTAAAATGAAATTATGGCAAATAAAAAAAAATTAAAAGTATTAAGGAATCTGAAAATTTAAGGACACAAATATATGATGCAATAGCTAGGTAGCCATTTGGCATGTTCACAATTATAGGCTTAATTTTAGAGTAGGACAAAAAGTTGGATAATTTTAAAGTGATATGATCAATAACACCTGAATCTATCACCGAACACTAATAAAATTTAATTTTGAAGAAGAATAATTTAAAATAGAAAAGGTACAAAAAGAATACATATAATGGGTACCCAAATTTGGGCAAAGAAGAAGCTCAATTTAAGAAAAAGAGACACTTGTTTTATCTATGTTTGCTGAATTGTAGGCCTTCACTTTTCTTAAAAAAGTCATTAGGGTATTATGCTAGGCCAAAGTGAGTCCAGGAACTGTTCTTAATAGAGCATCCTTAGCACCTCTTTCTCGCTGAACCAGGGTGGTTGAGCGGCAACATTATTAGCGGATGCGACGGGGCGATCAGGGAAGCATGGCCTGCCAGGGAAGTACGGGTGACCTGGTGGATATCCATGTTTGGCATAGCAAACATCAATGGTGTGACCGGTTCTTCCACAATGGGTGCAGATCTTAGAGCTAGCACCACCACGACCTGTGCTGGCGAAAGAGAAGTGGCGACCTGCGCCTGCGAAGGAGGAGCTGCGTCCACGGCCGTGTGTGCTGTGACAGCCATCAACAGGAGCAGCCAATATTTTGTGTTCATCGAGAACACCAGAGGCAGCAAGTAATTGGTGTTCATGTTGGATAACCATGGCAAAAACCTTGATCCCTTGCGGAGGTGGATCAAGCAGAAGCAGCTGGGATTGGACAACTACAAAGTGCTCATCCAGCCCCTTCAGAAACCGAATAATAAATTCTTAGAAGCGACGCGTTTTGGCAGAGCATAAACAAGCAGAGAAAGGTCGTAAGTCCTCCATTTCTTCCCGTAATGTTTTGAATACTGTATAAAAATCTTTAACAGATAGAGAATCCTGTTTCAACGCATAATTTTTTTCCCGAAGTTCATCAAGTTGAAGAAGGTTAGTTTGGGAGAATCGCTCATGAAGGTCTTGCCAAACAAAAGAGGTAGTGGAGAAGTAAGTAACGCTCCGAGTTATTGATGGGGACAGAGAGTGAAAAATCAGAAAAAGAATAAGATTGTTGCATCTTTTTCAGGCAGGAAATAGAGGGTCATCAGAAGAAAGAGGAGGAATAGTGCCAATGAGAAAATCGAACTTGTTCTTAGAGATAACAACTATGGAAAAAGAATGGTTCCAAAAATGGTAATTGTTACCGATAAGAACAAGTAAAACAATAATAGAAATTAGGTTTTCACTAAGGTGTATGTAAAAAAAGGATTGGCTCAAGAATTGGTATCATTCGTAGTGAGAGAAGAAGAAACACCAGGAAAGAAAAAAGAAGAAAAAATTGTTTGGGTCAGTGGTTTTAACCATGTATGAAAATTAGGAGGGCTACTATAAACTCCAATATCATAACAAAAAAATAGGAAGTGATGCTATTGTGAAGAAAATGTATTAAAAATTTTCTTAGTGAGTACAATGTGTGTGTGTGTGAAATAAACAAAAATCTATAAAATTTCTAATAGTTAACAAAATTGTGATGATTCACTATTTTAGAATAATATATATAAACATGTGATAAAAAGAAAAAAAAATTGATTATTTTTTTGGACTTGATCTTGAATCTGTGAGAATGATTAATGATGAGTTTGGAAAACTCTAAATCAATATTTGTGATGACTAAATATTATTCATTATATTAATTACAAAATTATTAAATTGATTTTCATTTAACATATGTTAATCAATAATTTTGTGATGTAGGTTTATTATTGGGCCGAAAAATAAAAGAAACATTGCAAGCCCAAAATCAAGATCTACATTCAGCCTGGTTAAAAGTTTCCTATATTATATGGCTGAATTGATTATTATGTTACTTGGGCCAAATTGATCCATTATTGTTACAAGCCCAAGTTAATCATTTTTTGCTATACACCCAATGCATGATCCGAAAACAATTAATTAGGAAAGCAAATGTTGTTATTGCTTTATGCCTTCAACGGATCTCACACTTCACTATGTGATGGAATTCAAATTTCATTAGAGTGAAGTTAATAAATGAATTGGAACTATGAGAGAGAAAGTTTTATTGATTTGATTGATAGCCTTAATGAAAGGCACGCTACCAAGAAACAAAAGGGAAGTGGCCATTTAATTTATCTTGTCTAAATCCTTTAGTTAATGTTCATACCTTCTCTTCATCTCTCTCTGCTTCTAACATTCGGTCATAACACAGAGAAACCATGGAAGCTAAGCATAGCCACCGAAGAGAGAAAGAAGCACGCAACAAGACCATTGAAATGATGGCAAGAAAACATAAAAAAAGTAGTGGCTAAGATCTGCAACCATGAAAGGAAAGATATGGTGATGAGATTTTAACCTCTCCATACCAAAAATGGACAAGGAGATTCGGCCAGCAAGGAGAAGATCCTTGGAGGGATGGCTTGTCACTGTTTTTGGGTTCACTCATTATAGAAGGTAGTTAGGGTGGCTACGTGAGGGAGGAAGTAAAAGTGGAGCAGAAGAAGCCATCATCATCATGAAGCATCAAGGGCCAGAAATTCATCTTGGAGAGCAAGCCAAGGATGAAGCGCTCGGATTGATGAAGATTGATGACCAAGGAAGGACTAGAGGTAATTGCATGTTGGTTATTGCATGGGTTATCTCTTCTCTCTTTCTGGCCGAACCGGTTTTGTTCTTGGAGAAGAAGAAGTTGGCTTGGTTTGTTTGGTTTCAACCTTGGAAGGTTCTTCCTATAAGTAAGGGTGAACAGTTAGGGTTGAAGCAAGGAGAAAGTATGAGAGTGCAAGGCACAGAGTTCTCAGAGCTACCTGAGCTAACAGATTTCTCTTCTCCTTCAATGTATTCTGTTTTATAATTTTCTGTTTAATTTTGTCATGTCTTGAGTCTCATGGAAAAAGGCAAACAGTGAAGTTTGTATGAAAAAGCCATAGAGCGGAAAAAGGCAGAGAGTGCAAAATTAAAAGAAAAAGCCATAGATGTCCTTAGAGTTCCTTTGTTCATCTATGTTGTGTTTCATGATTCTGTGGGAATCTCCTTGTAAGTTGGGTTAGCACTTTACAGTTTGTAATCAAGAAGATTATAGTAAAATTCCATCATGTTTGTGATGGAGACTGGATGTAGGCTGCACTGCACTTAGCAGCTGAACCAGGATATATCTGGGTGTAATTTTCTATCTTCTCTACTCCATTTCTGTTTCTACTGCACAGGAGCTAAAACTGAAAAATATCTCGTGCCAAGTGACGAGACAAAAAGAAAAGTCTCGTAGCTGGAGACGAGACAAAAGAAAAAGTCTCGTGGCTAGTCACGAGATAAAAAGACAAAATTTCCAAAAGTTGGTTTCAAAGGTCAGCAAGTATTATCAAGCGAAAAGGTGGTTAAAATTTAACCCCCTTCTCTTAGCCACTAATATCCATCAATTAATTTAATAAAAATTACAAAAATTGATAAAATAATTAAACCTAAAAAATTTGCTTAAAAAAATCTGAAAAAACTTACTAATATTATATATACTTAATAGAAATTTTAAAAAACAAATCTCTCAATATATTAAAGCCTCGATAATAATATGCATGGTGGCTATTAGCTATATATGGTGCAAAATAGAGAAATCAATTGGTCATGGTGTGATGATGAACGTTCATAACCGATACACGGTCGTGAAGCTATCCCTTTCTCTCATTTAGTAAACCCTACTTCTTATCTGTTTTCACTACTCTTCACTCTTCATCCATCATCTATCCTCGTCATATTCATCAATACAACAATTATTTAAGACAACATAAGCTGTCTTGTGTAAATTTTTAGACATACATATGCGCTACATTTATCAATAAAGATTTGCACGGATAATTATCAATTTTGCATGAGATGGTGATGTGGTACTATTTATATACTAGCATTTGAAATAAAATACTCTCTAATTTTTTTTGTCACTTTAATTAAATATGTAGTTATTAATAAATGTAAAACAAAAAAGATAAAGACATATTTTTCTAAATGACCCTTGATAATTATTGTCAGCTTGCTAACAATAAAGACATTGCCAAAAAGAGAAGTGACCGCAAAAATGTAAATTTTAGGAAAAGGGAAGAGAATCTTACGTCGTAAATAAGGGAATGTTAGACCCAAAACTACAAATTTTTTATAAAAAAATGTTAGATAAATAAATTATTTTTATAATTAAATTTAACTAAGTTTTTTTTTTTCTTCTTATGCTTCTTTTTCTTTTTTAGTTGATTTTTATTATGCTAATAAACTATTGAATCAACTTAATTAAACTTAATTATTAAATAATTTAGTTATGTAGCATTATTAATTTTTATCATTTATTTATGAGTAATGCTAAAAAACCAATATTATAGCAGCCAATTTCAACTAACACTATAACAAATTGTCATATAAGTCTAATAATATAAGAATAATATTACACATCTAAGTCTTTTTATGAACTAAATTCAACCAAGTTAAACAATAAAACTTGGAATAATGCTAGCCATAACTAATTTTTATTATGTTAGACCAACTTTAGTTGGATTTAGTTAAAAAAAAACTTAGACGTGTAGCATTATTCATAATATAAAGTTCACTAAAAATAATTTCTTATTGAGTTTAATTTTTAGATTTTTTTAATTGAGTTTTGAATATCCTTGTTTTTAAGAGTTTCAGTTTTTTTTTTCTTTTTGAATAATGCTAGGTAACTAATATTTTTCAGTTAATTTTTTAAAATTATTTTATTTATCTTAAATTTTAAATTCTAAATTATAACCTTTAACACTAAAGTTGACTAATATTAATTAATTAAAAATTAATTTCTTATATTTTCTCATTTTTTTGTTTTTATTTTAAATGTTGTTGAATGATAAGACCATGCAGCTCACGTACATGGCAAGTTAGTTGTAACTTCAGAGTTCAGATTAGTGGAATTGTAATGTAAGTTTGTTAGAGTCTGCCAGCTCAGCATTAAATTAGTTAGAAAAGTGTTAAGTTAGTTGAAAGACTTACAAGAGAGGAGAAAATTCATCCCATCAAACTTGTGTCATTTCGGCATAATTAGAATTTTAGAGAAGTACCATTATTCTACTACAATAATTCTCTTATTATCCTTATTCCCATGCTAATAACTATGCTATATCTAATAATTAAGCATTCACCTTTATCCCATCTATATTCAAGTGCCTTGCAATCTTTTTTAGCTGAAATTGCCGAAATGTGGTGAAGCCAATACCGTGCCTATATCAAATATCTATCCTTAAATTGATAGATTAGTTCATTTTATTTTAATTTGACCCTTTTTATGAGAATAATAACAAATAAACAGACTTTTCAGTTATGAAAATTATTAAAATAACATTTTAAAATAAGATATAGAAGACAAAATTTTAAAAATGAGATTGCTTTAAAATTCACTTTAGATATAATAATGGATGATTTTAGTTTTATAAAATATTGTCGAACAAATTTAAAATACCAAAATCTTAAAATATATAGTTGAATATTAACTTTTATACAATATAATTATTCTTTTAACATATATGCTATAAATTATATTTTATTAATTTTTTATGTTATATTTTAATTTATTTTGTATCTAATTTGGTTCCTTTTGAAATTTTTGGTTCTGCCACTGCTTTTGAGATTAGATGTTGTAAACAAGTGTTTTTGATATTCTAAATTATATTATTAGCTAATATAAAAAAAATAAATATATATATATATATATTTAAAACTTTTGATTAAATTTTAAATATGGAAAATTTCTAGACATTCATCAATTATTGGGTGATTTTTTTTTTAAATCTAAATCGTTTTATAATATAATAGAGCCAAACCTGATCCTTTGCTTGCTTCCCCTCTCTGATATCTTTCTCTTTTTTTAATATGTTCCACCACCTTACCAAATGCCAATAATTAGCAAATCAAAAATCCAGAAAAAACTTGACATTTTACCAGCATGTTCCTACTCTATTATTGACAGATGAAGATTCAAGATTCAAAAAGCTAGAAGAAAATTTGGAAGTTATCTTATCTTATATTAATTGTTGTTGACATATATACAAATACATTTCCAAAAAAAAAAAAAATCATTTCAAGGGACAGCAAGTAGAAATTTGGTTCTATTAATTAGTACATGGAACAACCATCTCATATGGTTTTCACATGGAATGTCTCTAATACTTGCACACCATATATATATATAGCAAGTGGATATATATAAATGTTATGTATACTATATGAATAGGAGGAAAGAGAAATTGATTAGTCTCAAATAATTAATTGGAGGCAGCTCAATGTAAAGTTGTAAACGGAAATAAATTGAAAAGGTAAAGTTTGTCTTTTCAACTGAAAATAAAGCTAAGAAAAAGGTAGAATATAATAGTGTGTGTACTATATTCAATCATGCATTGCTTTATCTTCATTATTATTTCAAGAAAGTGACATTGTGACAGGACCTACCATCACCACCGACGTACGGCTTCAACTTCAGCTTATGTTTGGAAATTAAATTCGGTAGGATGCATCCAAATTAACATGTTAGATGATGTTTAGTTTCTTAGTGAACCATAATCACATATATAATTGAGTATGGGTTTAAATCAATCAATTATACCTTTAGTGTTTAATTTGATCTTATGATTTATGGAACATAGTGTTTTAATCACAAACAAGCCTTGAGCCAGTTAATGAAACGATTTGAAAGAAATTGATGTGTATGTTTAAAGAATTTGGAAAAGGAAACTCTTTTACATATATAGTGTGGGAAAATGCAGTGAGGAACTCTGTTAGGTTTTAGTTTTTTATGTTTCAAATTTAGTACAAAGTAATTCTGATTTTAGTATATATATTGGTGTGTGTTACATATTTGATTCGATTCTAGTACATGTTTCAAATCCAATAAAATAGATTTGAAATTAAAGCTCCGTTTGGACAAAGTTCAAAAATATTATTATACACTAAAATCTGTCATTAAACTTAGTTATTATGTATTTATAGTTTGTATTTTAATATATATTTTATACTAATGAATAATTTTAGTGACTAATTTTAATGTATATATAATATATAATTGAAGAAGATTACTTATGATTTTAATAGATTGTGTTATTGAATAATTGTTTGTACAGATTAAATTTTAATCCATCTTATTACTCCTCTTATATCTAAAAACGGTTTTATATGTCTTATATTCATAGGGGCTAATTTATTTTAAAAAAAAAAAAGTGAATTATTTAGGCGTGGCTTTGTTAACAATTAATTTATTTGATATAAAATTATTAAAAATTTCACTTTTCAGTAAGTGTATAATTTATAGGTAATATTGAGAATTTATATGAGAAGCGGTTCAGGTCTTTTAAAGAATTTTTAGAATAGTATAAATTATTGTTATTTCTTTTTCCTTTTAATCTATTGAATTTCTTAAATTTAATTAGATGAAAATATAAAATAATTTTAAACCAATAAATATAAAATAGTTTTACACCATATCCAACTTTTTAGTCGAAACTCATATAGTAGCATTTGCAACAAGGCAACAAGGTTTTTCAAAGTCAACCATCTTGCGCCTTACCTACTAGAACCTTAATTTCAAAGCTAAGTTTGTTAATTAAGAGCATATAAAATATTCTTAAGTATTGTATGTAAGTTATACTGTATGATGTTTAGTGTTACAAATAATAAACTGCTACAACAGATACCATTTGTCTTCACAATTGGGTACATATGCTATGAAATATTAGATACTTTATATTCTTGTCTTCAATCTTCATGGTTTATTCCATTTTTTCCCGTTTTCTTTCATTCCATTTGTTTCTGTATGATGCATGGTATATATGCATAACTGAACAATAGATATATTATTCAATAAAAATTCATATGCAGTTGTCTTCGTATGAAATTGTTAGTTAAGAAATGTTAGATGATTTGATATATTTGACTAAATTGTTATCTAATACTTTCAATTATTAACTTCACATTAAAATAACTGTATGTGAAAATTCACTATATTATTTAGATATTTATCTGTATTTTATGTTTTTATTTTATATTTACATATATTTGATATTTTTTTTATGTGGAAAGACTGTGTTGTCTGGTGTGTCTAAGAGCTTATAAATAGGTTTGGTTTTTACTAGTGTTGTCTAATTATATTCAGTGGCGGTTATTGTCATCTTCCATTGAGGTGTTGCTATTTGTGTTGTTTAGTTGCACATGTAAGTTACTTGCTACAAGAATGTTTGGTCCATGGTGCCTTTTGTTGTTTGTCTTTTACATCTTTTCTCTGTTTTCGTTTGCATCTTTTATAATGTGATCTTTGTATAACTTTACAAAATTATTAGATACATAAATTTGTAGTTAAAGATTCTATGATGAATTGGGATTAACTATTTTATGAGGTTGTGTCTCGAGGTTGTAAAGGATATGATGTTAGATTATCTGTGTGTGTGTATGGAACCACATGGTTTTATATCTTTTTTGGTTATTTCTTTGACTAATTCTAAGTTTTTATTTTAAGTATGTCTTTTTAAATTGATGGTTCATTTGCATGCTGTTTTTTTTTTTTTTTTTAATTAAGGGTGTGATTGATCCTTCTAGCTTTTTTGCACATATAAATATTATTGTTGTCTCAACATACATATGTAAGTTTACTGATCTCAGGATCAATGGTAAGTTATTTTTATGTGTAAAGTTTGATGGTTTGTAATTAGGGTACCGTCATTCTATAGTAAACCTATTTTATGGTGATTATGGTAGTTATAATATTTTAAAAATATTATTAAAATTAAAGTAGTGTTTTTTATTATTTAGCAACGCTTTTTTAAAATGTTATTAAAAAAAAAACCAAAATATAAAAAAATAAAACTCTAATAAGACTTACATAGACACATTATGATCGCCATAAATATATAGACATAATAAAATTCACCTTGTAATTATGGGTGAATAACTCGGTATCAGTCGGTTTATCATATTATATGGTTTATTTCAGGGACGAAGCTACATATATAAAAAGAGGAGTAATGGTTCCTCCTAATTTTAATTTTTTACATGTAAATTATATGTAAATTTCAGTTTAGTCTCCCCTTAAAATTTTATTTTAGTCTTATTTTATTGTGTAAATATTTTTAGTCTCCTCTAATATTTCATCTAGCTCCGCCCCTGATTTATTTGTTAAGAAAATTTTTAAGTGTATCGATACACTGATGTTTTAATAATTTTTAACCGTTGATCTTAATTATAAAAAATATATAATATATATAATTAAAATCAACCATTAAAATTTACTAAAATACTATCAGTATATTTGAAAGCTTTTCTATTTGTTATATAGGCCTGCAACTAGCTTTGCTGATGTGCCAAGTGACAAAGAATATAGAACACTTCTTGTGCCATTATTGGACCCTGATTTAGTACGTGTTTTGATTTTTTTTTTGGCATCTTTTTTGTGCATTATTTGATTGTCCTTAGATTTGTTGATCATGCAACATTCTTGAGTTTAGTAGTTATATATTATATTATGTGTTACTTTAATGTGACACAGACTTTGGTTGAAATTCTATATTGTTCTATAAAGTGTTAAAAAAGGTGTTGAGTGATGCCTTTGTGATATATAAAAGATTATTATGGGGAACGAATTTGAAATATGTCATCATAATAATGCATGGTAATACCATTGGAGACTATGGGATTGGTTTTCAGTAAACGATTAAGTACTACAAGCTATGGAAAAGTGACTACTTGAAGAGGTTTTATCTTGACAACAATATTTTCTATATTTTGTGTTATTAACTCATCATTTTGAAGTGGATCTTCCAAGGCTTCAGGAGTTTAGGTTAATCACCTAGGATTTGGTGGTGGTATGTAGGTGACAAAGATGGTGGCGTGCATGGCGGACGGACAATGAGAAAGAAAGGGGCAGGAGTGGGGATTACGGTGATGGAACGGTGGTGGGAGGTTGGAGTTAGGTTATTTAGATGTGGTTAAAGATTAGAATTAGATTATTTTTTATTAAGGATAAAATTAAAAAAATGACATTATTAATTGGCGAAAAATTAATATTAAGAGTATAATTGAAATTTATTTTAAATGTTAAAGATAAAATTGAATTAAACTAAAATTAAAAATAATTTAATTTTTTTTTGAAAATATTAAAGAGAAAAACATACTTTATTCTTTTATTTTATACTTTATATTTTGTGCTCTGTGTTTGACTGTTTGTTAAGTTTTAATATGGATAAAAAAAAGAACTAAAAATATCAATGAATAAAAAAAAAATGAAAAACTGTATGTTTGGGAATGTTGTAATTATGTACCATGTATAATTTAGATTTAAGATTAGATTTAGATATATGATTAAATATATGCATATGTTTGCTGATTTGCTCCAAATATTTGTGCTTTCTATATTACTAGACAATTGTTTAATTTAGTAGGATTTTGAATTGTTGTAATTTATGTGATTCCATTGTCATTCACAGGGAGAGCATTGTCGTTGAAACAATAGGAGACTGCAGAGTGACATTAAGGCAGTGTTTGTTTGATGTCTATGTCCATGAAATATAAGTAATTAATGATGATAGTGATGACGGTAAAAATCAATAATGGTAATAATGATGGTAGTGATAATAATCAAAGTGATGTTGAAAGTAATTTTGATTTGGAATAAAATTAACTTTTAAATTAGATATATGTATTTTGTATAAAGGTAAATATTAAATTGGTACCCAAAGATTCTGACATTGATAAAATGGTACCTAACTTTTGTTATTAATAAAATAGTCTCTAAAAGATTTTAAAATTTGACAAGCGTGTCCTTGAATTCGCCGGAACAAATCTCCAGCAAGCACAATGCTGACAAAGCCATTGTGTTTTGGTGACCTAGAAAATTACCCCCAAAGCCCCCTCTCCAATGCACACTCCCTCCGCTTCCCTTTCCCTCCCTGTCACAACCCCTATTCCTAATGCACACTTCTCCCCCCATCACAACCTCTCTCCTCAACGCACACTCTCCCTTTTCTCCCTCAACACCACCACTCGCAGCAACAGTAACCTCAACATTAACAGCAACAACAACCTCAACCACTCTCCCTCTCTAACGCACACTATCTCTCCCTCCCTCAACGCCACCACTCGCAGCAACAACAACCTCAACATCAACAGCAACGACAATCTCCACCATTCCCCCTTCCCCAACGCACACTCCCCTCTCCCTCCCTCAACACCATCACTCGCAACAACAACAACCTCAAGATCAACAGCAACAGCAACCTCTATCACTCCCCCTCCTCAACGCACACTCCCTCCTCCCTCCCTCAACACCACTACTCGCAGCAACAACAACTTCAACATCATCAACAACAACAACAATAACAACAACAACAACATCAATCATTAAGGACCACCGCCACCACCATCGTAGCCACAACAAGGTCTGACAACGAAAATCATAAACGAAGTAATGCTTTCAATTGGACAGCAAGGTCTATAAACCCTTGCAACGAAGAACGAAAAATCATTAGCAGAAGCGACCGTATTGGTCTGAGGCTGAACGGTGGCGGCATCCTGCGGCGTATGCAACGAGGAGGAAGGAGGATGAGTGTGACGAAGAGGGATCTGGCAGATGGAGCGGATCTAGTGAGATCTGGTGCTGATGATGCGCAAATTACAGATTCAGACTAGGGCACCAGATTTTAGGTACTTGTGGAAGTTGTGGTAGTGTTGAAGAGGGAGAGGGCAGTGTGCGTTGGGAGGGAGCTGCGATAGGGAAGGGGCTGCGATCCAGAGGAAGAGGAAGGGGGAGTGTGTGTTGGGAGGGGGGCTGCGATGGGAGGGGGTTTTTGGGGTGGTTTGCCAAGTCACCAAAATACGGTAGCCACGTCAGCATTGTGCTTGCCGGAGATTTGCTCTGGCGAGCTCGAGGACACGCTTGTCAAATTTTAAAATTTTGTAGGGACTATTTTGTCAATTACAAAAGTCAGGTACTATTTTGTCAGCACTAGAATCTTTCAAGTACCGATTTGGTATTTACCTTTTTTGTATATTATCACTAAACGTGTTATAAAATTTATGCATCTATCTTTGTGTTTATATATATATATATATATGAGTATTTACCCAAATTGGTCTCCAAGAAATTTTGAAGTGGACGTTTTAGTCCCCAACAAAATTTAATTACATAATTAGCCCCCAACTTTTGTAAACGTCCGTCACTTTAGTCTTTCTAATAGTTTACTCTGTGAAACCCTAACGGTGGAGTCTAACATGTCACGTTCAGGTAATGAGTCTAAACGCCACGTGGGATGAAATACAAAATGGTCCCTCGAAAGGCAACTACAAAAATATTCTTGTATGATGTCCTAAATCCTAAAACAACGGTGTGAAGGTCATCATCATCTTCGTGTGCTACTCTGAAAACGTGTAACCGTAGCAAGTGGAGGGAATTCGGCAAGCTCTTATCGTCGACGAGTTAGAGGTAGCGGAGATGGTAGTGCTAGCAGTGCTTCAGGTGGCCCCAAATTTGGAATTGCAAGATGGGAGAATCCAGGATGCCACTGCAGAATTTATGCCATTGTTGTGGAGTCTGGAACAGATAAGAACCCAAGAAGACCTTTCTTTAGATGTCCTTATTATAGGGTAAGGAACATTGGATATGGTATCTTCTTTATGCATTGCAAAATTTTATTCATGGATTAACTCTGATTTTGTGTATTTTCCCCTTTCATTTCCAACATGCCTTTCTCTAACAACCCTTAAAGATCTATAGATCATCTTGTCACTGCACACCACATTAAAGTCTATCTTAATATGATCAAAAGCTTCACCATGAGTCATGTGAGGTTGGGTCAATAACCTCTTCTCTAATTTATCAACCACCCATTTCTAATCAGCCATGTTAGACCCGAATTCCCTAACACAAGTATGTTTAGGCTCATACGTCTTAATCTGGTAGCACCCTCTAGCACTATTTCAGGCACAATAGATCAGCCAGGGACATTCATTATCCTCACTACTAGGGACAATAGCAGTTCCATTCCTTTCAGTATCATTGGTTATTGCTGCAACTTCTGTAGCCAGAGCATTTGCCTTCCCAGTTCTAGTATCTTTTGTTCCTGATCCTCCATTGTTTTTAGCATTAGATTCCTTTTGTATTTCTCTAGAGTTATCCGCTTCTGCAACATCAGTCTCTTTCCTTTTAACCTTACACTTAGCCTTAAACTTTGCCTTTGCAATCATAGCCTTCTCTTCTCCACTTGCACACTTGCATCTAACTCTTCTATTATCATTTTTAACATAAAAAATTATCCTTTCTTCAGCAATAGTATAGTCCTTTAAGGCATGCTTGAATTGCTCCAATGTGGCAAACTCCATGTTCAATTGGAGTTGAACATCACCAAAGTCTGCTTCCTCATTGAATTGGGGCCAGTCAAAACCATCTCCCTTATTGTCTGATGATTGAGGTGTATCAAACTCCTCTTACTCAAATCCTAAACTATCAGACTCATCACTAAAGATGTCATCCTCTTCCTCTGCTATACTCTGTCCAACACCAAATTCTGACCCACCAGCAGTAGGAGTAGGCCCAGCAGTAATATTGGGTCCAGATTTGTCATTGGGTCTAGTAGTCTGTTTAGGCTCACCTTTCTTCCTTGCATTATCCTTCTTTTCAATAGCTTTCTTCCTTGCATTATCCTTTTTTTCAACAGCTTTCTTCTTACCTTTCTTATCTCTTTTGCCACCTTTGCTCTTTGTTTTCTAAATGAGTCCTTAATCTTCATAGCTATCATCGGTGTCATCCTCAAAGCCTAGAGGTGGGGGTTTATATGCCTCGTCTTCAGCACTTTCATAGCTATCATTGTCAGAAATTGCATTGGTTCATCAGAAAAGACCTCAGCCTTGCTGTCCTCATCAGTGTCATCGCTGTCCTCAACATGGTTCTCAAAATCAACATCTTCCATAATTGGATGATTAAAGAATAGACACAATTCATCTATCTCTTTGTCCTCTCTCTTTTTGTCACACATCTCTCTAATTTTCTTGTCTCCATATATAGGATGTAAGCCTGCTTCATAACTAGGAGCTGTTGGGTCATACCAATATATCTTCTTGTATGCATGGTAGCCAAGCTCTTCAAACATTTTCTTTAAATCAAAATAATTCACTAGATCAAGATCCAACGGAGAAAATCTCTTTACATTCCCATTGATGTAAAGAAGTTCACCCTTGTTATCTTTGACAAAACTCCTCCCATGTTGAAAGACAGGGATAACCCAATCAGTCATTTGCAATTCATAAACATGGAATAAAATGTCAAAACCAGAATACAAACTTATACAGAGCAATTACATATTAAACACCAACTGTTCAAACTTTGATTTTCTATTTGTGATAACTAGATTAATCCATGCATAAAGTGTATTTACCACAAAATATTGAATCTTTTTAATGTTAAGCTCATATATGCATGCATTACATCATTTATCAGTAACTAATTTCTACTACCAGAAACAGATACACAAGGTAAACACATTCGAACAATTGCAACGATGATCAACTATACCATCCGCATCATACTAGATAAGAGATATACGAACCTCGACCAGTGAAGACCGATAGATCGGCAAAAATTTTTTCTACAATAACTCCGTCTCGTACAAAGTCTTGAGTCAACAATGTCAGCGGAGGTCGTGGAAGACTAACGGTTCACGTGGTGGGGGCTTTCTTCGTTAAACCTAGGGGAAGATAGGGTGTTGGTTGTAATTTCGTTTTGTGGGAGGAAGACAAAAATGGACCTTTACAGCCACTCAGCTAACGAAACGACAACACACCCTCGTGCCCTACTCCCAAAACGCGACATTTAGCATCATTCAGAATGGGGACCAATTTGTCTTTATTGAGCATGTGGCGCTTAACACCTGACTCATCACCTGAACGTGACACGTTGGACTCCACCGTTAGAGTTTCACGGAGTAAACTAACAGAAGGACTAAGGTGATGGACGTTTACTAAAGTTGGCGACTAATTATGTAATTAAATTTTATTGGGGACTAAAACGTCCACTCTAAAATTTTTTGGGAACCAATTTGGATAAATACTATATAAGAAAAATAATAGTAATTAATCAACTCATTTTGTATTGTCAAAGTTTATAATTTCAGCGGTACGAGTTTAATGAGTTTTTATAATATGTTGATTTTAAAATATCAGTCCATTTTTTTTTTCAGCAAGTCTTATAAGTTTTTTTTTTTCCAAAGAAAGAAGATACGCTTTATTCCTTTAAAAAAAAGAATATAAATGTCCAAATGTGACTAAAAGAGAATAGAAAGAGAGAGAGACAATGGACTCTCCAAAGCTCAGACAAAAGAGCATTATCCCAATAGTTGCAATAAAGAGAAAGACAAAGAAAAATTTCTAGCTAGATTTGGGGTTCATTGGTAGCTACTGAAGACATAATCATCCTTCTTGCTAAGGCATCCACTTCTTGGGGAGTCTTGGAAACCTATTCGAAGACGTGTTCATTGCAAGATCTCCATATGCTCTAGCAATAAACCCCCAATAATAGTAGACTTCTCTCTTCATTTGGATTAAGAAATAAATGTTATTTCTTCGCCGCCTAGCACTTAAAGAACAGGTCCTCATCTTCGCCAACAGCCATACCGCAGTAAGGGCTCCTATTCCACACTTCTCTAGCTTTTTCACAAGTAAATAGAAAATGTATAATTGTTTTTGTGGCTGCGTGACACCGCCGGCAGGTAGCTGGTCTCGAGGGCATTCTTCGGTGAAGCAGCTCTATAGTCGGAAGTCTTTCATGTTGAGCATGCCAGAGGAAAAGAAGAACTTTTGGTGGAGCTTTAATCTTCCAGAAATCTCGCCAAATTCCTTGTCTTTGCTGGAGGTGTGGATGAAGCTCAGACGGTTCATGGTTGAAGGAAAAGGCTATTCGGTACCCATAAGAGACTTCGTATCTGCCTTATTTGTGGAACAATCAGGTAAGTTTATCCCTCTGCTCACCAATTTTTGTTGCTAAAATTTGCTGAGTGATGGCTGGTGGAAATATTGAGGCAATGAGCTGTTGATTCCATTTATTATTTTCATTCATCAGGTGACTGACTCATGAGACTGGTTGGTTCATAGCAAAGGAGTTTAGACTGATTGGAGGAGTAAATTGTTGTAAAGACGGAACCCATGGATCAAAGAAAATGTTCACCTCGGAGCCAGGACGTATTTGCCAAATTAAGCCTTTCTCAGTGACTTTTCGCCCCTTCAGAATGCTCCTTCAACACCAGGAAGGTAAGTTCCCTGCCTCTGTTCTCAAAATATCTGTATAGCAAAAGTACTTGCCTTTGAGAATTCTAGCTAATTGCGAATTAGGTTGTGTTGCTATTCTCTAGCATTGTTTGCCTAGAAGTGCCAGATTTTGTGCCTTCAAATTCTTAAATCCCAGGCCCCCTTCCACTTTTGGCCTAGTTATCATATCTCAGCTGACCTAGCTAATTTTTCGTTCCTCTCCCTTTTGACCCCACCAAAATCGAGCTAAAATACGGTGAATTTGCTGTAGTAAGGAGTCAGGAAGTTTGAAGCATGACAGGGTGTAGATAGGGATAGCTTCTTCCACCGCCTTAATAAGGACATGTCGCCCTCCAACTGAGAGTAGTTTACATTTCCAACCTTTAACTCTTTTTTGAACTCTATCTTTAATAGCACCAAATGTAGTATTTTTTGATCTCTGAACCGTAGAAGGAATACCCAAATACTTATCTTGGGCCCCAATATGTTGGATATTTAAATTCTCAGCAATTTTGATATCTTGAGGAGTGTTTTTGCTGAAGAAAATAGCCGACTTATTTAGCTTGACTGTTTGTCCACTAAACCTTTCATAATCACCCAATAGGTCTAGGATACGATCACAACAGTTAGGAGAAGCTTTACAAAAGAGGATAGAGTCGTCAGCAAAGAGGAGGTGGTTTACAGTCGGGCACCTTCTAGTAATTTGAATCCCTTGTAAACTCCTGTTTTGCTGTGCTTTGTGTAGCAAGAAGGAGAGACCTTCCGCACAAAAAAAAAAAGATATGGGGAGAGAGAATCACCTTGCCGGATACCACTACTTGGTTTGAAATAGCCAAATGGTTAACCTTCCACAACAATAGAGTAAGAAACCGTCGTAACAACCTCTTGAATCCACCTAATCCATCTTGCATCAAGCCCTAATCTTTCCATCATAAACCAAAGAAAAGGCCATTCCACGCAATCATACACTTTACTCATATCAAGCTTAATGGCCATCTCAGCTACATCCTCGGATCTCTTCGTTTTTTGGTATTGCATAACCTCATGTGCAAAAAGAACATTCTCCGAAATCAATCAACCTTTCAAGAAGGCACTCTGGTTCGGACTAACTAAGAGATTCATAATGTTTTGCAGTCTATGGACAATGATTTTCGAAATAATCTTGTAGACTACTGTAGAGAGGCTAATGGGTCTCACCTGGGACATGTCTTTGGCTTCGAGAACCTTAGGAATAAGACATATCTGGGTATGATTAAAACTCCTGAGTAATCTGCCTCCTGTGAAAAAACTCTTCAACAGCCAAAAAAACATCTCCACCCACAATGCTCCAGAATGCGTGAAAAAATTTAGATGTAAACCCGTCATCCCACGGGGCGCTCTGTTGATGCACACTAAATGCTACTCGTTTAACCTCCTCCATAAAAATAGGCATAAGAAGTTTTTTATTCATACTTGGGGTAACCTTCAGTTCTAACTCTTCAAAGTCTTGGCTCGGATCAAGAGTGGGAGAGGCTGAGAAAATACTTTTGAAATATTCCTCAGCTACTCTCGCAATACCCTCGTTTGAGTTTGCCACCACCC
This sequence comes from Arachis hypogaea, assembly GCF_003086295.3. NCBI lineage: Eukaryota > Viridiplantae > Streptophyta > Magnoliopsida > Fabales > Fabaceae > Arachis > Arachis hypogaea. Next base: position 110,676,397 of record NC_092041.1, on the reverse strand, counting down.
CATTTTCACCAACCAAACTCCAAATCTTGTTGCTACGGCATCTGACTCAAGCAAATTAATGGAAGAACTTAGTGTTACGGTCCCTAATTTTTAACCACTTTATTCTTGACTTGTCTTTCCAGTAACTTTCCTCATTTAGGTAGGCCGCCTCTAGCTGCTTTTCAATCTCCAGAACCTGCTCACCCCCTTGAACTCCAGAGGCTCTCAATTCTTCCAATCGGTCTTTGAGTTCTCGGATTTGTTGCAGGGAATTAGACCGAGAGGTTTGCTGCCATTGCACAAGCGAATGTCTGCACCTCTTTAGTTTTTGAGCAAGAATGAACATAGGGGATCTCACAATTTTAGTTTTCTATGACTCCTCAACTATTGCTCTTACCTCAGCATTCCAACACCATCGCTCCTGGAATTTAAACCTGCATTTTGTTTTCTCCGTAGGGGATTAGAATCCAGCAGTAAAGGGGCGTGATCTGAGCCGTCTTCTTGGAGTTTGGTACTGTAGCTGTAGGATAAAAAGCATGCCAATTCAATGTTGCTAACACCCTGTCAAGCGGGTCTTGAATAAGCTCCTGACTTCTCCTTCTATTTGACCAAGTGAACAGTCTACCCACCATTCCCAGGTCCAATAAACTATTGTCATCTATAAAGCTATTGAATGTTGCCATAGAAGGGTCCGAAGTCAAACATCCTCCTTCCTTTTTCTGGGTATTCTTTATAGCATTATAGTCACTAAGAATGATGGTTTTACTTTGAAACTGTTGCAATATAGGTTTGATCTGTTCAAATTGCTGAAGTCGGATCTGTTCTATACTGCTAAAATGAACACCAATTAGTCCCCATTTCTCCTGCCTAGTAACATCATTGATTTTTGTAGCAATAAAAAATTCACCCGAGTTCGTTACCACCACATTAGTGCCCTTTTTCCATGTCAATGCAAGGCCACCTGCTGTACCGTTAGGATTACATAAAAACCAATCACCAAAACCACATGCCCTTAACTTGTTCTCCACTTGACGAAGCTAATTTTTTGTTTCACAGATAAAACCAACTTCGAGGGAGTGGGATCTACAAATTCCTTTGAAATTATGGAATGTCAGGGGCCTCCCCAAACCCCAACAATTCCTTAGACATCATGACGGAAGGATCATATTTTCTCATAGCAGAAAATTAAGTAGTGTTTGTTTTGGAGTATTGAACCGAGACTAGAGAATTGAGACTCAATATTATGTTTGTTGTCCTCAAATTAAAACTAAAATTTCAATTTAAAAAGTGTGAACACAAAAAACTGAAATTTTAATAATATTTTTTATTCTAAAAATATTCTTATTTAATCTTTCAAATTCTAATTATACCCTCCCACAACCACTATCTCTCCTTTTTCAAATAGCATCGTTCCCTTCTCCTCCAACCATCGCCGTCCTCATGTTTTTCAGCCGCCACCATCCTCTCTTCAGTAATTAATACAATAGCAAGTAAAAATAGATTTAACACAACACAACCTTAATAATCAACATAACACAACAGAAAAGAACAATGAAGCATATGCAAAATATAAAAGAATAACGAGCTTTTATCATTAATGACGACAAATAACAAAGTTTGCGGATAGTAAAGACAACGGTAATTACAAAACAAAAGAGAGAGAGAGAGAATGGGTGACTGAGTTTAGAGAATTTTTTATTTTTTAATTAATAATATTAATTTAATAATTTTAAATATTTTAGCCTCTATTTTTATTTCAAACTAAATAAAATACTAAAATTTATTTTAATTTTCGTCTTTTAGTTTTTATTTTTTTTTTAAAACACTACTTTATGGACCTTTCTTTTGATAGAGGTCACATTTTCCTTTGAAGAAACAAATAGGATCGAATTGGCTTTCACTCCACTATAAAAATAAAAATGAAAAAATAGAGTAAATGGTTAAATTAATACTTAAAATATTTTTTAATCAAATTTATTATTTAAAAATTTTAAATTTGTCATGTTAGTTTTTTTAGTGTCCAAATTTACTAATATGTGACGTTAAGTGATACCTCAATACATACTTAGAAGTCTTAATTGATTATTAACATGACTAGTTTATGAAATTAGATAAAATCAACTCTAAATTGAGAGATTTCAATGTTTCAAGTTTTTTCCACAATTAAATTTTAATTTGATTTAATTTCATAAATTTATTATATTAATAGTCAATTAAGACTTTTAGGTGTATGTTGGAATGTCACTTAATATATCATATTAATAAATTTTGACTCTATTAATAAACAAAATGATTAAAGGACTAATATGACTAATTTAAAATATTTAAAAAACAAATTTGATTAAAAAAATTTAAAGAACTAATTTAAAGAACGAATGATATTTTAAAGACTAATTTGATTATTTACTCAAAAAAATATATTAATAACTGAAAATTAAAACGACACGTGCGAAACTAGTTCTTCTCTTAAAACGCAAACAAAATCCATCGGTGACGGAAGAAACAAAAATGGGAAACGGAGACAAAATTCAGGGCAATGGTATTTTTGAAAAAAAATGGAAACGAAAAGCGATTAAGATTGTCCGTTAAGCGGAAACGGGAATCGAGAGGCGATTTTAGAGTATTCGCGATTCGAAACGAGGGAAGTGGATTGATCTGTATCTGAGAGTGACTTCATCTACAAATCATGTGTATGGTGCCACATACGAATTCATTTGCAGCTTCGAGTTGATCGTTGAGTTGTGATCTCCGAAAGAATGACAACACCATCGCCGTCGCCATCGCAATCGGGAGCTTCGAACGTGGATCTCTTCGATGCGTATTTCGGGCGCGCCGATTTGGACCGCGACGGCCGCATCAGTGGCGTCGAAGCCGTCTCGTTCTTCCAAGGCTCCGGTTTACCGAAGCCGGTCCTGGCTCAGGTAACACATCGAAACCCCAGCTTCATTTCTTAATATGTTAACCGCCATGATTCCCGCGCTTTTGAATTTCATCCTTAGTGAGTTCCGTTACGCCAATTGTGTAGATTTGGGCTTTTGCAAATCAAAGCCAAAGTGGGTTCCTCGATAGGGCAGAGTTTTACAACGCCCTTAAGCTTGTCACTGTGGCACAAAGCAAACGAGATCTTACTCCTGAAATAGTCAAAGCTGCATTATATGGTCCAGCTTCATCTAAAATACCTCCACCTCAAATCAACTTTACTGCCCCTGTTGCAGTTGCACCCCACCCACCTGCACCTGCACCTGCACCTGCACCTGCAACACAGAGTTCTCTACCGCATCAAAATGTTGGACCAAGGGGGCCAGTTCCAATTTTAGGTGGAAACCACCAAAATCTCCCTTCCCAGGGAAGTCAGTTAGTGAGGCCGCCTCCGCCGCAAAATGTCTCTGCTACTGCTTCTAATCTGGCACCTGGTACTGCCACTCAAGGTATCCGTGGAGTTCCGGCAGTAACATCCTCTTCAATGCCACCTAGAGGAAGTAGTCCAACATCTACTCAGGGGGTTTCTGGATCAAATGTTGCACTGGCAGCTGGACAATACCCTGCGTCTGGCACTAAGTCATCTGATCAAGCCGCTAAGGATTCTAAATTGGTGGTTACTTCGGGGAACGGTTTTGCTTCTGATGCGTTTTTTGGAGGGATGTGTTCTCTGCAAGCACATTTCAGCCCAGGAAAGATTCTCCTACACAAGGAAGTTCACCACTTTCACCAGCTACTGTTCCTGTTTCTGGAGGGAACCAACAGCCGGTTAGGACTAGCTCCACTGAGTCTTTGCAGACCCCACTCGCAGCTCAGCATGTTCGTGCACAGCTTCCGCAGGTCCGGCCACAGAATCAACATGCCTCGGTCCAAACACATAATATGGTGAATCCACCTGGACATCCAGTGAGGTTGCAGGATTCTGCTTCCCAGTCTCCTTGGCCAAGGATGACTCCCACTGATATTCAGAAATATACGAAAGTATTTGTGGCAGTAGACACTGATAGAGATGGGAAAATCACCGGGGAGCAAGCCCGAAATTTGTTCCTTAGCTGGAAATTACCACGAGGTATATCTTTCTTATACCTCTGTTCTTTCTTGGAAAGGAGAATTTAAGTGCTTTCTTTATCTTTTCTTCTCTATTCCATTTGCTGTCAGCTTAAGTGTGATTGATTTGCATTTGATAGCATTTGCCTTTAATTTTTGTTCTCGATTTGTTGCAAGCAATACCTTTTCTATTGTTCTAGTTTTAAAATCTATGTCAATGGCTTGCTAATTCCTGATTACGAGCTCTACAATGTGTTTATATTTTGCAGAGGTTTTAATGCAGGTTTGGGATTTATCCGATCAAGATAATGATAGCATGCTTTCCCTCAGGGAGTTTTGTGTTGCACTGTACCTAATGGAGCGGCATAGGGAAGGACGTGCTCTTCCAGGAGTACTGCCAAGCAACATTCTCCCTGATTTATCACCTCCTGGTCAACCTGCCCCTCAGCACAGTTCTGTAACTTGGGGAAATCCATCAGGTGAATGTCCAAGAATTACTATTTCTCCGTCTCTGTCTCCCTCTCTCTCTCTCTCACACACACACACATGGGTGTGCACAATTACATAATCATTTATATATTTGGGAAGTATTCACTAGTATTTTTCTCTATGCCATGTTTTGTATCTATGGAAGGTTTTCAACAACAGCAAGGGATGAGTGGCCCCGGTGCTCGACAAGTGAACCCAACTGCAGCCCGGCCACCAAGGTCGGCTCCTGTTCCGATGCCCGATGAAGCACCTCAGAAACAGCAGAAGCCCCGAGTTCCAGTGCTGGAGAAGCACCTCGTTAATCAGCTCAGTTCAGATGAGCAAAATAAAATTAATTTAAAGTTTCAAGAAGCATCAGAAGCTGATAAGAAGGTAACCACTCCATTTTTCTTTCTTGCATTGCCTAATATTGTTGTTTGATAAATTTCGCATTTGTTTGGACATATTAGAAAGTGCATGGTCCTGGACAGTGACATTGACAATTAGAACTACAGCTTATCGGCTGTATTTTTATATTTTGATGGTTCTACTTTTAAATTTTGGATTCCACTAATTTACTGCAGTTCTTTATTTTTCTTGATGGAAAAGTTTGCACAAGTTACATCTCTTTCATAGCTACCTGTATTTTGTGTATCTACTATCCAACTACCCTTCCTTATATATTAATTTAGTTTCATGAAAACTGAAAAGCAACTCTTTCTGTATTTTTCCATGGTCATATAAAACCAACTTATTGTGGGATGTGGTGAAATGACAATGTGAGTTATATTTTAATTTCAACATGATGTCATGAAGTATGCTTCTCCTCTTTATCTGTTATGCTAATGATGGTTGCAATATTAAAATTATTAGGTGTCAGTAGTATCTCTGAAGACAGAATGGAAAGTTTCTAAATAGTCTTTTGTGGCATGCATATCATTATGTCAGCCTCCGTGTACATGATTATACTCTATTGTGTTTCAAATTCAAGGCAGGTAATTATTATGTATTCCTTTGCTAACCACAGGTGGAAGCTCTTGAGAAAGAAATTGCAGAGTCCAGAGAGAAAATAGAATTCTGCCGTGCAAAAATGCAGGAACTTGTGAGTATTTTTCTTTCTTTTTTCCTTTATATCTTATTAAAACTCTAGTCTGTGCCTTTTAATATATACATAGTTTGTTGTGTCTTCTCTAGATTAAACGGTTCATTCCATTTGGGGCTGGGCTTTATACCATTAGCATATCGTTGAAGGCTTGAAGCTAGTAATTATAAAAATTAAACACTGAAGTGTAATTTGGTAGGAAATTCTTGTGACACCACAGTTTCTTGCTCACTTAAGGAAGAAGTGATGTTGCTAAGAAGCCAGAAACTTCACCATGCAAAGCTTTAAAAATACACAATATGCATCGGCTATATTATTATTTATTAATGGGATTCTAGAATGGTCCTCTAAGTGCTTGTTATGTTGCTTTTTGATATTTCTAATTAATAGATGGCAATCCCCCTTCTTTCAGCTTTTGGCTACTACTCCAGATACAATACTGACCAAAAAAAAAAAAAAGAAAATACTCCCTCCATCCTTTTTATCTGTAACTTTAGCCATATGCCTGGGGACAATCAATGTATAATTATGAAATATTCTTCCTAAAATATCCTTGTTCAATTTTCAGCATATTAATTGATTCTATTTATTTCTATCTACATGTCTTGATTGTAAGTGAGTTTGGAATGTTATGAATGGGGAAATTTACTTGCAAATGCTTCGTTGATATGTGGGAGATGACAGATATTATGGACCATTTGTGTCCTCAAAATGTCAGTTAAAAGTACTGAAGTGAATACTGAATACCTAGGAAATAGGCATGTTATATTGCTTGCACAGCTTGCACTTCTTTTTGTCTATATAAAAATTTCGGTTACTGAGAAGAGAATAATTTGTAGAAAACTTCCTTCTTCCAATTTCACATACTATTTGTGGTTTAATCTAGTGCCACCTTAATTTTCCTTTTTGCTTTTCATTTCTCTTTTTGAAAAGGTTTCTTGTTCTTTTTCTGTCTAAGGTTCTGTACAAGAGTAGATGTGACAATCGTCTTAATGAGGTCATAGAAAGAATATCAGCTGACAAGCGTGAGGTATCTTTCTTTAGAATTACCTGTGTTCTTTTTGTTTCCAAATCGTATTATCATTTTCTCAAATTTATCAATTCAGGTTGAGATTCTAGCAAAAAAGTATGAAGATAAGTATAAGCAAGTTGGAGATGTATCATCCAAGTTAACTACTGAGGAAGCCACATTTCGTGATATACAGGTGCAATGAGATACAGATTTCTCTTCAATTGATAGCATGTGTTAAAAGCTTGTTATTATTAGCCTATTTTATTAAATACTGTCAAACTATTTCTTTATTTGATTTGCAGGAGAAAAAATTTGAATTGTATCAAGCAATTGCCAAGATGGAACAAGATGGAAATGCTGATGGTTCATTACAGGTAGATTTTGATATTTACCAAGCATGAATATCAATCTTGAGAAATTATTTTCGTATCTCATTTAAGTCATAAAAAATTCAGGCCCATGCTGATCGTATCCAATCAGAGCTTGATGAACTGGTAAAATCTTTAAATGAGCGGTGTAAGAAGTATGGATTACGTGCAAAGGCAACAACACTAGTGGAACTACCCTTTGGTAATTTCTAATTTATGTATTATTATCCTTTTAGTAATTCTCTAGTATTTTGGATGTCTATAACTTTATTATTTCGAATTGCTGCTTTTATTTTGTTCTTTTGTTGTTGATATCAAGCTTAGAAGTAGTCTTTAGTTGTTGAATACTGTTTTTAAATCATGATGAATATCACATCAACCATTGCAACTAAAAGAGGTTGCTCAATTAGGTGGCATTTAACATATTTTTGCAGCTTTTCTTGTGTAACCTTCATCAATTTTCTTGTCATTGATATGCATGGACAGACTCTATAATCTCATAAACTCTCGCCTATTGTAAAAAAAAATATGTTTTCTCGTGTTTTTTATTATTATTATTAATCAATTTCCAATGAAATGTAATGATGCATTGACAATTGTGGTTCTTTGTCATAGTTGCTGATGTAGTTCTTGTCAAATGATGGATAAATGCTTTCATTCTATGAAAAGGAGGGCAAACTTGTAACCCACTAATATTCTGGGGACGTTATGCAATATAAGCTACACACCTTGTATATATTTCTCTTAAATCATCAAGAAGACACAAACTAAAAGCATAGTGACCCTTTTTGGTGTAAAGCATATGACCTTTTTTATATGGGGCTTCTTTAACAGATGCTGAGGGGGTTTGAAGCTTTGTTACACTGATTTTCTTGCTTGTTCGAATTGTTTTTAATGTTACACTGTGTGTGTGGAGTGCTATCCTGCTCTATGCATTTTTTTTCTTTTGACTATGTAGATTTCTTCTTTTATAAAAGGGCAATTAATTGTGGTTTTCTGTTTCTTGCAGTTGCATTTTTCTTCCACTATATCGAATAAGATTACAAAAACTGTTTCCATTCATGTAGAATGAAGTCACTTAGTGTTTGTTCTCTCGCTAAGTGTATAGTTTGCCTATTGATACATAGATAGTTATCATGTTATCCCCTTTTACTTGTTTTCTTTGTTATTTCTCCTTTCTTTGTGGTTGCCAGGAGTTCCATGTGTTCTCTTCAACTAGCTCTTTTATTTTGAAAAAGTAATTGCATTGCATTCATGTCATGTTAATCTTATATTCTCTGGTGTCACTCAATTTTTTCCTTTTAAGGTTGGCAACCTGGTATCCAGGAAGGAGCTGCTGACTGGGATGAAGATTGGGATAAGCTTGAAGATAAAGGTATATTTATTATATAAAATTTTGAGGTATCTTTACATAAGGTTATGGAAAGGTCATTGTTGATTATTATTCTTTCTGAGGGATAAATTTTGAGTTATATAGTTCAGGTGACTGCGAATAGATTATGGTTTAACTGCTATTACTTTATTTCTCCATTAGCAGAATTCGCTCTTGTCAAAGAACTCACACTTGATGTGCAGAACATCATTGCACCTCCAAAACAAAAATTGCCATCGTCTGTGAAACAGAAAGATTCAGAAATTGACAGTCCCAAAGTTACAGGTTCACCTAAGAGTGATAATGAGTCAGAAAAACCCCAGATCACAGATGAACAAGAAGTTGACAATGAATCCGTTCATAAGAAAAGTGAAGATAGGTCTGCAAAATCCGCTCCTAGTACACCGTTTGCTACGAGCTTTATTGGAAGCCCCCAGAGGGCCTTTTCTGACTCTGACATTGGAAAGACTGCTGCTGGTGAAGATCGCTCGCTCCGTGACCAAGATAGCATACAAGAAACCCAGAGGTATGGTTTCACATCTCATTTTTCTGTATGCTGGTCAGTTTCTGATTTTGCTGTAAAATTAGTGGATGTATCATTAATTTTGATGATCATGAAGGTTCTGTGCCTTTGGAAGGTCTTGGTATTTTGGCATTTAGTCGATTACTACCATCATCATCATCATTACAGCAAAAATGATATTTATTATTGTTAAAAACTCCCGGGACTCTGATTAACAACTTTGTAATGAATCTTATTCAATTGGCATAAAATCTTCATGGTTCAGCCTTGCAGGTTTTCAGGCTCTGCCGCACCAGTACTAATTCCTAATTGTAATATAGGTCTTACATGCCAAAGTATAGAAAACTAAGAAGTATAGGGTGAAATGGTTAGAGTGTACATTATCTTTAAGCCAATAGATGTAGGCTTGGTTTGGTAAAGCTTTTCGAAGAAGTGCTTGTGCTTTTTAAAAGTTCAAGCTCCTCATTTTGTGTTTGGTAAATAAAAAAGATCATGTGCTTGTGCTTGCAGCTTTTAAAAGATTGGGGTACTTTTGAAAGCACCTAAAATAGAGCTTTTCAAAGTTGGTTTATGCTTTTCAAAATTTAAAAGTCTAATATAACCTCATATGTTAACTAATTTTCAAATTTAATACTTGTATTTATGTCTATTATAGTATTTTTAAATTTTAAAAGCTATTTTACCAAATGCAATTGTTGTTGCTTGTGATTATTAAAAGCAATTTTTAATTTGATTTACCAAACATAAATGCTACAACTTTTAAAAAGTCATCTTTTAAAAGTTAGCTTTTATAAGTTACTTTTGAAAAGTAAAAGTTTTACCAAACTAAGCCGTAGTGGAAATCTTGCTTGGCTTGATGTGAATTTATTATGGTTTTGTGCATGATATGGACTTCAGATCCACCATATTATTTCTAAATGGATACTGATATGCCTCATTTCATATGTTTTGTTTCACCGGATATGATGTTATGATCTTGTGAAACAATTGCTTATATAATCTTGCATGCAGTGATCATGGTGGAGACAAGCCTCTCTTTTCCAGCGAGAAAATATTTGACGAACCAAATTGGGGAACCTTCGACACTAATGATGATATTGACTCAGTTTGGGGGTTCAATGCCAGTAGCACCACGAAGCAGGTATGCAGATTCTCGCCGCTTATATATTGTCATAGCAAAATTCTTTCCTTTCCTTTCTAAATTCCCATTAGCCGTGCAATGCGCCGGTTTCGGTCTAGTTTTATAATTACTATTTACATGTTATTCAAAGTTTCCTTAAATTTTAACATTTCCATTTGCTGGCACGTTTGAACAAATTCTAGCAGTCTGCTGATCACGTTAGGATGTTTGTTTCTACAGGGGAGAGATGTTGAGGGAGTCGGAGACGACTATTTCTTTGGTTCTGGCGATCTCGGCTTTGGCACAATTAAAACAGGTTCAGAACAGGGTGGTGATCCTTTCCCAAAGAGTGGCGCATTCAGTTTTGATGATTCTGTTCCAAACTCACCACTTTTCAGCTCCGGCAGCTCTCCACAAAGGCCCAAAGAGTGGTTGGAAAGTGGTTTTGACAGCGTGTCGAGATTCGATTCTTTCCGAGCACAGGATAGCAGCACTTTACCTGCACAATTTGATTCAGGCCGCAGCAGTATGGATTTTGATCATGTTCGAGGCTTTTCAGCATTTGATGACTCGGATGCCTTTGGTTCTGGCTCTGGCTTTGGCTCTGAGCCATTTAGGACTTCATCTGAAAAGCAAAATCCCAGAAGTTCTTTTTAGTTTTGTAGTTATTTTTCTATGTGCTTTGTTGCCTCTGTTGGAGTGGGTTTTTTGTCACCCTGTTGGGGAACCTCACATTTCTAATCATCATAATTTTGGCTTCTTGGTTGACTATTTTTCGAATAGGGTATGGGTATCAATGTATCATTGTGATTCTTTTGTTTTCGGCTTTTCTGGGTAGTAAATATTGTGTACTTTTATACTTAGATTTTGCACTCACGCATTTGAAGTAAATAAATCAATTTTTTATGTAGAATATTTTAATAGCTGAATAGATTTTTTTTAACCCTTTGCTTTGTGGTAATTTTATTGGGAAATAGTTAAAAAGTATAATTTTATGAGTAAAGTACCAATTCGATCTTTGTCCATTTCCCAAAATAATAAGACGACTCTTAACCAAAAACACATTCTATTACGGTCCCTGACCTTTTACTCTGTCTGCCAACCCGGTCCTTATGTCATTTTTCCGGTGAAAACTCAACGAAAATTGCTGACGTATCAGGTTAAAAAATGGACAGGGACCTAATTGTCTCTAAATTTAAATTGGTTAGGGGTTTATTTGTCCTTATTATTCTTTAAACAATATTTTTAATTATATTTTTATTCATTATATTAATATTTTTTTAATAAAGAAGTACAAACTAATTAATAAATTATTCAAATTTAAAAATATCATTTATTATGAAACCAAATAAATAATTTTTAAATATAATTTTTAAATATATAAATAATAAATATTAAAATTCAGTTAATACATTAATAATAATAACCCTATGATATACTATTAGTATTATAACTAATGAACACATTATTTGATATATAGTAAACTTTTTTTTACTAGTAACAAATTTAATTTTTTATCTATTTAAACTAAATTAATAATTCTATTATGTTTTATTTCATTTAGTATTAGTAGCCTACTCATAGTGTATTTTAGTGTAAAGATATCAAATAGAATTATTAATTTAGTTTAAAGGGATAAAAAATTAAATTTGTTATTAGTCAAAAAAATTTATTATATATTAAATAATGTGTTCATTAATTTTCACTTTATTGTAAAAATTAGCTAGATCATAATACTAATAGTATATCATAGGGTTATTATTATTAATGTATTAACTGAATTTTAATGTTTGTTATTTATATATTTAAAAATTATTTATTTGGTTTCATAATAAATGATATTTTTAAATTTGAATAATTTATTAATTAGTTTGTACTTATTTATTAAAAAAATATTAATATAATGAATAAAAAAATAATTAAAAAATATTGTTTAAAGAATAATACGGACAAATAAACTCCTAACTAATTTAAATTTAGAGACAACTAGGTCCCTGTCCATTTTTTAACCTGACACGTCAGCAATTTCCGTCGAGTTTTCGCCGGAAAATTGACAGAAGAACCGAGTTGGCAGACGAAGTACAAGATCAAGGACCGTAATAGAACGTGTTTTTGGTTAAGGATCGTCTTGTCATTTTAAAAAATGGACAGAGACCGAATTAGTACTTTACTCTAATTTTATGAACAAAGATTTGTATCATAATGAATCCTAAAATTAATTAGGATATCAAAATTTTGTATTATAAATGTATATTACAGTAAAATTACATTTTTATTATGTCCAGTGACTGTATGATATCATATAAAAAACAGAGACATGTTAAGCTCGTAGATTATTTTTATTTAAATGAAATAAATTTGTTATATTCGCTTATGTGTTAATTGCAGAATATTTATTAGAGAAAATGACAAACAGGTTTTTTTGATATTTTAATTCAAAGATAAATAAGTTTTTAACTAATTGAAAATATAAAAATATCTTACTTTTTAAAATTCGAAACATCTAAATCTCTTTGAGGGATTTATTTGTCTTCATATATTTTAGACTGATGATGAATCTAGATGTCTCATGTCTTAAAAAATGATAGACGTTTTTGTATTTTTAATTAATCAAAAAAATTTATGTCTTTAAATTAAAAAATCAGGACTTATTTATTTTTTTTCTCTAATTAATTAATATACACTATTGTATTTTATTGTATTTTGTTGGCCATGGAACTGAAAGCTAATCAGATCTGTTTTCAGTTTTCACCAATAATTAATAGAGCAAATACTAGCAGATATTTACAATTGACACATGCGAATATAACAATATTTTGTTTAAAAAGATATACAAAATATAAGGGAAAATTATATTTTTTTACTCTCTAAAGTTTATTAAAAGTTTTTTAAAATATTTATAAATTTTATTTTATTTTAATTTTGTTCTAAAAATTTTTAATTTACATTAAATATATCCTTGACAGCTAAATTTTTAAAAAATTTAGAACTAATCTAACAATAATGCATGATAACTATGTCTCATTTATTTGTATTAAAAGTTATTTTTGTGAAATTATTGTTGAGTTGATTCTAAATCTTTTAAAAAATTAACACACACTTAGTCGTTAGAGGTATATTTGATGTAAAACAAAAACTTTTAGAATAAAATTAAAACAAAATAGAAGTTAAGGATATTTTAAAAACTTTTAGCAAAATTCAATATATATATATATATATATATATATATTTATTCAATGTATTCTCTACCTCAACAGGTTAAACTAATTTATTGCATACCTGAACTTTATTTGCCACCTCAACAGTCGTGCAATTACATTCGTTCTTTTGGATGACCGCGATTAATGTGAAACGTAGTTATTTTTAGTGATATTGCATAATTGAATGTACGTATAAAACTACTTTACACTGACAATATATCAAAATTAAATTCTAATATTGTAAGGTCTAAATAATCACAAGATTGAATAAAAACTTTATTGTTTATTAAAAAATTGATAATTGAATAATTTAATTAAGTGAAACAAAAATATTTAGGTTTTGGTGGTAATTGAAATTATAGTGATCATTTGACATTAAAACAAACTTCCTTTTATTTTTAAAACTTCATTTCATTTATATAAATTGAAAAATATGCTCAACCGAAATTTTTTATCAAGCATTAGAAAAGAAAAGTAAAAGACAAGAATTAACGAAGCAATAAAAGTACTCTTATAGTAAGATTTCTTTTTATGAAAGATGAAAAAGATAAAAGACAATTTTACTTGTTGAAAATGGGTAGGATAATTACAATTTAATATAAAATCTTTGATTAAATTTAAAAATTTATCATTATGATAAATATCATAATATTAAAAGATAAACATTTTATAATTTAATCTAAAATCTTACTAATCATAAAGGAGGCCACTCAGATAAAGACGCCTAAAACGTCTTTTTTTAAAGATGTTTTCATGTTGTGTTTTAATTGGTTTCTGTATAATTTATTCGGTATTCCTCATCACATATTATTAAATTCCTCAAAAGATTTTCTTTCTAAAAATAATAAAAAACATTTAATTTGGACTAAACTAAAAAAGGTAATAAATTAACTATTAGATTTTTTTTAAAAGATTATTTACATAAAAAAATATATCACATTCATCAAATATATATATATATAACAAGCTCTTAAAATTTTTATAAATAAAAAAATAATTAATTTATATTCGTACAATATATAAAATAATTACTATATTATTATTATTATATTATATATTAAGATTCACTAATTTAAATTTTTTTTTATTTTTAATATAAGCATTAGAAATAAATAAAATTTTTATAACTAAATGTAGTGTAACAAAATATATATAATATTAATTAGTTCTTAAAAAATTCTAAAAAAAATAGTTGCTTTCATTTTAGTAAAATAACTATTTATTAAAGTAGACAAATTAATTATTTTCTCCTCATATACAGTTTTTTAAGATATAAAAATAATTAATTAGGACATTGGTTAAGATAATTAAAGTCACTATTTTATTAAATTTTTAATTTAAAGAAAAATCCTAGTTAATTTTGGTATAGAAATTTTGAATTTGAAAACATTGATAAAAATTATGTTAAATTTTGATTTATTTGATTCACATTTAAATTAATCACTACATAAGTTAAAGTTCTGTTTTGAAGTTATATTCGAGTTTTAATCTGATTTTTAAAGTTTTAATTTACTTAGTTTGATTTTTTAACTTAAGTATCCGTGACTCATATTAGGGTTTTAAGTGTTTAGTTGAAAAAAAATAAGGTAAAAAGAATTTCAGTTGTCACATCAAACAGTCGCTAGAATGTATAATGTAACAGTCGTTAGTCCATCTCAGCATGTCGTTAACGATTTTGTGAGACAGTGACAAAAATAAGATTAGAAAATGTGAGTCATAACTATTAAGTTGGGAGACTAAATTGAGTAAATCGAAATTTTTGAAATTAGATTGAAACAGTTGTTAGAACCGAACCAGTGATCGAACCGGTCAAACTATTGGTTTACTGGTTTATTGGTTCAATCGATAAATCACTTGTTGAACCGATAAAATTGGTCTCACGTAAATATAAAATATAAAATAGTTAAAAACTTAAAATTAAAATTTGAAATACATATCTTCACTAACATTTTATGAAGAATCAAATCTCAACTTCTAAAAATAACTAATATAAAAAAAATTATAAAATTTTAATACTATAATAGTATCTTATTTTGACACAATAAAAAAATAATTAATTCACAAAGCCTATCATCTAACTATAATATCAGTAGATTTTAACACTAACATCAAAACAAATAACCTTAATCACAATACTAGCAATAAAATAGATCAAGTAAATTAATAAATTTTTAGTGAAATTTATATTTATATTAATAATAGTATATAATTAAAATATAATTAATTTTAAAAATAGAAAAAATAAAAATTAAATTAAATTAGATATTTATGTATACTATATAATTAGTATTTGTCAAATATAATACTTAAAAGTGCAATGGCTAAATGGCAAGTAGAGGTTGCTTTTGAGGATATGATCTGATCTATAAGATGATCAGATTGGATCGAATCGGATCCACACTCTAATCAGATAGAAGTAAATATGTTTACAAAAGTAAACAAAAAAAATTATTGACTTTTTTTTATAAAAATAATTTTTTTTAATATTTTTTATTTTATGGATATATTTGATATCTGATCCAAATATAAAAAGTGCGAATATCGAATTTGATCTAACAAGTTTAGTGCGGATTGGATCGAATTTTCAGTCATAACCCATATTCCCATTTGTAAACACCCCTAGCAATAATAACTAAAAAATTATAATGATTATATTAAGAGGAAGTGCCAAAACAAAAGTACTAAATAGAAGAACATTTAGTCAAATATTAAAAGAAAATTTTACTTTAAAACAGTTGGACTTTTTTTGCTCATATATATATATATATAATGTAATAATAATAATAATATGATAATTGTTTTATATATCACACAAATATAAACGTTTTTTTTTCTATGATCTTAAGAAAGGTTTTGTAAGTCCCTAACCTTGTTATCGATTTTTGTAGTGTTAGCCCTCATATTATCAATTTGATTCAGATATAATTCGGATGATAAATTATTTGGTGATGTGCTTCCTTTTTTACTGTGATATACTTGTTTATTATTATTATTATTATTTTTATTATTATTATTATTATTATTATTATTATTATTATTATTATTATTTACATTAAAAAATAACAGGCCAAATTATTGCCATAACATAATAGAAGTATGGAAGTTTATCATTCTTCTCTAATAGAGAAAACAAAATTCTTTTCAATAGTTTATTCAACGTTTAGTAGAATAAAAATAAATTTTATTAGAATAAATTTTAGTACGAGTTTAATATTTTTATTCATCATAAAATATTTATAGAATTATTCGTAGATAAATTTTGGAAAAAAGAAAAAAAATATGATTTTTAATTTTATTTTTAAATAAACATTATTTTTAATTTTAAAATGAATTTTATTTTTATTTTTTAATAATATTAATTTTTTACCATATATAATTATTCAATTATTTTTTAATCATATATAAATAAATTACTCTTAATAAGACTTTTTTGTGTTATTCAATTATCTTTTTTAAAAAATAATTAATTATTAAAATAATTAAACTTTTCACAACAAAAATAATAAAAAATTATGAACGAGAAAAATTAAGTATTCTGATAATTTTTTGTATTTATTCATATTTTAATTATAAACATAAATATAATTTAATTATATTATTTGTGAAATGTGACTATAAATGTAGATAAAATTTAGTTATATTACTTATATATAGTTTCATTGTATTGTATTGCTTATAAAGTTAGATTATAATTATGACAATAGAATTGTTCTTGTATTTTTATATGTGTGACTAATTGGTGGTATTAAAACATTACTCTTAATTATAAATAAGGTTTATAATTTAAAAAATCAAAGACTCAATTAAAAAAATACGAAAAAATGATGTTAAAATATTCTAACTCTTTAAAATAAAAATATTCGAAATTCAATTAAAAATTATTTAAAATTTAAACTCAATAAAAATTTATATTCAATATGTTTTGTATTAAATATATTTAATAACCTATTATATTATATTGGTTGAAATTAATTTTTATAATGTTAATTTTTTAATAACATTTTATTAGAAAAAAATCACATTTTCGAAAATTTTTAAAAACTAATTAATATTATATATATTTTGTTACATTACATCTTGTTATAAAAAATTTATTTATTTCTAATGTTTATATTAAAAATAAAAACAAAATTTAAATTAGTAAATTTTAATCTATAATATAATAATAATATAATAATTATTTTATATATTATACGAATAAAAATTAATTATTTTTTTATTTATAAAAATTTTAAGAGCTTGTTTATATATATATATATATATATATATATATATATATATATATATATATATATATGAATGTGATATATTTTTTTATGTAAATAATCTTTTAAAAAAAATCTAATAGTTAATCTATTACCTTTTTTGTTTTAGTCTAAATTAAATATTTTTTATTATTTTTGGAAAGAAAATCTTTTGAAAAATTTAATAATATGTGATGAAAAATACCGAATAAATTATACAAAAACCAATTAAAACACAATATGAAAATATTTAAAAAAAAAAAACGTTTTAAACATCTTTATCAGAGTGGCCTCTAATCATAAAATTAAATAACAAAATAACTAAACATATTCTATACTATCAGATTGTCGAGGTACTACACGCCAAGAAGTTTATTACGACTCGTTCAGTATCATATAACACAACTAATTTAACAACATTTAATAGGGGATTTATTTTCCCCCGCTGAGTATTTATTAATCTATGAAACCGCACAGTGGCAAGTGTTTAAAATTTAAATCATTGCTAAAACATTATTTAATTAGTATTTTGATAATTAAATTATAGTTTAACTTAATCAAATAAATAATCCAAATAAAATATTATTATATTCTTTGTTGGTACCATGATATTATAATATTATATATAAAAATACTAGTCAAATAAAATTAATGAATTACTCTACGAAGAATTTTAATTTGAATTTTAATCTGATTCTACCTCCACCCCTAGTGTTGTGTTCTGAAATTTTAAAAGTTTATATTTTCTGAAGTCGGGCAACAACTTAGAATTGTGTACAGGCTAGATATACTTTCAGATTAATCTCAAATTCTCAATAGAGATTGGTGGTACCCATGAATTAAATAAAAGCAACCGTGAACAAAGAGAACAAAAAACAAGCCTATGAATTTTCAAGGCAAACCGGTTTGTCGTTGCCTATTATTAGAAAATGGTTGAGGCATACATATACCATTTCAAAAATTAGGTTCATATAGCGCTATGCGAAGATGTGCATTAAATATTCTACCAAAACAACAAATAAAACTTCAACCAAGGTACCGCGGCATTCAGAATAGCTTCATGCAACAACATTTATGCATTTAAGGAATGGTGCGTTGATATAGGGGCAAGCCTCCCAAGGATTCACGCTCCGCTTTCTCCCTCTTCACCTGAAAGAAAAGCAGTGCCAGCTTCAGCAGTCACAAATCTTAGCAGAAATTCCTTGTGTGTTCAAAAACTTATTATAGTACATTCATCAAATTACAAGAAAACATGAATCTAGAAATCGAATGATTTTATAATGTTACATAATAAACTTCAGATTGTACCCCAAGAAAAATGTGGCCAGCACAAAATCAAATCAAATGACCATCCCTAAGCCCCAAAAAGCAGAAGTCTGTTATTCGCTTATTCTCTTTCCTCTTCTAGTCATGGGTATAGAAAAATGTGTTAGGGTGTAGACCAGAATTATATTAGGTGAAAAGAAAAGAGTAGCGCTAGTGTTACTTCTGCCCAAATCTATTTGAGTCTGGATTCTGGAACACTAAAACACTCGAACCTTTAGAGCCAACTAAGTACAACTGGAAGAGCCAGAATTGGCAAAACATCAACAATTTATCTATTTCTTCAAGTAGGCACACACCAAAAAGACTAAAGAAGGGAAATATCAGTGGTTCTTTTCTCCATATTTCAATAGAAAATATATAAATCATCAATTAAGCTACAATATTCCAATAAATGATGCAGCTCTGCCCAACAATACTTCTAGCATCTAACAATCTATGCAAAGCATTTGACAATAAGATTTCCAAGGAAATTAGAAAAAAATTCCAGGAATATTATATGTAACAACCAGCATGAAACACCACATAGTCATATAGTAGTTAATCACTTATATTTTACATTATCAGTATAAAACTTACAAGGGCAAGCATCTCCTGAAGGTATCCCCTGAATGGTGTTTGCATTGCCTGTCAAAAAGGTAAAATTTGTGTTAAAAATTAACCTCAATAATCCAACCAAAACACTCTTTTACCCATGCACATACCACAAAAGCATTAAAGACTCAACTTTATATTCAAATATGCTCTCACACAAGATACAAATATATCATAATTCAATTGATATTCCAAGAAACATTAGTAAAGGGCAGCCTGTTTACAAGCATTCCACGTTAATGCAAGATTGGGGAAGGGTCACCCCAAAGGGCTTAACATAGGCAACCTAAATTGTTAATTGCTAACTGCATTAGTGGCTGATTTTCTTGCCCATCAATAGGTGAACATCATACAAAGTCATTCCTTTCGAAGAATTGAAGTTTGTTAAGAGACAAACTGATTTGCGGTTCATAATGTCGTTTGCTTCCATACAAGACAACTGATCAGACATCATACAGAACTTGGATGGATGCTTCCCATTAGGATTTGAAGTGTTCTGTTAATATGGAGTATGTTACTGGTCCGTATAGCCTTCATGCAAGTTCTACTTACTGACCGTACTTCTCAACCTTGGTTTTAAACGGCAATCCACAACTGCAATTGCATCTGTATATTGTTACTGTGGTGCCCACACTGCCTCGGAATCGCAGCTGTAATTGCAACTATTTTGTACACATTTTCCACACTCCTCTACATAACGGCACAACCACAATTTAAAACCATGTTCCCAACCCTTCTAGTACAAAATAGTTTACGTACATTAACAAGAAATATAAACTCACAAGGTAACTGGCTAACTCAATTCTAACATCACAGTTAAGAAGATTCTGAAGGAAACGATTCATCCAAATCCATGTTCTTTTCAAGCGTTTTCCTTTTGTAGTTGTTAACTAAAACTCAGGCCCTGTAACACTTAGCATTTCGCTGAGGCAATCTAAAAGACAAATCAAAACCTAATACTGAATTACTGAAAGATTCCCATCCATCTCAACAACAAAAACAACAACAACAATAAATAAATAAATAAATAAAACACACGGGTAGCTAGAATTAGAATTAAAAGGATTGGTCAAAAAAAGAAGAAAAGAAAAAACCTGAAGATCTTCAGGGAGGTACTCGTGCTTCATGGAAAGGTCCATAGCGCGCTTAAGGCGCTGGTGGCGCGCGTCGACTACCTCCTTCGGAAGCCGATTCAGTGCCTCCTTCACATCCAGATCGTAATACGGATCGTACAGATCGTCGTACCGCAGACCTAAAAAACATAATTAATAACAATAATCAAATTCCATTTCCAAAACAGAGAATATTAATATTTTTCTTTTGTTACGAATCACTGAATCAGTGGAATAGGAAATGGTAGAAAGAGAACGGAGGTTAGGGTTTTGGGAGGAAGGAATAATAACCGAATCTGCGGAGGCGCTTGGAGATGGCTTTCATGTGCTGAGCGGCGAACCAGTTCTTCTTTGGATCAATGAAGGATTGAATGAACGAAGACGCCATTGCTGCTCTTCTTCTTCTTGGAGTTTCTGGAACAATCGCAGTGAGGAAGGGAACGGAACGCGATTTTATTATGCTTTTGCAGTTTTAGCTATTGTGTGCCACACAGTGCGTTTTGTAGTCTACGACGACCAATTTTCCTGGTTTTCATGCCACGTCATACAGAACGACATGTCGTTTACATCCCTTGCCTCGTTTGCTAGAATAATAATAATAAATAAATAAATAAACTATTTTTGGAAAATTTTATCGAAGAATAATAATTTTCTTTTTCGTATTGTGATACATTACTACATTAATAATATTAGAAAGAAATAAAAAAAGATAAATTTTGAAATTTAATTTCTGTGTATTTTTTTATGTAAAATTATTTATAAGAACAATTAATTATTAAAAAACTATCTAAATATATGAATTTAATTATATGATTATGTAAAATTTTCATGAATAAATTAAATTAAACTCTGATAAAAATGACATATATTACTAATATATCAAGACATAAATAGAATAGAGCAAACACTCTTATTTGCTGTTAAGACCACTAAAAATCTCTCTATTCTTTTAATTAAGTTAATGTTTAAATTAAATTTAAATTTAACTGATTAAAGAAACATCCTATATATTATTTTTTATTATTTTATGATCATATTTCATCATATATTGGTGTTTGAATCATATTTGTTTATGTATAAGTGAGGTAGAAACTATTGATCATTTATTTTTTGAGTAGGCTATAATTTTTTGTCTTTAATATTTATAAAAAAAATTTAAATTATTTTTTGTATCATATACTGAGCTGGGTATTTTTAAAGGTTTACCGTATTTTGCTCTCATAAAACTATAAAAGCATAACCTGATCATCACCTACTAAAAAAATTTGTTATTATTATTGTTGTTGCTTAACGGATTTTAAGTTAGACCAAACATTTTAAACTGAAAGTTTAGACTCAATATTATAATAGAAATGCTATACGTATATATATATTTTTTTAATTTAGGTTAATGAATGTTAGGTACCAGACAAATGACACAGCAAAATATAGAGATAAAAAATTAGAAATTTATATAAAATATGGAAACAATTGAATAACTTTTTTTGAAAATTACAACTTCTCTCTATCATAAGGAGACTACAATAACACTCTCTCTTGACAAAAGGATAACACACTTCTTTCTATATATATAGAAGAAAACTACTCAAAGAAATATTATGTTATTCTATCTAGATGACTTGATTGAAATGAATTAAAGAAAAACTCAATTTATAGGTGAGTCTCTTCAATATGAACCATCCGTTAATTAGAGCTATATAATTCTTCTCTTTTTCAACCATTAAAATTCTAAGGTTATAAACTAAGATTGTTTATTACCTTTCATTTTATTTAGTTATTATTTATTTATATATTTTCTAAAATTAGCTTTACTATTTTTTCACAATCTCCCACTTAAAACTAATTTTGATAAATTTTTAAAATTCATGTTACTCATGTATTCCATAGGCCGTATGAGGATTTACACCATTCAAACTTTTCTGTGTTGATTGGTTTTGTCATGACATCTGCTAGGTTATCTTTCGTGTGAATCTTCTGCATATCAACACTTCCTTCTTCTACTAATTCTCGAATAAAGTGATATTGTACTCCAATGTGTTTTGTTCTTGAATGAAAGGTAGGATTTCTTGCAATGTGCAAGGCACTCTAACTGTCACAATACACAGAAATCTTCTGTTGTTTGTGCCCAAGTTCTTCTATCAATATTTGGATCCAAATAGCTTCCTTGCATGCTTGTGTAACTGCCATATATTCAGCTTCTGTAGTAGATAAAGCTACAACAGTTTGTAATTTAGATAGCCAGCTCACAGCTCCTCCTGCAAGTATGAACACATATCCTGTAGTAGATTTTCGTTTATCAAGATCACCTGTAAAATCTGAGTCGACATATCCATTGACAATGAATTCCGATCCTCCAAAACATAATGCAACATTCGAGGTCCCTTTGATGTATCCAAGATCCTCTTAACAACATTTCAATGCTCTTTACCCGGATCTGCCATAAATCGACTTACCACCGCAACTGCTTGAGCAATATCTGACCTTGTACAGATCATGGCATACATAAGGCTTCCCACCGCTGATGCATACGGTACTCGAGACATTTCCATCCTCTTTGCTTCACTACTAGGGCACATACTTGAGGATAATTTGAAATTCATAGGAAGTGGGGTTGAAATTGGCTTACATTCTTGCATATTGAAGCGTTGCAAGATTTCCTTCAAATAATTCTTTTGCGATAGCCAAATCTTCCTATCTTTTTTGTCTCGGTGAATTTGCATCCCCAAAATCTTGTTTGCTGGTCCCAAGTCTTTCATATCAAACTTCCTAGCTAACTGTGCCTTCAATTCTTGGATTTGATCTTTGTTGGGACCTACCACCAACATGTCATCCACATACAACAGCAGAATGATGAAATCATTATCACTAGACCTCTTGTAATAAGTACAATGATCTGAACTAAGTCTGTTGTATCCAAGGCTAATAATGAAAGAATCAAATCTCTTGTACCAATACCTTGGCGCCTGCTTTAGACCGTACAGAGATTTAGTTAACCTGCAAACCAAGTTTTCTTTTCCTTGTTCTTCAAAACCTTCTGGTTGGAGCATATATATCTCTTCTTCAAGTTCTTCATGAAGAAAAGCAGTCTTTACATCTAATTGCTCTAGATGTAAATCAAATGCAGCACACATAGCCAAAACTACTCTAATAGTAGTTAGTCTCACCATTGGAGAAAATATTTCATTGAAGTCAACACCTTCTTTCTGAGCATATCCCTTGACAACCAATCTTGCACGATATCATTCCACCTGATCATTACTATCGCGTTTGATCTTGTAAACCCATTTGTTACCAATGGCTTTCCGACCTGCTGGAAGTTCAACAAGTTTTCAGGTATGGTTTCTATGTAATGCCTCAATTTCTTCTTGCATTGCTGTCATCCACATAGAAGCGTCTAGATTGCGCATAGCCTCCATAAAAGTTGTTGGTTCTCCATCTTCTGTCAAAAGACAATATGCATCATGGTTTGTCAAAACATAATTTGAGTGCCATGATGGTATTCTTCTTTGTCGAGTGGATCGACGAACTTCTATATCATTGGCCTCTGCTTCTTGTTCTTCGTGCTGTGGTTCAGCTTCAGAAAGATCACCTTCTCTGCATTTTTCATCTATTTGAACAGTGGTTATCTCTTTAACAGTGCTGTCATTTTCTTGTTCCTTTTGCAATTCATCTTCTACAAATATCACATCTCTACTAACAACTACCTTGCGGGCAGTGGGATCCCACAGGCGATACCCCTTAACTCCGTCAGCATAACCCAAGAATATACATTTTCTAGACTTTGGGTCCAGCTTTGTTCTTTCCTGGGAATTGTACATTACGTACACAGGACAACCAAATATATGTAAAGAAGAATAATTAGGTGGCTTACCTTGCCACATCTCCGTTGGTGTCTTCAACCCAATTGCAGTTGATGGTGACCGATTTATCACATAACAGGCGATTTTAACAGCTTCTGCCCAAAAAGACTTAGCTAAACCTGCAGTTTGTAACATAACTCGTGCTCTTTCTAGGAGAGTCCTATTCATTCGCTCTGATACACCATTTTGCTGAGGCGTGTATGCAACTGTGAATTGTTGTTGAATACCTGCTTGCTTGCAAAATGTTAGAAAATTACCATCGACATATTCTCCTCCATTATCCGTCCTTAAACACTTGATCTTCTTTCCAGATTCAAGTTCTTTGAACTCTTTGAACATCGCAAACACGTCTGACTTCTTCTTGATCGGGTACACCCATAGCCTCCTAGAGTAATCATCAATAAATGATACAAGATATTTTGCTCCTCCTAGGGACATCTCCGGCGATTCCTACACATCAGAATGAATCAACTCCAATATGTGCTTGCTCCGAGCAGTTGATCTACCAAACGTCAATCTATGTTGTTTGCTTGTAACGCAGTGCTTACAAAACGGTAAGTTTACTGATTTGAGCCTGGGAATGAGATTACGTTCTACAAGAATCTTCAAGCCTCGTTTTGACATGTGGCCTAGTTTGCAATGCCATATCATCGTCATTTCTTCTTGGCTTGTTGAAGCAACTGATGCCTCTGCCTCTTGCAAAGTATCTCCCACAAGCATGTATAGATTTGCTGTAATCTTTTCTGCTTTTATTACCACAAGAGCTCCTTTAACAACTTTCAAGATCCCACCTTCAATATGAGTCTTGCATCCAAGTTCATCCAATTGCCCAATTGACAACAAATTATTCTTCAAGCCTTTCACGTGTCTTACCCTTTGAAGTGAACGAATAGAACCATCAAACATTTTTATTTTGACAGTACCCATTCCAACAATTTTTAAGGCATGATCGTTTCCCATAAACACCGATCCTTCCAAGACAGGTTCATATGTACAAAACCAATCACGATGAGGAGTCATGTGCCATGTTGCTCCTGAATCAACAATCCAAACATCAGTGAGCTGTTTGCTACCTTTAGAACCAATTGTTGCTTCGCCATACAGGATTTCTCCATCATCAGAGGTGCTCGCAACACATCCTTGAGAACTTGATCCTTCTGGAATCTTCTCTATACTCTTCTTATTCCAACCATCTTTCTTGAAGTGTCTCTTTCCACAATTATAGCATTTGACCTGCTTCTTACTTTGTGACTTTGGTCTACTTTGACTCCCACTGAAACCACGCTCCATTAATCTCTCTCTTGTCATCAACAAAGTCTCTGCTTGTTTTGAGCTTTCTAATCTATCTTCCTTATTCTTGCGCCTAGATTCTTCTTCAAGAACCGCAGCAGCCATGTCATCAAAAGAAAGATAATCAGTCAAAATATTATTAGTTAAGTTAATGATAAGCTGATCATATGAATCTGGTAGACTTTGAAGTAAGAGCTCTGCACGTTCGTTTTCCGCTATGGTATATTCCAACGATGAGAGTTGGGAAAATAGCATATTTAGATTGTTGATGTGATCCATTGCCAATGTGGATTCACTCATTCAAAGAGTATAAAGTCTTCTCTTCAAGAATATCTTGTTGTGAAGTGACTTGACTTCATATAATTTGGTGAGAGCATCCCAAATTTTCTTTGCTGTCTTTTTCTCTGTTACACTTGATAAAACTGAATCAGCTAGTGCCAAGTGTAAGTTTGCAACAGCATTGTTGTCCATCTCCTCCCATTTTTCATCTGTAATTCCAGTGGATCTACTTTCAATTGCTGTCACGCAATTGTCTTTTCTCATAATGGCTTTTATTTTCAATTTCCATATGAAAAAATTACTCCCACTAAATTTTGGAATTTCATACTTTGCTGTCATTTTTTTTAGACGGTAACTCGCAGCGGAAAAAAAATTAATCAGCAACCTTAGGCTCTTATACCACTGTTAGGTACCAGACAAATGACACAGCAAAATATAGAAATGAAAAATTAGAAATTTGTATAAAATATAGAAATAATTGAATAACTTTCTTTGAAAATTACAACTTCTCTCTATCACAAGGAGACTACAATAACACTCTCTCTTGACAAACGGAGAACACACTTCTCTCTATATATATAGAAGAAAACTACTCAAAGAAATATTATGTTATTCTATCTGGATGACTTGATTGAAATGAATTAAAGAAAAACTCAATTTATAGGTGAGTCTCTTCAATATGAACCATCCGTTAATTAGAGCTATATAATTCTTCTCTTTTTCAACCATTAAAATTCTAAGGTTATAAACTAAGATTGTTTATTATCTTTCATTTTATTTAGTTATTATTTATTTATATATTTTCTAAAATTAGCTTTACTATTTTTTCACAATGAATAAGTAAAAGTAATGATGAGAATGATTTTTATTGATATTAAACTGACTTAATTAGATTTAATTAATAAACAAATTTATACGTGTAGTATTACTCTATAAAGTGCAGGATGATATTAACTTATTAAGCAGATTGATGACAGATTTGTTAAAGAGCACGTCCAGTGAAAGGCATTTATCAAAACCAAAACTAGGTTGGGGGATGCTCCTGTAAAGTTGTATAAAATGTCTTTTTGTAAAGACGCTTACGTGTCGTCATATTATTAGATGTTTTAATAAATCGATTTTTTAAAATTTTTTAACTAATCAGAATAAAACCAATTTTTTATAATAATAATCAATATTCTAAAAATCAGCTGGACCGGCCGGTCTAACCGTTCAACCGATCTTTTTATTATATGCAAGCAAATCCACTGGACATCATTGTTCAAGCATTGCCTCAAACAGCGCACGGGCCTTTCCTGAATCACCAATCTCACCCCATCCACTTATCAAAATGCTGTAAGTTTTAGCAGTTAACACAAAACAATTCTTAACTTGATCAAAAAAATTTTGAGCTTGCTTGACATGTTTCCTCTTGCATAAAAAGTATAGCAGCTTATCAAAATCATGAATTGTTGGCTTTATTCCAAATTCATCCATTCTCATGAAAGATCGTATTGCTCCGTCTGACAAATTTGCCTGGCTATATGCTCGGAAAATGAGCCAGAACATCTCGCTTCTGATTTCACAAAGAGAATACTCTCTCATTTCTATGAGAAAATCCCAAAGTATGGCAAATTGTTTACAGCTTCCTAAGATATCCACCAAAATATGGAAGCTCTCAACACTATGTTGGAAACACAGAATTGATTTAGCCCAAAAAAAGAATCTGTGACATGGGAAGCCAAGATTCTTACACCTCTTCAATACCTGTTCAACCAAATCTGTAGATATTTGTGCTGAATATGGATTGAGAAACATTTCTAGATCATGGCGAGGATCTCGGTGATCACTTAGTACACGAGATATTTCATTCACAAGGTCTGGTAATAATGGCCCAGAGACTTGTTTGGTTGGGGAAGAGTGGGCGTGATAGCAGCGGGGCTTGTGATCAATAAGAGGCCGTAAGAAAGAAGGTAGGAGTATCGCATTGTAACTCCAAGTGTCCGGTTTTACTCTGCTCGAGTTTCAGTGAGAAAGGAGAGAGGAAGGAGACGCTAGGGTTAGATTTTTTTTAATTCTCGGGTCAGCTTGATAAATTTTAGTGAGAGATTAGGCTTGAATTTGAGTTTGGGCAGGAATAAGGGGTTAGGGTTAGATTTTTTTTAATAGGACTTAATTGTATTTTTAAATTATTAGGGATTAAAATGTCCACAAAATAAAAAGTCAAGGATATATTTATTTTTTTATAAAAAAATTTAAATATAATTCGGTTTAGATGGTGTAAATCAATCGGAACAAACCGGATCTAATAATTATAATATGGACAATTGGGTTTATTATTCTTGCTATAATAAATCGATTTTATTCTCGTTTATTAAAAAATAGCTTATTAACCGGTTTAATAAAAATGTCCAATCATATTATAACACGTGTATACGTCTTTAAAAAAAGACATTTTTTGTGTCTTTATTAAAGTGGTCTCCATATAACTAATATTGTCTTAGTGGCGTGGCTTTGTTGAGTAATCAAAATGTATAGAGGTGCGAACTACTCCATCGTAATTTGTAAATTCGTAATTAGGATCAACCTCGCTCCTTCAATTCATGACATCTTTTGATCTTAATTATATAATGAGGTACAATTAATTTTATGTGAAATTGATAGTTGAGAGCCGTTAGATAATAATTTAATCAAATTTATTAAATTATTTAACGACTTTCAACTATTAACTTCATATAAAATTAAGGGTTAAGTACTGAAATCGTCCCTAAGGTCTGGAGTAAAAATCAAAATCGTCCCCGACCTTTTTTTATTATTAAAATCATTCTCAACGTTACAAAACGTTATAAAATCGTCCTTTTCCACTTCAATTTTATTTTTTTATCATATTACCCTTCATTATTAATAAAAATAAATAAAAATAATATTAAAAAAATTAAAACAAACTCCCCCCTCTCCCTCACTCCTTCACTCCCTCACTCACCCTCCCGTAACCCCCTCAGCCCACTCCCTCACCCCCACCCCTCATCCCTCACCCCTCACCCCACTCCCGAGTCCCGTAACTCCCTCACCCCCTCAACCCACTCCCTCACCCTCTCACCCCGTCACCCTCCCGTAACCTCCTCACCCCACTCCCGTAACCCTCCATCCCCTTCCTGATGCCCCTCTCTTCAAAATCCCAACCCCAATTTCAACTTCAATTTTTCTTCTCGCCGCCGCCGCCGCCATACTTATTCGTTTCTAGGGTTTGCCGCCGCCACTGCCGTCGAGTGGTCATCGGGAGGGGGACCCCGCCGGCGCTGCTTCTTCTTCTGTGACTACCTCTGCTCTGCTTGAACTTCTGCTTCTGCTTGAACTTCTGCTTCTTCTTGAACTTTTGCTTCTGCTTGAGTTTATACTTTTTCTTCTGTAATTTTTAAATTTTTAAATTTCTATTATTTTACTATTTTTGGATCTGAAAACTGAAATTGTAGTTGATGATTATTGAATTATTATTTATTGAAATTGATGTGATTATTGAAATTGTTATGCTTCTTCTGCCTCTGATTTTTTTATTGATTTATTTTGTTTTGTGAATGTTGTTGTTAATTTATTTTGTTACGAGTAATGAATGGCTATGGTGGCAGTGGTGATGGTGGTGAGAAAAGGGAGAGGGGGGAGGTGGAAGGAGATTGGGGAAGAGTGAGAAGAAGAAGGGGAAGAGGGGTAGGTGTCCTCCGGCAGTAGTAATTGCCACGGCGAAGGTGAGAAGAAGAGGGTGATGGTGAAGAGTAGAAGGAAGGGGATTGGAGGAGGGGTGGGGGAAGAGACGGAAGAGATGCTGGGGAGTGGGTGGGGGTGGGGTTTTGCTTTTTTTTTTTTAAATATTATTTTTATTAATAATGAAGGGTAATATGGTAAAAAAAATAAAATTGAAGTGGAAAAGGACGATTTTATAACGTTTTGTAACGTTGAGGATGATTTTAATAACAAAAAAGGTCGGGGACGAACTTGATTTTCGCCCCAGACCTTAGGGATGATTTCAGTACTTAACCCTAAAATTAACTATATCTAAGTTTTTACCTAATTATATTCTTTTTTTTCCAAAGATAATAGGTTATATTTCATTAATTATTAAAAAAATGAAATACAAAGATGTCCAAAAGCAGGACAGCATAATAAAAGGTGGGGATTTCCCAAAAACACTACACTGAAGGTATTCATCCGACGGTGCGTGGTCGAAAAACGAAGAAAAATCTTAAAGAAGAAAGAATAATAAATCCAATTGCATGCAACTAAGAGCTTGCCTCATGGAGATGACGACCTAAACTGGGAGTTCTTTGGATTTCACGGAGCAACTTGATAGAGCTTGCTAGAATGGCAGACGGCATAGAAGTAGAACCTTCAAAAATCAACTGGTTGCGAACTTTCCAGCAGTTCCAGCAAATGATGGCAAGCAATTGAGGATTACGGTCAGCATTCTTCAACGGGTTAAGTATCTCTGTTGATGCAGTCCACCATGTCCAAAAGTCGTTAGAACTCTGAGGGGGAAGACAGTCACGAAGATAACTCTGAGACCATACGTCTTTAATTCTAGAGCAATCGATTAAACAATGAGTGATTGTTTCCGTTGCTTCATAACAGCAGGGGCATATTGGTGATATAGATGGGATGCGGTGATGAATCTGAGCAAGCACCGGAAGTCGGCCATGGAGAGCTTTCCAGATAAATAGCTTAATTTTGTGAGGCAAGTTCAACTTCCATAGATCAATCCACGGCTTTTTCTGCTGCATATAATTAGGGCAAAGCTCCAGAGGCGGATGGTAAAATAAATAGCCAATTCTGTAACCTGAAGCTGTATCATATTGCTTGGATTTGTTCAAATCCCATTGCAATTTGTCCCTACCCTGCTGAATTTTAACTAACAAAATCCTGTTTGCAACGTCTTGGGGAAATAATTCTTGAATGAGATTCTGATTCCAATTCCTATCTCCAGTAATTAGATCTTTAACTCTTGGAACCAACTCAGAAATAGCCTGTCTATTTGGCATGTCAGAAATCATTAAAGGATACGGAGGAGGCAGCCAAGGATCCTCAAAGGTTCGGATATTCTCACCAGTACCCACAGCCCAATTAAGACCTTTTTCAACAATCTTTCGGCCTTCTAGTATGCTCCTCCATCCCCAAGAAGGTAAGACTCCAATTTCTGCCGTTATAACATTACCATTGCTAAAGTATTTACCTCTTAGTATTTTGGATAATAAGGAAGTAGGCTGTGTTACAAGTAGCCAAAACTGTTTGCCTAAAAGTGCCAGATTTTGGATTCTGAGATCTTTAAATCCAAGGCCTCCTTCTTTTCGTGGGCGAGTCATAGTGTCCCAGCTAATCCAAGCCATCCGCCTTTCAGAACCTTTTTGTCCCCACCAGAACTGAGAAAGTAGAGAGTGAATTTCCGAAATTAAACCATCAGGCAACTTGAAGCAAGACAATGTATAAATAGGAATAGCTTCTCCCACTGCCTTAAGCAATATGTGTCTACCACCTGACGAAAGAAGATTGCGCTTCCACCCTTGGATTCTTTTCCGAATCTTTTCTTTGATCATACTAAAAGAAGCCTTTTTCGATTTAGAGACTGTAGAAGGCAAACCAAGGTATTTATCCTGAGCCCCAATATGATTAATATTCATAGAGTTAGCCAGTAGTGTACGAGTAGTAGAGGGAGTGTTGTGGCTAAAGAATGCAGCAGATTTATTAAGATTTACCCTCTGGCCACTGATGCTTTCATAAGAATTCAATAAATGCAGGATATTTGAACATGCTTCAGGGTTAGCCTTATAGAATAAGATGGAATCATCAGCAAATAGGAGGTGGTTGACCTTGGGACATCGCCTATGTATCTGAAGACCCTGAATTAGTCTGTTTTGTTCTGCCTTGTGTAGCAAGAAGGAGAGACCTTCTGCACAGAAAAGAAAAAGATAGGGGGATAGAGGATCTCCTTGTCGAATACCTCTATTTGGTTTGAAGAAACCATAAGGTTGTCCTTCCACAATAACAAAATAAGAAACAGTTGTCACTAATTCTCGAATCCACATGATCCACCGGGAGCCAAAACCAAACTTCTCTAATATAAACCAAAGAAAGTGTCATTCTACCCTATCATATGCCTTACTCATATCTAATTTTAGCGCCATTTCATTTTCGAGACCCCTTTTTTTGTTCTTCAAGTAATGCATACACTCGTGAGCAATTAGGATATTATCAGAGATTAATCTGCCTTTAATAAAAGCACTCTGCGTAGGGCTAATTAGTCTATTCATCATACCCTGAAGCCTATGTACAAATACTTTGGAGATAATCTTGTAAAAGACTGAAGATAGACTTATTGGTCTTACCTGAGTCATATCTTTAGCATCAGAAATCTTGGGAATAAGACAGATTTGAGTGTGGTTAAAACCCTTCAAGATTCTGCCCCCAGAAAAGAAGCTCTTAACTGCTCGAAACACATCACCACTAAGTATGTTCCAGAAGCTTTGAAAAAATTTTGCTGTCATACCATCATCTCCTGGAGCACTTTGAGGATGAATGCTAAATGTTGCGCGTTTCACTTCCTCCATAGTCACTGGTCTTTGAAGCCTACGGTTCATGTGAGTTGTAACCTTATGTTCAAAATCAGTAAACAGAGGTTCAGGGTTCTCATGACAAGTGGAGGAAAAGATGTCCTTGAAATAAGATTCAGCCACAGAAGCAATACCAGCATTTGAAGTAGCCACTTCACCATCACTGCCAGTTAGTTGCCAAATTCTATTCCTTCGGGTTCGATTTCTAAATTTCTGATGGAAGAAAGCTGTATTCTGATCACCAGATTTGAGCCATTTGACTCTAGACTTATCTTTCCAATAAGATTCCTCATTTTGCAATGCTTTTTCAAGTTTGTCCTCTATTTTTGAAATGATATCGCCTCCATGAATTCCTGCTAAACGAAGTTCCTCTAATTCCGACTGTAGTAAATCAATCTCCACCTTCGAATTAGATCTGTGTTCTTGCTGCCATCTGACAATCTTATGCCGACAACGCTTTATTTTTTGAGCTAGGATATACATGGCTGAACCATCAATCTGTTCATGCCAAACTTCTCTAACAATCTGCCTTATTTCATCATTGGAACACCATCTTTCTTGGAATTTGAATCGGCGTTTAGATATCTCAGTTCTCGGATTAGAGTCTAAGAGAAGAGGGGCGTGATCCGAGCCTGATTCTGACAGTCTAAGAACCGTTGCATTGGGATAGAGTTGCTGCCAATCAACTCCTACTAGGAATCGGTCCAGTCTTTCCTGTATCAACTCATCACCCCTCCGTCTATTTGACCAAGTGAATGGTCTTCTGACCATACCAATATCAATTAGGGAATTATCATCAATAAAACTATTAAAGGTTTCAATAGAAGAAGGAGATTTAGCACCCCCACCTTCTTTCTCCAATTGGTTAGAAATGGCATTAAAATCCCCCCATTAACACAACCTTACCATCGAACTGTTGGGTGACTGAAGTTAATTCAGCAAATTGAGCCATTCTATGTTGATCATTTGAACTGAGATAAACACCTAGAACACCATAGGGATCATTAGAACCAGCTGTCAGAACTGATGTCGCAATGAAAAATCTACCATGCTGTAAAATCTGAACAGTGCAACCATCCCTCCATGCCATTGCCAAACCCCCTGATAATCCATCCGGATCCACAATAAACCATTCCTTGAAGCCACAAGATCTTAGTTTTCCTTCAACTTGTCGAGATTGATTTTTTGTTTCACAGATAAAACCAACTTCGGGGGAGTAGGATTTGCAAATCCCTTTAAGATTGTGGATTGTCAGGGGTCTCCCCAAACCCCGACAATTCCACGAGAGCAGTTTCATATTTCTCTGGGTGCCACTTGAAGGCTGGCACCCTCCACCGTCATAGCAATTATATGAGGGTTCTAAGTCTCTGATTTGTTGCATCAGAATTGGTATTCAATGATTTCAAAGAGAAATAAGATATATGGAATGAGTGAATAAGAAAACAGAATGAATTAAAAGAGGAATGAATTGGGAGAGAAAACTAAAATTAGGGAGCTAAGTGGAAAAGAAATTAAGAAAAGAAAGTAGAAGAAGATGGAAAAAGGTTTGACGAAGAAAAGACAAAGAAAGGTGTAACCATGGAGGCG
Organism: Arachis hypogaea; assembly: GCF_003086295.3. Classification (NCBI taxonomy): domain Eukaryota; kingdom Viridiplantae; phylum Streptophyta; class Magnoliopsida; order Fabales; family Fabaceae; genus Arachis; species Arachis hypogaea. The sequence goes on along the minus strand of NC_092041.1, from coordinate 110,642,363 downwards.
GCGCAGTGAAACCCTAGCAGAGCGTCGGGCGCTAGATGAGGAGTACCACTCTAACTCAGTTTTGTTTGCAGGAAAAGATAATTATATTTTAATGCATTCATATATCTTGATTTTTGTGTACATTGCATTAATAAAGAGCAACCTTAAGGATCATCAACCATGTATAAGTAAAATTGAAATATGGAAAGTACGTACTAATGCAAGGATTGATTAATAACATAGGGTTCAATTTGAAATTACTAAAATCCGTGGCCTAAATAAGATAACAAAAAGTCGAAACAATTAGACAAATAAGTGAATAACCTCGAACAAGCTTGATTCTACCCTCCCTCTGTTGGTGGTTGCAAGAATGTTGTCATTTCTCTCATTCTCACGAATCATGTTAAGGTATGCTCTTCAAATCCCAAATCCCTCTCCTTATTGTGTTCCCTATTCAGCTTTCCGTCTTTGCTTCCCTTCAACTTCATCCCTACACTCTCCCTCTCAGTCCCAATCACTTGATGAAGCTGTTGATTCCTTCACTCGCATGCTCTCTATGCGTCGCCCTCCATCCATCATCCAATTCACCAAGATTTTGGGATCTCTTGCCAAGACCAACCATTTCCCCACCGCCATTTCCCTTTTTCAGCAATTGCAAGCAAGAGGAATCGCTCCCGACTTATTTACTTTGAGCATCCTAATTAATTGTTGTTGCGGCATGGGTCGTATGACGCTTGCTTTCTCTGTATTGGCCAAGATTTTCAGAATGGATTATCAACCTAATACGGTAACATTGACAACAATCCTGAAAGGTCTCTGTCTCTGTGGTAGTGTTGAAAAAGCAGTGCGCTTTCATGACAGACTGCTGGCTCATGGATTTCACTTTAATCAAGTCACTTATGGGACCTTGATCAATGGCCTCTGTAAGACCGGACACACATCAACTGCTATTCAAGTGTTGAGAAACATCCCACGGCATGGGATTGTTCCTAATGTCGTCATGTACAGCGCAATTATTGATAGCTTGTGCAGGGATACACTTGTAAGTGAGTCTTTTCATTTATTCTCTGAAATGCTTGCTAAGGGAATTTATCCTAATGTTATCACATACAATTCTCTCGTTTTTGGATTGTGTCTTATGGGTCAATTTAAGGAAGCCATTGATTTGCTAGGTGATATGGTGCTTAAAAACATTACTCCTAATGTTTATACCTATAGTATTTTGATCGATGGGCTATGCAAGGAAGGAAAGATCAAAGATGCTAAGAATGTGTTGGCTGTGATGATAAAACATGGTGTGAAACCAAATGTGGTTACTTATAACAGCTTAATGGATGGGCATTGTTTGGTTAATGAAGTAAATAAGGCAAAATTTGTATTCAACACAATGGTCCAAAGTAGAGTGTCACTTGATGTTCAAAGTTACAGTATCATGATTAATGGCTTGTGCAAAAGTAAAATGGTTGACGAAGCCTTGAATCTCTTTGAAGAAATGTGTCGTAAGTACTTGGTTCCAAATACGGTAACTTACACCACTCTTATTGATGGCTTGAGCAAATCAAAGAGAATCTCTTGTGCTTTGGAGCTTCTTGTTGAGATGCATGATAGAGGTCAACCTGCTAATGTAATCACTTACAATTCCTTGTTGGATGGGATGTTTAAAAACCAGCAACTTGACAAGGCACTTATGTTATTCAATCAAATGAAAGAGAGTGGCATTGATCCAGATATATATACATACAACATACTTATAGATGGCCTGTACAAAAGTGGAAGAATTAAAAAGGCAAAAGAGATATTTCAAGATCTTTCCATTAAAGGCTATCGTCCAAATGTGCAGACATACACCATTGTGATCAATGGGCTTTGCAAAGAGGGTCTGCTTCTCGAAGCATTGGCACTCATGGCAAAAATGGAAGACAATGGTTGCTTACCCAATGCTGTGACTTATGAAACAATCATTCGTGCTCTATTTGAAAATGGTGAAAATGATAAAGCGGAGAAACTTCTTCGTGAGATGATATCTAGAGGCCTATTGCAAGCATAAAAGTAGATGAGATTCTTCTTGTTAGACATCACAAAATGTTGTTCGTATCTCTTTCTTTTTAACTTGTGTTTTGTTACCATCTTCTCGATCGACTTTCCATTCGATACTAATGCTTTTAGATCTTCACATGATTGTGATTCTTTATTCTGCTTTACCCACACCTAAGTGTTTTCTTTGCCGTAGCTTATTTTATGGCATTTTCGGTGACTAGATGGCTGTTATATGTGGCCTGAAGGATCTATCATTATTTCCATTTTTGTTTTTGTAATTATATATGTGCATTGGTGTTAATTTATTCCTAAGCTGAAACGGTTGTGATTTTCATCATTCAAAGGGAATCCTTGTTAGTTGTGAAGCTTCCCTGCACTCTTATTGTCTTTCGATCTTTTCATTTCCCCCATATTTAAAGTAAACCCCCCCATATTTATTCTCTTTTGGGAAATGATTGCTAGAGGCTTATTGAATGGTTTATAGAAGGTAAGATACATCAACTCAAATTAATAATTTTTCTATTATTGTTGAAATTATTACAAAACTTAGTAAATTTTGTGGCAATTGGATTGGAGGATTTGGGAATTATCATGAACTCAATAGCAGCGGTTTTGGTTATCTCATTATTATGAATGAATTTTGAACTTTTGTTATTGGATGACTTTTGAGTCTCTGTTTGTTGCCATGGCTATAATGCATCCTATTTTGGTAGATATTCTTTGTTGTAACTGATTTGTTAGTGCTTAAGATTTCTTGATAGTAACCTAGAGCTCATGATTGGTGTGATGAGCAACTGTGCTTTATTTGACTGAATTTCCTAGGAAAAGATATGTAGTGCCAAGAGCCTAAGATTAATGGCATAGGTATATGATTTTCACTGCTATCTTCAAAACAAATTCATCTGCTAAATGCATGACCCCACTTTTTTGTTAACCGTTTTTGACGTTTTGATCTTTTTTACAATCTGAGCTGAAGAAATCTGTATATTAAAGTATGTTATCACACAATGTGAATTTGGGTAATATGGTTTAAAGATGAAGTATCTTAAAACCTTTGGTCATTTTCATAGTTAGTGTTACTCAGTTGTAATTCTTAGAAACTTAACCAACCAAAAATATGTACATATGAAATAGCTCTTCACAGAGATTTTCTGTTAATGCGTAGTTGAACTGTTTCATTACTTGTTGAAATCCTATATAGGGATTATTGTATTGACATTGTTTAAACATGTTGAAAAAGCTTTTATTATTAAAACATGGTTTGGAGTTTTGTTGTTTGTTATCAGCTACACCTGTCTTAAAAGATCTGGTGATTCTAACCCCAAGTACAATTGTTTTTACACCTATTCCTTTGGTTTTTCTAAATCTTCTTTGCATTGTGATGGCTGAGGTTAGAATAAAGAATTAAAAGTGAAACAATGTTGTACAATTTGAGGTTGCATTTTTTTAGAATATCTTTGAATGTTAGTACAATTTCTTTTGGGATCAAAAGTTGAACTATGATATAGCCTCGTTGCTGATTAACTTATTTTATCAAACTGATTTTGAACCTGTATTGGTGGTTGAGTATTTTGGATTCTTGACATGGTTTTCATCTTTGTTCCACGAGTAATACCGATCTACCTTATTGATTCCTAGGTACACTGAAGCATGTTAAGTTGCAGCATGGGGCAGACAAAAATTGAACTTCTCCAGTATGAATTTTCTTTATACTTGGATTTCAATTTGTCTCCTTCTTAATAAATTGAGACACTCAAATTAATATTTTCTTAGCTTATTTGGTTTCTAGTTGAACCCATACTCATTGGATTTTAAGCTTCAAAATCAGTTTTAGATGGAAGTGACTAATAGTTGCTTTCACAAAAAATCACTTTTCAGACAGCATTAGTAAACATAAATTAATTCAATCTCAAACAAGATAGAATATGTTTGATGTTGCTATACACATTGAGGAATTAATCTTAGCATTATTAAATTAGGTTGTTCATATACTATTATTTTGTGGTGCATAAATCAATTTTTAGACTTGCTTTGATTAAAATTTCCTTTTTCACAAATAAGTACAGGAAATATTCATTTGATCTTGTGAAGGGTATAATCATGGTTTATTTTAATGCTGGTGTCGAAACCATTGCAGAAGCAAATCAGTGGTTCTCAAGTGCCACAAACCAGAGACAATGTAAGCATGAGAAGGCTCAATCATGGAATATGTATCAATAACTAAGGTAAGACCAATACATTGTTGATGTTGAAAAGTTATGAACAGCAATGTATGGGAAACCATATCAAAAGGATAAAATCTAGTCAATTTAATCTGATAAATGCATAATTGCATAAGAAATTTAATGTTTGATTATTATTTTTTTTCTTACTTTTACTCTTAAACAAAACTCTGTTAAGAAAAATTGCTGAAAACAATGTCATTTCTATAATTCTATGGAAGGTTACATTACAAGATATATATAAGGGCTGATTCAAATAGCTTTTCACTTTAGACATTGTTTTTGGATTCAAGCTTTAACCAGAATGCATCAAAATTGCACACACAGACTATCATTGTTCTTTCAAGAACCTCTCAATTGAACTATTCTACTAAGTACTATCATTGACTTGTTTTGGGAGGAACAGCTCTTTGCAACTGAATGCTACAAGAGGTAGCATTTCAGGGCCAAATCCAAGTTGTTGAGGGGGATTCTTATTTGTACAAATGGCACTTCAAACTTAGAACGAGCACGAAGGAATTAACGATACTTCTTTATCTTTTGAGTTGTTCTGCCGGATCGATTGCTCAAGACCTTTGGTTTCTATCCGGACTTGATGAAAAAAATGGGATCACTTCTTATGAACTCGTTGAGAATGATTCTGATCTAGTTCATGGCCTATTAGAAGTAGAAGGCGCTCTAGTGGGATCCTCACAGACAAAAAAAAAATGTTGCAGTTAGTTTGATAATGATCGAGTGACATTGTTTTTTCGGTCTGAACCAAGGAATTTCTTAATATGATTTAAAAAAGATCTTGTTTTATGTTGATAAGAGATTTCTCTATAAAAAATATGAATTGGAGTTTGCAAAAGGAGAAGGAGTCTTCGACCCGCAAGAGATGGAGGAGGATTTATTCAATCACATAGTTTGGGCTCATGGAATATGGCGCTTTCTTCTTTTCATGCTCTGCTATTTCATTGTCTAAGGAGGCTTTAGCAATTTTGGTGACGAAAATGAATAGAATGCCTAAGAAGAATAATTGTTATTATTAAATCTCCAAAAGAAGGAGAACGGATTTTCTAAATATTTTCGTTTTTACACTTGATAAGATCATGTTATCTTGAGCTTTTTTTTCTTTATATATATATATCTTGTTGAGGATGCAAATTATCTTTTGACTCCAATGTATAACTCAGTTAAAATTATTCAATTCATTTTGAGCATTACTATTGAATTAGTAATTTAGAATAAGAAAACAAAATTTGATAGATTTTTTTTAACGTCTCTTATTTCTTAAAAAATATTACTATTTGTTATGTTAATTAAAGTAATTAAAATAAATAAATACAAAGGTCGAACAATTGTGCAAGGAAGAAATTGTTGAAATAAATAAATAAGAGATATATGATATAAACTCTTGTCTAATTCTTGTATTCTTGTCGAATGATGAATTATTAATTGTCAATTATATATTTTCTTACCATTTTCTATTGGCAATTTCAGAAAAGAGTTCAAAAAATAAAAAAAAGAAAGAAAGAAAGAAGAAACTTGTTAGGGGTTCACAATTTTCTTTTCTATTTCATGATAATGGAAACAATTCTTAATAATCAACGTGTATTTTTTTTTTTGTTTTGTTAATTATAAAATAATTTAAATGCTTAATTAATTAATAACAGCCATATTCTATATGGTGTTAGGAGTGCTTGGTAACGAATTGTTAGTCGACATACATAGAATACTCAAGAGAAGAAGAATTGAGTATTAACCATTTCAACAATTTTTTTTTATTTTGCAATACTTTAAAAACTTTTAATAGTATAGAACAGTGGCGGAGCCACGTTTGTGGGAAGGGGGGCAATGGCCCCTCCAAAACCTTTAATTTTTTAGTTTAGTTTCCTTTTAATTTTCAATTTTTCTCTCTTCTTAACTTATAGTTTTCATGTTCGCCCCTCCCAAAAAATTTTTTAGCTCCGCCCCTGGTATAGAATTGAATTGAATTCTATCAATAATTGAATTTCAGCTAAAATTAAATTGAATTGAATTCCAATATTTAGAATATTTATGTGAAAATTGGAACTGTGAAAGGTTGAGAGACAGAAAGCGAGAAGAAAGAGAAGCAGAAAAAGTGGTGAAATGATTCAGATTTCTTGTTGAAAGAGAATGAAAAATTACAAAGGTAAAATTTGGTATAGCTGCACTATATATACAACAGCATGTGGACTAACCAACTCTAGTTAAGCTAAAACCAACTAACTAACTAAGGTAAGTTAACAGTTAGTAATCTCTAACTAACTAGCTTTACTATAATTAGCATATGGTATAATAACGATATATATCAACTAACATCCCCTCAAACTAGGAGTGTAAACATCTAACAATCCTAGTTTGCGATAACATGAATAGAAAGGTCCTGGAGCAAGTATTTTGGTGAGCAAATCTGTTGTTTGGTTAGTAGATGTGACAGGAAGCAGCTTCAAGATCCCCTCATTGGCCATGTCTCGCACAATGTGGCAGTCAGCCTCTATGTGCTTCGTCCTCTCATGCAGAACTGGATTAGCAGCCATGTGAAGTGCGGATTGGCTATTGCTATAGAGGGTGAATGGCTGCGCATGATCAATGCCAAGAGTTCTTAATAACTGAAGAAGCCACAGACCCTCACACGTCGCATTTGCCAATGCTCGATATTCCGCCTCTGAAGACGATCGAGACACAGTTTGCTGCTTGCTGCTCTTCCAAGAGATTAAGGTGGTCCCTAGGAAGAAACAGTAGCCAGAAACAGATCTCCTTGTGTCTGGACAAGTTGCCCAGTCAGCGTTCGCAAACCCAGTGAGGCTGAAATCAGTGCTGAGAGGGAAGAACAGACTTGCAACAGGGGGCTTCTTGAGGTAGCGAAGTATCCGCAGAGCAGCTTTATAGTGTTTAGTCATTGGGGACTCTAGGTACTAGTTGAGTTTACCCACGGCAAATGCAATATCTGGCCTTGTTGTTAGTCAAATACTGTAGTTTATCAATGAGGCGATGATAGAGCTTTGAATCATTTATAGGGTCTCCAGAGGCCTTTGATAGATGAGTGGAATAATTTATCGGTGTGTATACGGGTTTGGCTTCGATCAACCCAAATTCCTCTATCAAATCTGTAGTATATTTCTTTTACAACAAAGCAAGCCCCTTAGTGTTGTATGCAACTTCCATGCCAAGGAAATATTTGAGTTTTCCCAGGTCCTTGATGCTGAAGTGGGTATCCAATAGCTGTTTGATCCGGGTAATTTCTTGAATGTCGTCGCCTGCCAAAACCAAGTCATCAACATAGGCTATAATGGCTATGAAATTAGATGGAGTTCGCCGAGTGAAGAGTGAATAGTCTGACTTGGATTGTACGTATCTAGCTTCAGATAAGACTGAGACAAGCTTGGTATTCCACTGGCGACTAGCTATTTTTAGTACATAAAGTGACTTGTTAAGCTTGCAAACTGATCCAGCAAGGGCTTCAAGACCATCAAGGACCTTCATGTATACCTCTTCCGGCAAATCCCCATGAAGAAACGCCGTATTGACATCTAACTGGTGTAGATACCACAGCTTGGGGACTGCGATAGAAAGTAAAACACATAGTGTTGCCATGCAAACCACCGGACTGAAGGTGTCAAAATAATCGAATCCCTCTTTTTGATTAAAACCTTTAGCCACCAGCCTGGCCTTATGCCTTTCAACAGTCCCATCAGCATTGAATTTCACCTTAAAAACCCATTTAGATCCAATTACATTCTTTCCAGGAGGCAGTTTGGTAAGCACCCATGTCTTGTTATTTTCAAGAGCAAGAAGTTTAGCATTTATTGCATTCTTCCAACAAAGATGTTGAATTGCTTCATTGTATGATTTTGGTTCTGAAATGGTGGACACAGCTAAAGAAAAAGCTCTGTAATTCGGTGAGAGTTACTGGTAAGTGATATATTTGGAAAGAGGGTACCTGGTGATTGAATGTGTCCTGATGATGGTAACAATGCACATTGATAGTCATCCAAATAGACTGGTGGTTTTCTAATTCTGTTCGGTCTTTGGACAGCAGTGGGGTGAATAATTTGTGGAGGTGATGAGTGATGTGAATGCAATGGTGGTAATGGTGTATGCTGGGATGAATGCGATTCCTGGTTTTCAATTGGTGGATGAAGGGGTGTCAATATATGATTTTTTGACTCGACAGATTGTGATTGTTGTCCTGGGCTAGTGCGAAATTGTGTGTGCTAAAAAATTTGATTCGAATGGTTTTTATGCTCGTCATATATGGGAGAAAACAAGTTTGTGTTATCTATATGCTGACTATGTGCATGCACATGACTTTGAGGTGTAGAATCTGAATTCTTTTCAAAAGAAAACACTTTCTCGTAGAATTGAACATTTCTAGATAGAAACAGTTCTCTTGAATTAATGTCATACAAGATAGAACCTTTAGTGTGTAACTTATAGCCTAAGAACACACACTTCCTTGCCCGTTTGTCTATGTGCGGTGAGGGTGGTAGCATAAGCCAAGCAACCAAAAACTTTCAAACTCGGTAAATCTGGTTTTTCAAAAAAAATAGTTCATAAGGTGCTATGTCCTTTAAAGCGATGCTTGGTAACCTATTTATGAGAAAGGCGGCATGGCTAACAGCATAAGTCCAAAAGGATTTCGGAATTGAAGAGTGAAATAAAAGTACTCTAACCATGTCCAATAGGTGTTGGTGCTTCCTCTCTACCACACCATTTTGTTGTGGTGTTTCGACATAAGATGTTTGATGAATGATGCCTTTTTCTTCAAAAAATGAAATCAAATTAAATTCGGGTCCATTATCAGACCTGAAGCACTTGACAATTTTTTCAAACTGTGTCTCTATGTGTGTCACAAAATTCTTAACTAGGATTGGTACTTCAGACTTTAATTTGAAAAAATAAACCCAGGTGAACCTGGTTTTGTCATCAACGATTGTTACCTAATTATATTCTATTAGTTTCGAACATTTCTTTCATATCTAATTCTATCATACTTAAGCCATTCATGCTATATTCAAAATTTCGTATCTTATACCTTCGATCCAAAAATTAAATAATATACATTTTTTGGTAATAATAAAAAATTTTTAAAACTAATAATTTTTAATATTTTTATCATTATTTAATCGATATAAATATTAAATTATTTTTAATAAATAATTTTATTAATTAATGTGTACAAATTTTAAAAAATATATATACAAATGTATTGATTTATGTTTGTAAAACTAATGTAAATTATATATTTATTATATGCAAAACCTGTAAATATAAATACAAATTACTAACCACTAAATTATGATATTTATTAGTCATGTAGTAGTAACATAATGTCTGGATACATTAAAAATTTCAGACTAAAATAATTATCTACTCCAGATTTTTTTGGTTTAATAAAACATCGCCTTCTTGTTCTTTGTCCCTTTTAATTTTCTCATATCACATGAACTCTTATTCTTTTCCCTCTGATCTGGGATTTGTGATGGCCAAGTAATGAACAAAACCGAGCGTCAAACTCGAGAATATTCTAATATACTTTTTAATTTCCTATAATATACTGAAACCTAATTCAATACTCAACTCATCTCTATGTGCATTTCTTTATAGTTCCCATGGTTGAATCCTTTGTATTTTATTTGAAGAAACTTGAGCATTCCAATCCCCTTTGATAGGATTCCACTCACATCATGATCAATTCTAATTATAAGAAAGCCAATAGAGTAGTGAGACTTCAGCATTATTGTTGATGAGGAGGTTCTTCAGAATGAGAATGGGATTCTCTATCTAATCTTGTTAGAGTTCTATGTTTCAACTCTCCTCTGTGAGTAGTCATCTCATCCAATATCTCTGCACCCAAACCTAACTTATCATCCTCATCATCCGTGTTACCCTGCTCGTTATCCTGTACAAAACAAATGTTTTCATCTTCCAACTTAAATACTTAAATGCTTCTGATGCTATATAAAAGTTGAAAGAAGCATAGTATATAAATGAAGCGTACCATCATGAGTGGTATCATTTGAGAAACAGTAGGATCACCAGCAACTTCCTCGTACTCAGAAGCATCAAGTTCATGAAGATGTTGGGCTTTGAAGAACTTAGGAAGGAGATGCTCTCTAATGAGTATGAGAAGGAAGAAAGGCAAAGGGAACAGTATTCCTCCCGTTGGTATCCACGTCATCCCGTAACAAATCAAGAAATACACCAATTGCAACCCTGTGAATAATGCTGTCACCTTGAATGGTACCAGCTCCACAAAACTTGCATGTGGACCTTCCAAAATTCTGCACAAAATCAATTATCACTAAATTTACTATACTTCTTAAAAAATACAATATTAAAATTATTTTAAAAAATTCTTAAATTATAATACTTACTTGTAGCGGCGACTTTTTGGGATAAAGAGTAGCAAGAACCTTTCCCAGAATTGATTGCCAGGGAGACTATCAATGGCCATGAAAGCAAAATATCCCCACAAAACTGATGTAGGTATTTTTCTTATGATGGGGATCATCAAAACTGATAACCCAACCATAAGAGACTGCAACAAGTTGCTAAGCCTTTGCTCATTAACACGCACAGGTAGATGTTCCTCTATTTGTTTCATATCAAAACTTTCTACATTTTTTTCACCTTCCTTCTCATCCTCAGATTTCATCACTGCCTTTTTCAATTTCTCCATTTCTTTAAACTACACCAAGTCAAAAGTGTTCATTAATAACTAGAGAATTTTAGTGACTGATGAAAGTGAATTTGTGGTAAAACTTACAGTAGGATCTGCATCCATTTCTATAATCACAGATTGCATCCTGCCGAATAATTCTGCGTGGCTCCCTTGTTTCTTAAGCACTTCTTTCGCTTTCTTCTCCATCTTCTTTCGGATAATCTACAAATTCATGGAATTATTGTTATTATTATGAGTTGATGACTTAATTTGGAGTTGCCAAAGATGAACACTTTAACTATTATTTATTACCTGCCTATTAAGAACTGCAAGACTCTTTGTATGCATTGGTGATTGAGGAAGGACTCCATTTGATGGAGGAAGCCCAAGAACACCACAAAGTAGAGTCTAAATTAAACATAAAACAAAATAATCTATCATCCAGTCACATTCTATTTACACACTCAATAAATAAGGGAACTACTTTTTGCTAATGTGCATTATTATTATTATGTGGAGTTAATAGCTGAGAGAGCCTTTAAATAATTTGTTAAGTTTGACTAAATTATCATCTAACGGCTCTGAGCTATCAACTTCACAAGAAGTTAACTGCGCTTGAGTTTTGACCGTTATGTAATTTGATTTACAACGAGAATGCATGAAAATTAAAATAAAATAGAAGAGAGCATATATATATACCATGAGTCCAAGCAAGAAAAGATCATAGTGGTAAGCAGAAGGTTTTTGAAGGTTAAATTCCTTTTGCTGAGCCATCTTGGAAGCAACACTATGATCAAAAAAGTATAAAGCAGCAACCATGAGAGCAGGTATAACCGCCGCCACAATATAAAAGATGGGTACCTTGCCCATGTCCTTCACTACTGTCCAGTGGTAGAGAGATTCAGATTGCCAGGGCAGTGGACAAAACAACCTGCGAGGAACTTGAGATGGAACTTTGCTTGGTTTTGTGTACGATAATGCAGTCCAAAACACCACCATCAATGGAACCCATAATCTGCTATTAAAGCTCTTAGCCACCCTGTCCCATATCGCCAATGTCTTGCTTTTCTACTTTGCTTCGCACTCAGAAGTAACCCAAAAGAGAATATCACAGCCAGTAAGCCATTTATGTATCTCCATTGGAATTTTGAATCCTCTGAGTTTCCATCTCCGCCCTCAGCTGGAAGGAATTCGTACAACACACCCTGTGCTACACAAAAACAGTTCTCTACTTCAATAATCTTTTTCCTTTTATTATTTATTTGGAATGTTTCTAATTGTTTTTTAGTTATTTAGATTATTTTTTTATCAATAACTGTTGTAATTATTTTTTTTAGTAAAAATACATAAAGAGTACATAGTATATAAGATGTAATAACTTAACAAATATTTTTAAAAGGAATTTTTCATTCTCTTCGACAATGAAAAAAATTTATTTTTCTTTCTTTTTTAATCCTTTCTGGTTCATCAAACCATCAACATCACAATTTGAACAGTTTAAGGCATAAGATTTTCTTCGATTTATACCTTTACAGCTTGTTGAACGAAAAGGACAGTGATTAGCATTCCGAATAATTCCTCGCAAATTCTTGTGAACCTTGAGATAACTGTGCATGCATTGAAAATTGCAAGCACAATTAGAAATAATGCTGTCCACACACAAACCCAAGCAGCCCAAGGCAAAAAGAGTTTGGCACCGAAATCTGGTTTTGATGCGCAAAACTGAAACATAATATGATACATTATAATGGTGGGTTCAGCAACACCAACAATCAACAATGGCTGACCACCAAATATTGAGTGGATAATTCCACAAAGCCCCGTAGATATTAATGATTCCACTATCCCCAAGCTCCCATCTGCATTATATAATCAAATATTCCATGCTTATTATTTACAAAAAAACCAAAGTAATCAATTAACCATATGTTTCGTTTATATTTTTACTTGCATATTTTTACAAAAAACCAAAGTAAAGAATCTTACTTGTTTCCTTATTAAGTTGTTCCCCAAAAGCAATTACGGGGATAGCAGAAGCAAAAAATATGTAGAAAGTTGGAGCAAATATCCTGAAATTAATTAATCACACAACAATATTTCAAAGGTTATGTTAGGTAACCAGTAATTTTCTTGAATAACATGAATAACCACCAATCAAATAAAAACACACTACACTTTTAAATTACTCACCTAAATCTTAATATTAGAATAACCATCCGCACACCTAGTGAAATGAATATCCGATATTCCATTGTTCACATTGTTTAGTATTTTCATTATTTATATATACTTTTCCTATTTGAAAACTTTCTAGCCAATTCATGCAATGTGTTTCCCAAGTCCAAAAATAAAATTGATTTACCTAAAGCCAGATTTAAATCCCTTTGTCCAATCTTCTTTATAGCATGCAAGTCTTCCTTTGACATCATCACTTATCCCTTCAAGTGGTTTCATGGCTGAAGCTCCAAAATTGATATATCAATTAACAAATTTAAGAAAATTGACATATTATAAAAAGAAAAAAAACATATTCAAAATATATTTGGTGATGAAATTTATGTTGGGAGTTGGAACATTGAAGCCTGTATTAATTAGCATACACTAAAAAGATGGAGAAAACAAAAAAGATACATATACATACACAGAAAATTAACTATCAATTCAATTATTATATATTTATATTATGTATAAATATATGTATTATTTAAATAAATTAATGTATATTTTTTATTTTAACATATATTTTATATGAGCAATTAATTTAGTAGTTAATCTTTTTGTACGTGAGGACAAAAATATAAGTAATTGGTAACATACCTTAGTTTAATATAATACATATTTAAGTGTAAAATTATAAAAATATAAAAAATAAGGATATTCATGAATTAATTTTTTATTTCTTCCTAAACACTACTAAAATATTATGGCATTTTCTCAAAACAATATGGGATAAACAAATGAAATTCATGCAACTTAAATATGTGGCTTAGTCCATTAGAAAAGAATTTGTTCATGAAATAATGAAAAATTATAAATGAACAACACATTTTCTAATAATGTAACTATCAACAAATGTTTTTTTCACTCATTTCGAAAAACACTATTAAAAATAATTTATATAATTCTTTTCATAGTGCTTTCCTATCAAAATCATTATTTAGTGAAGTTATAAGTCTACCAAGTACAATATTGGAAAAAAAATCCTCTCAAATGATAAATAAAAGTTTAATTATCACTATAAAATATATATAAATTTCACTATAAAATGAAGGTAAGTTACAAACCATGCACAACGTTAGCAATTAAGTTCATGCATGCAAGGGATAAAAAGGATACACATTTTAATCTATGGAGTAAGATCCAAATTAATTTTCAACAAAATTTTAGTTGAATATTTAGCTATCAACAAATTTTAATTAGCAAATTGGTTCCTAATATTTTGTATTGCTAGACAAATTCGTCTTTATGTCAAATTCTCCGATGAAAAAAATAAATTTAGTTAAATCAATTTCTATTGTTATTTAAGAAAACACGTAAAATTTATTAAAAATTATAAACGTTAATATAAGTGATTTGAGTAGGCAATTTTTCGTTAGCCTTTAATTAAGTAAAAAAATCTAATAATGTAAAAACTTATTTGTTTAATAAACTAAAAATGTTCATGACTAACTTAAAAACTAAAATGTATTGAAAATCAAGTGTCAAACTAAAAAAATTTTAAATACTATAATTGGAGTATTATTCCTCAATGTAGTTAACAGTAAATTTTGTCCTCAGAATTAGAGAGAAGCAAATGGGTGCTCGTAATGATGAACCAATGTTTTGCATTTACAAGATCAGAGGAACACATACACACTAATGCATTTGAAGAAGACAAATCCAAAAAACAATTATCATTTGAATAAACAATGTAGATTACTATATTATATATTAATTTCTCCACATAATTACGCAACAAAAATGATGAGATTAATTGAAAAGGAAGGAAAGAAAGATGTACGTACGTGAATTATGAAGGCCCAAATGATGGAGCCTTAATTAATTAATTAATTAAGAATGATAATAACGCGATACTTCAAAGGGATGTATGGTGCAACACATGAGGATCAGAAGGGTAACAATGTTAGAGAATCCAGATTACAACAAAGTGGTCGTTTGGCTCTGTAGATTTCTCTCTCTTTCTCTAATGTGTGTGTGTGTGTGTGTTGTGGAAGGGAACAAAGAGAGAACAAGAACACTGAAAATGAGGCAATGAAAGAGGGTGAGAGGAAAAGGAGTAAGGTGAGTCACATCACATGCAAAAATTAGACAATTTCACAAAAACAAATTAAATAAATGAAATTATTTTGGTCTTAAATCTACTAGGTCCACTTGACCTCCCAAAGTATTTTAAAGACTTTTCTTTTTAATATTATGTGTAAATATATATTTTTAATTTATTTTTAATATATATTTTATATTTTAATAGCTCCGCCTATGTTACACTTGTGGTACATAGCCGGTCTCAAGCCCAGATAAAGGAGGAGTGTTGTGTTAGGTCTTCGACAACCAACATAAAAATATAGTCGAATCCCCATGACATAAATCAAAGACATTATTATTACGCTAAAGCTAGGTCGTTGCCCGAAAACAACGCGTTGTATGGCTCGAGTACGGTGTCAAATGAGCAAGAGCTGCTGCAACGGTGCCCGGATATAGTGTTAAATGAGCAAGGGTTCTTGCGTTTTTGTAAACAGACGAGGGTAAATAAGCTAGTTCACAAAGGAAAAGGAAAAGGTAAAGGTCGAAGCGATAGAAGGTTGAGATTCGGGACATGGAACATAGGCACTCTAACAGGAAAGTCCATAGAGGTGGTGGACACCATGACAAGGAGGAAGATTAACATTATGTGCCTATAAGAAACAAAGTGGGTTGGTGCGAAGGCTAGGGAGTTGGATACTTCTGGTTTCAAACTTTGGTATACAGGAAATGTGAAGAATAGGAATGGGGTTGGAATAATTGTGGATAAGCAGTGGAAAAAGGACGTAGTGGATGTCAAGAGGGTGGGAGATCGGATCATCTCTATCAAACTTGTGGTGGAGGGAGGTGCTTTCCATGTGATTAGCGCCTATGCACCGCAAGTGGGTTCGGACGAACAGCACAAGATAAGGTTTTGGGAGGATTTAGAGAGTTTGGTTCAAGACATACCTTTGGGAGATAAGATTTTCTTAGGAGGAGATTTAAATGGCCATGTTGGGAGAGAAGTGACTGGATATGGGAGTATTCATGGAGGTCATGGTTTCGCGGTGATCAATGTCGAGGGTAAAACTATTTTGGACTTTTTCTCAACTTTTGATCTTCTCATCGCAAATACATGTTTTAAAAAGAGAGACGAACATCTTATAACCTATAAGAGTGGCATGACAAGCTCTCAAATCGACTTCTTCTTGTTGAGGAGAGTCGATCGGAAATTTTGCATTAATTGTAAAATTATCCCGGAAGAGAGTTTGATAACACAACATAGGGTGCTCGTCATGGACTTTCGCATGGAGCAAAAGTTGAGGAAAAGACATCATACGAAGAACCCAAGGACGAGGTGGTGGCGGATGAAAGGTGAGGAACAAAAAAGCTTCCTAAGACGGGTAGGAGAAGAGGCAAAGTGGGATAGGAATGGAAGCGCGGAAGAGATGTAGAGGGAGATGGTAGAAGTTATTAGAAGAACAGCAAAAGAAAGCTTTGGTGAATCTAAAGGAATAGGGCCAAGAGACAAGGAGTCCTGGTGGTGGAATGCGAGTGTACAAGAAAAGATAAAGATAAAAAAGGAGTGATTTAAAGAGTGGTTTTTATGCCGCAACGCAAATAACTGGAAAATATAAGGCGGCTAAGAAAGAGACAAAAGTGGCTGTAAGCGAAACAAGAACAAGAGCATATGAGGGTCTCTACCAGTCTTTGGGCACGAAAGAATGAGAAAAATGTATATATAGAATCGCAAAGAGCCGTGAAAGAAGAACGAGAGATTTGGATCAGGTTAAGTGCATAAAGGATAAGGATGGAGAAGTGTTGGCTCAAGAGGAGAAGATTAATGAAAGGTGGAAGAGCTACTTCTACGAGTTATTCAATGAGGGACAGAAGACTCTTCCGAGCCTTGGTCGGTTATGCATAAGGGAAGAAGATCAAAAATTTGACTACTATCGAAGGATTCAATACTTCGAGGTAAAAGAGGCTCTAAAGTAGATGAAAAATGGCAGGGTAGTAGGACCTGATAATATCCCGATTGAGGTTTGGAAGGGCCTTGGAGAAAAAGGCATCAACTGGTTAACCAAGCTTTTTAATGAGATTTTAAGGTCAAAGAAGATGCCTGATGAGTGAAGAAAGAGCACCTTGGTACCTATATACAAGAATAAGGGGGATATACAAAGTTGTGAAAACTATAGAGGGATCAAGCTTATGAGTCATACCATGAAGTTATGGGAAAGGGTGATAGAACGGAGGTTGAGAAAAGAGACACAAGTAACAGAGAACCAATTTGGATTTATGCTAGGCAGGTCTACCACTGAAGCGATATACCTATTAAGAAGGATGATGGAGAGGTATCGTAGTAATAAAAGAAATCTACATATGGTATTTATTGATTTGGAAAAAGCGTATGATAGAATACCAAGGGAGGTCTTATGGAAGGTTTTAGAAAAGAGGAGAGTAAGGATCGCATATATTCGTGCAATTAAATACATGTATGATGGGGCCACAACTAGTGTGAAGACTCAAGGTGGTGTGACAGAGTAATTTCCTATTGGTATAGGATTACACCATGGATCATCCTTAAGT
Organism: Arachis hypogaea; assembly: GCF_003086295.3. Classification (NCBI taxonomy): domain Eukaryota; kingdom Viridiplantae; phylum Streptophyta; class Magnoliopsida; order Fabales; family Fabaceae; genus Arachis; species Arachis hypogaea. The sequence goes on along the minus strand of NC_092041.1, from coordinate 110,624,651 downwards.
CCATACCTTTTTACATTAGTCTTGGAAGTACTCGCAGAGCACATCCAAGAGCCTGTGCCATGGTGCATGCTTTTTGCCGATGATATCGTCCTTATGGGAGAGTCAAGGGAAGACCTAAATAAGAAGTTGGAGTTATGGAGAGAAGCTCTAGAAGTGTATGGTCTACTCATAAGCCGTAGCAAGACAGAATATATAGAATGTAAGTTCAGTCGGAGATGGAAAAACCCTAATATAGAGGTGAAGATTGGAGAAAACATCCTACGAAAAGTTAAAAGTTTTAAGTATTTTGGGTGCATCATACAGGATAATAGAGAGATTGAACAGGATGTAAATCATAAGATCCAAGCAGGTTGGTCAAAATGGCGGAGTGCATCTAGTTTTATATGCGACAAAAAAGTGTCTTTAAAACTTAAAGGTAAATTCTATCGCACCGCTATAAGACCGGCTATGCTTTATGGTACGGAGTGTTGGGCGGCTAAAGGAGAGCACGAACATAAGCTGAGTGTGACAGAGATGAAGATGTTAAGATGGATGAGTGATCATACGCGATTGAATAAAATAAGAAACGAAGATATAAGGGAGAGAGTTGGAGTAGCACCCATTATGGAAAAGATGGTTGAATCGCGTCTCAGGTGGTTTGGATATGTGAGAAGAAGACCGATAGAACATCCAGTTAGGAGGATAGATGAGATGGAAGATGGACAAGAGGTGAAAGGCAGAGGAAGACCTAAGAAGACCATCCATGAGGTGGTCAAACGAAATCTACATGTAAACGGTCTATCTGTAGACATGATACATGACAGCGCACAATGACGTCGTTTGATTCATGTAGCTGACCCATTTAGTGGGACAAGACTTTATTGTTGTTGTATATATTTTATATTTTAATATATATTTTATATTAATATCTGATTTTGACACTTAACATAGTTTTTTTTTAACCAAAAAGAGATGCTCGTATGGTGTGTCTAAAATCAGATTTAATATTTTTTACCTTTCTCATAAATCATGAAATTGGAATAGTTAGATTAATTGTATAGGCTTATTCAATCATATTTGTTTATTTGAATGATCATATACTGATTATCATAAAACATGATTAGATTTAAATTTAATTTTTTTTACATTGTCACATCAAAACTAAATTATTCTTTTTATGATTAATACTTAAAATGATCCTCAAAAAATCATATAAGTAAATTTTGTTCCTCAAATATTCAACAACTCAATTTAGTTTATTAAAAAAAAAACTAACGTAAGTGAAATTAATTCTTTTATTATGCCATGCATGGCTTTTTTGATAGAAGATAAATTTTATTTAAAAAAAAAATCATGTGACATTTACAAATAACAAAAAAAAATCTTAATTTTACTCAAAATATATTTAGTTTTTAGATTTTATATAAAAAATGTTGTAACATTGTGAGTTATCTGTTTTTGACTCTTAAAAAAGTGAATTTTTTTTAGATAATTTTTCATTATAATAAATCATCTTTGATGTATTTTTTTTATATCTGTATCACAAGACCTAAATCTTCTATGAAGAGAGAGAACCAAACCATCATACAAGAAGAATCAAATATTACAAAAAAAAATTTCACACCAATAGAATTATTGAAAGAAAATAACAAAGCCAATAAATTACAAAACAAGAAGAGAAATAGATGACAAGAGAAAGTAGAGAAAAAGAAAAAAATGATGAAAGAAGAAAGAATCCAACCAACATAGAGAAATGAAAAACAAAAAGAAGAGAGAGATGAAAAACAAGAAAAGAAAAGGAAGAACAAAGAGAAAATACATAGAAAAATAATGGAGAGAGGAGAGAGAGGTCCACCGCTACAATGCACGACTGATGGCGGCAATGTCCCTCCAAGACGGAGCCTCAAACGAGAGAAAAAGTGTTAAGACATTTTCTTTGACTATGCTAGATAGCCAGAGATGGTACTCCTTGAGTCATTTCCTGCTACCCATTTTTCTTAGGAAGTGTGTGAACCATTACTTTATTATTCAGATTTTATTTTTATGAAAATTAAATATATCTAAAAAAAATATAGGAATTGAAATAATAGTATTTTAATTTTCTAGAATCAAATTTGTTTAAAAATAACTTTTTAAACTTTGAACCAAATATGAGAATATGATATTTCATTTTAAAATTTTTACGAATTATTTATAATTCTCCCAAGTCCCAACCACGCAAGAAGTGGATCCTCTCTAATAAAGAAAAAACTGGATGGTGTCAATTGTGATCTCTCACCCTTCAATGCTCTCTCTCATATTTAATTCTGGCCCCACTTATAAAGTTAATGGTGAGAGATCACACTGCATTTCCTCAAGTGTTAAAAAAACTGGAGAGGATCCATTTCTAACCACACACACCCTTAAGACCATCTCCATCTTTAGTAGATAACTCATTTTAATTCCTATTTATGACCCATCTGTCATAAAAAGTAACTTCACATCAACTTTTACGTCATAAACAATAAATAGGAACTCAAAACATCTCTCGCTTCTCCGTTAAAAAGAACTAACTTTAGTCCATATTATGGTTTCACTTAATTAATTAATTAAAGTAAATAAAATTAATATAGTTACTATTTTTTTACAATAATATTATTTAAATTTATAAATTATTAATTAAATAATTAATATAAATTATTAATTAAATAAAGATATAAGTATTTAATATAATTAATTATTATCATTATTTTAATAAACTAAATATGATTAAGTTATTTAATTTTTTCAATAGAGAATTAAATGATTTAATTAATTGATATAAATTATTAATTAAGTATAGACATAATTATTTAATTATTTAATTATTTAATTAATTACGATTTTATATAAAAGGGTCATGAGAGCGAGAGAGCGTGGGGAGTGGGGAAACACCGGGCAGGGTCGGCTTATGCATGCTCAACATCTAGTTCGGGATTCAAGGGTTTGGAATCGAGAAAAGTTTTTTCAATTGGAATAGGACTCTTTCACCATCTTCGTGGACAGACTACCGGGAGACATATCGAAGCGGGAGTTGTTTGGTTGTTCTCTTGGACAGGGAGGATCAATGACATTTACTTATCTAGGAAGACAATGGGTGGCTTGGTGTACTTGTTTGCGTTTATCCTGTATACTACGAAAGGTGGAGCGTTGAAGGCTATTTCGGATATGAACCGAATGCGCTTACGGGAAAATGAGATTTTTGTTAGTGAGGCTAGGTTCTGGAGGGGTGACTCCAAGGGGAATAATGGCCGGGACAGTGCTGGTACGATGATAGGTGCTGACAAGAGGGTGGTTGTTTGTGGGAACTCTGTTGATAAGGAGGAAAATTCTGGGGCAGACAGGGTGGTCGAGTGTGAGTCAAATGCCAATCTGGACAAGGTTCAGTTGGACGCAATTAAGAGTGATCCTCAACAATGGTGTTGGCCGAAGGTTACAGAGGACACGGGGGTACGGGTCATCCAAGCTTCACTGGTAGAAAGTAATATGGACTGGTTGCGGCGGAGCATTGTTGGTAGTACTCGGAAAGCTATTGATTACAGCCGGTTGAACGCCATAGCTCGACAGGAGTGGCCCCATGTAGTGCAGGTTTGTGAGTTGGGGGCTCACAAAGCCTTGCTAATATTCGATAGTAACCACCGGGCGGATGAGGCTCTAACGTTTACTATGAATGGCCTTCTGAAATTTTTCTATCGTGTTTGTCGTTGGAGTGAGACTGACCGGTGTGATAGGAGAAGAGTCTGGATCAAGTGCAGTGGGATACCGATTCATGCATGGTCCGAAGATACGTTCTGATTAATTGGTAAACAGTGGGGAGAGGTGGTGAGTTATGATCCAGCAACAATTTCGGGAGTGTCTTTCAGCGTGGGACGTGTGTTGATTGATACGGCCAGGTATGAGGTAATTCATGAACGAATTAGTATCTCTGTTGGAATTGATATGTTTGATGCGTTTGTCACAGAGGTGGGGAGTGGAGCCTATGCTTCCCTGGATCATGAGACGAATATTGGTAGGGGAGGTAACCGGGGCCTCGTTATTGGAGGAGGTTGTGCTACTGGAGGTCGTGGATGTACTGTTGAGGATGCTCGGGGTCATGAGCAAAGGGTGAGCTGGGATGCAGCGGCGGAGTTGATGGCGGGGACAGCAAGGGAGGAAGAGCCGGTGAAGGGTCGAGATGTAATTTCCTCAGAGATTTTGAATGAGTGGAGTAACAAACTTTTAAATTTTGAACCAAAGAGGGATACAATCAAGGCAGTTATTTCCAGCGTGACGAAGGCTAGATGTGCGGAGTCTTCACCGAACGATGAGGGCGCTGACTCAGAGAGGACTTTGTCCTGGGATCTGGCAACGGGGAGGGAGGTGGCTGAAGGGGACGTCACTAGTGGTAGGAGATGGGTGGGTCCAAGAGAAGTTCATGTGACTCCTTCGAGTGGGGTAGCCCAAAGCTGTTCAACGAATTCTAAGGATATTCAATTAGGCTTGCAGTTTTGTAGCCCACTTGATGGGTGTGTGAGGAGGCGGGAGTTGGGCCGGGCTGATTGTCAAGTGGCGCAGGTAGTGGGTCGGGTCCAGCCTGAGGTCTCTGTGCATGAGGGCACGCGGTCAATAGGTGGTGCCTACCAACAAGATGCCAATGACTCTGCAAGAGCCATGGAAGGGCATGCAGCGTGCAAGGAGGTGAGACGGGAGGAAAGGGCTGGTCCAGGGGACGCATTAGGGTGCTCGCGGATGGCACCTGCGGTGGTGCACGAGGAAGGGGATGAGACGCGATTTGCCTGTGGTGGGAGGGGGAAGCTGCTTCGGGTGTTGGCAGGCAGCGTGGCTGCTGCTGAGCGACCGGAGCCCCTGGTGGCAGTTGAGGAGATTGGCACAGATGGAGAGGCGGGGCGGATTATTGTGGCTAGGGATTTGGGTGAACAGGGGAAGGTTTGACATGGAATGGGGGCTCGGTCTGGGCTTGATGGGTACGGCGAGGATGATGAGATTCTAGTAACCAATTGGAAGTGTGATAATGACCGAGTAGTAGGAGAACATGGTATTGCTGAGGAATTGGGTGTAGCTATAGAAGCACAATACGCTGGGGGGTTATAGTGCCAAGAGAGCTTGGCAAAAGGTAATACAGCGGCTGACCCAGTTACCGGTGTAGCGGCCGGTCTGTCGGTGACATTGGCGATGGAGGGATCGGGGGAGGGGGTATTGCTGGCAGGTTTAGAGCCTTACCCACATGTTGAAGAAAGCGACGGTGCTTCGGAAACGTCTAGCACCAAAAGGGCAGAAGAAATACAAGAAAACAGAAATGCTTGGACCCTGGCGGTGGAATCTGGAGCGGTGCCTTATGATCAGGAAGAGGATATAATGGCGATACTCCAAGCATAGAATGAGAAGATCGCTTTGAGGAAGAAGCTGGCTAAACAGAAAGAAAAGGCTAGAAGAAGTCGTCCAAAAAATAGGAAACAGGTGTGTACTAGTGTTTTAAAATGACTTTTGCATCCTGGAATGTTCGGGGGTTGGCAGGGACTGGAAAATTGAGTATAGTCAAAAATTTTAGAAAGAAGTTCAATGTGCATGTGCTAGGCTTAATAGAGACAAAGAAAGAGGTGATGACTAAATTTGAGGTTGTGCAGTTGTGGGGTAATGATGGAGTGGGTTGGGAGTTTGTGGAGGCAGAAGGTGCTTCTGGCGGCCTGTTATTGATGTGGGATAACACGGTTTTTAACTTAAGTAGTTGCTATAAAGGCGCTAGGTGGCTATGTGTGGATGGAGTGCTGTTAAAGAATAATTTTCGGTGTGCGTTCTGTTTGGTGTATAGTGAACATGATAGGGAGGAAAAGCTTGTAGTGTGGGAAGAGCTAAGCTTCTTGTCCGGTTTATGCCAGATACCGTTCTGTTTTATGGGGAATTTTAACGAGATTGTTCAAATGGAAGAACGACTGGGGGCCACGTCTCTGCCAAGGTCTGCAGCAGAGTTTAAATCTTGGGTTCATGATATGGAGTTGATGGATCTAGTTTCATCTGATAGGTGGTTCACATGGTTCCAGGGCCAATCATGTAGTCGTATTGACAAGGTCTTGGTTAGTTTGGAATGGTTGGAAGAATTTCCTGAAACAAGGTTACGAGGAGGTCCAAGAGGGTTGTCAGACCATTGTCCAATGATTATGAACGTAACTAGGTTGGGAGGGGAGCCGAGACCGTTTTGGAGCCTGGATTCATAGTTTACTCACGATGGGTTTTTGAGGATGGTAAAGGAGGAATGGAGGAGCCTCGGGAAGATTCAGTTCATGGATAAATTGAAGGCTATGACGGTCCCGCTGGGGAGATGGCATAAAGAGCAGTTTGGAGATCTGGACATAAGGATTGACAAGTTTGAGGAGGAGATCAGGAAGGTAGATGATATGGTGAGTCATGGAGTATATGATGGAACAATGGAGGCGAGAAGGAAGGCGCTTGTGAGCTCTTGTAAGAAATGGTATATCAGAAAGGAAATCCATTGGAAGCAGATGTCACGGTCTAGGCATGCTAAGGAGATGGATAAAAACACTAGGTACTTCCACAATCTCGCATCGGCTCGTAGGAGGAACAATCGGATTGAAGCTTTACGGATCCATGGGAGAGTAGTAAGGAATCAAGCACGGATCAAGGTAGCTATAAGAGATTTCTTTAAAGAGTTGTATCACCAGGAACCTTCACCTAATATTGGGATCCGGGATGGGCTGGTTAGGCGAATAACTGGGGAGGAGGCAGCAGAGCTGGAGTTGATGCCAAGTGCAGAAGAAATAAAGGCTGCAGTGTGGGATTGTGAGTCTTCAAAAGCTCCTCGAAGTGATGAGTTTAACATGAATTTCATTAGGAAGTGTTGGGTAGAGATTGGAAGGGAGTTCACGGAAGCAGTGTTGGGGTTCTTCCAATCAGCTATGATACCTAGGGGCTCGAACATCACTTGGGTGGCGCTGGCACCGAAGTTTGTCGGAGCTACATAGATAAAAGATCTTCGGCCAATTAGTATGGTGGGGTGCATTTATAAGGTCATATCTAAGGTGATGGTTCGAAGGATGCAACATGTGATGCCAGGTTTAGTAGGCGAGACTCAAAGTGTTTTTGTGCAGGGCAGGAAAATCCACGACGGGGCTTTGATAGCGTGTGAAATTGTGCATTGGCTAAAGTCCAGAAGACGAAGCTCTGCAACTATTAAACTGGATTTTCAGAAGGCGTATGATCGGGTCAAATGGAGCTTCGTCGACATCGTTCTGCAGAAGATGGGTTTTGGATATCGTTGGCGGAGGTGGATCAAGGAGTGTGTATGTTCTGCATCCATGTCAGTTCTTATCAATGGAGCTCCCACTAAGCCCTTCAAAATGGAAAGGGGGCTACGACAAGGAGACCCTTTATCGCCCTTTCTGTTTGTTAGTTGTTGATGTTCTTCATCAAATGATCGGAGAGGCGGTGAGGAATGGCCGCATACTTACGCTCTTGGTTGGACGGGATAACATTGAGTTGTCACACTTACAGTTTGCAGACGATACTATTCTTTTTTGCCCTCCAGAGGAAGAGACCATAAAGAATTACAAGCGTCTACTGCGGTGCTTTGAGCTGATGTCGGGGTTGAGTATTAATTTTGAGAAGTCAAGTTTCATTCCGGTTATCTGTGAACAGCTATGGACGCGGAAGTTGTGTTGCTTGCTGGATTGTAAGGAGGCAGCCCTCCCTGTTCGGTACCTGGGCATCTCATTGGGAGCGAATCTGAGGCTTGTGAAAATGTGGCAACCAGTGATTGATAAGGTGGAAGACAAGCTGAGCCTGTGGAAAGCAAAGACACTCAATAAGGCAGGTAAGCTGGTGCTCATAAAATCTGTCCTTAATAGCTTGCCTATATACTATCTGAGCTTGTACAAGATGCCAAAGGCAGTAGCAGAGAAGTTGATTTCCTTACAACGTCGATTCTTGTGGAGTAAAGAGGATGGGAGGATGGGGATGCCACTAGTGAGGTGGGAGGTAGTGATGGCGCCTAAAAAGGTGGGGGGTTTGGGAGTAGGAGATGCAGTGCTTCGGAATACCGCTCTTCTGTTTAAGTGGTGGTGGTGGTTTTCGAAAGAAGAGTGCCCCCTTTGGAAGAAAGTGGTTTGTTCTTGTAATAGCATGAATCCTTCTGAGATGCTGCATGGGCAACCTGTTCCCAAAAGAGGGGGTCCTTGGAAAGATATCTGTCAGCTTCAAATAAGAGATCCACAAGTTAGAAAGACGATGATCAGAGGCCTATCAATGGAGGTTGGGAATGGCAGAACAACCCGATTCTGGGAGGACGTCTGGCTCCCTGATGGGGTCTTGAAAGATCTTTTTCCAAGACTTTTCTCGGTCTCGAATCTTAAAGGATCTGTTATAGGGGACTGCGGATTTTGGGATGGGTTGGCGTGGATATGGAGCTTCCAGTGGAGGAAACAGCTGTTTCAATGGGAGCTGGAACTTTTGAACCACCTCCACGAGATACTACACTCGGTTAAGCTAACAACAGAGAGAGAGTATAAGGTGGTTTGGAAATTTGACAGAACTGGTATTTTTTCAACTAATTCCTTTGTGAAGGGGTTGCAGGAAGCAGTTCTCCCGGAGGAAATACCTAGCTATAGCTTCACTAGTGTTATTTGGAGGGGCTTCATCCCGCAAAAGGTTGAACTGTTCTCTTGGTTTGTCTTGATTGGGAGGGTGAATACTAAAGAAAGGCTTTCCGGGCTAGGGGTTATTGGCCAGCTCGATAATATGTGTCCTTTATGTTGCAAGGCTGTTGACTCAGCTGTCCATCTGTTTCTTGGCTGTGAGCTCACTTGGCAGGTGTGGTGTGCATGGCTATTCGCCCTTGGAAGGTCCTGGGCCATACCAGGAACACTGAAGCAACATTTTGAGAGCTGGACGCATGCTTCACATAGAAAGGTTGAGAGAAAGAGGTGGTTGATTGGATTCTTTGCTGTAATCTGGGCAATTTGGCTAGAAAGGAACGATCGTGTCTTCAATAATCATGGCTTAGGAGTGGTGGAAATCATCAACAGGTCCTTTTCGCTATCCGACGAGTGGCTTGGTGGTACTCCCTTTGGTTGTTGATGGCAATGCCGAAGCTGACGAGGGGTTGATGGCTTTGTATTTAAGTTGTCTTATGTTTCTTATCTCTGTTTGCTCCACCTTGTTGTGTTGAGCACTTTTTAATTCAAAAAAAAATTATTTTTATAATAACTTGCCACATGACAAGTTATTATTGGAAGGAGAAAGTTCTTGTTCAGAGGCACTCATTCCTCTTGGATAGTTTACAGGGACTCTCATTTTTTCTCCTCTAATAATTGGTCTATGCATTTGTCAAAAAGAAGGCTTTAATTTTGTCCGTTGAAGGTGCTCTAAGAAAATACTTCCGTTCTAGCTTCATGTTCATCATGAATTTTCGTTTAATTATTCTAGCGAAAAAGATGAATATCTGCGGGTATTTATAAATATTATTTTTATAAAAAGAGTAAACTACCAAAAATGCATTTGAAAAATTTTGTTGCCGACAAAAATACATCCAAAATTTATTATCGATAAAAATACTATCAAAGTTTAAAAACACAACAAAAATGTCCAAAAAGAATATTTTTTTTATAAGTGACAAACGACTTTTGTATTTGATAAATCGTTTATACATTCAATTCAAAATTTTATAGGAATATTTAGATAATTGTTTGCAAAATACACAAAAAAAAATGAGATAAAAATTTGATCTCTATATTTTATTTTATTTTTTAAAGCATTATTAGTTGTTGACAAAAAATACAAGATATATACTTAAAGAAAAATTACCAAATTTTAAAGATAAAAATATCTCATTTTTTAATTATGCATGCAAAAAATCACATCAAAATTCAAATTTTAAAGTATTTTTTGAGAATACATATTTAATATTAGACATTTTTATCATATTTTTAAATCATTTAAAGACATTTTTGTTGATAATAAAATTTAAGTATATTTTTATCAACGACAAAATTATTTGAATGTATTTTTGGTAATTTATCTTTAAAAAATTTAAAAAATTGAATACAAAATCATAATCCAATACAATTCAATAAAATTTAACATAATATAAAACAATCCAATCATAATGTAACATAATCTAATATGTATAATTAAAATAAATAAAATAAAAATAGTTTGCAATATATAAAATAGCATGAATCACCTTAATAAATAAGGATATTTTAATAAATTTAAGTTAGCGAAAATTTAACAAGCCCCTATAAAGTAGTTACCTCTATTCTTATTTTTGTCTTTATTTATTTGTGAGGTGAGGATAAAATTTTTAGATATGAATAATTTTAATATGAAATACGATAATATTTAATCATTTTAATATTTTACATTGCTATAATGATAGTATAAAATGTTATTGATATTTTATAAAAAAAAAATATTTTTTAATTATAAAAAGACAAAATATTATTGACGTTTTGTAAAATAATATTATTTTAATTATATAAAAAAAAACGTCATTGACAGGCTAATTTTTTTTTGTATGAAAAAAATATTGGTGTTTTTGTTGAAAATGGGAGTATTTGGTGTAATTACAGATGAGTGGATTTTTTTGGTGGGAAGCCAACACGTGGGGGGCGTGTTGCAACACGTGGGGGGCGTGGTGGACACGTGGCAGCATTCTGGCCAACACGTGGGGAGCGTGTTGGACACGTGGCAGCTCCTTAGCCAACACGTGGGGGGCGTGTTGCAACACGTGGAGAGCGTATTGAATGATTTCAATACTACTGTAATACACTTCAAATATCAATATTCAACCAAAACACCATCTCTCTTTCCATATTAAAAATAATTTCTCTTTCCATATTAAAAATAAAGGGCCTGCTACACATACAAGTAAAAAGGCCGTACAAATTTTACAAGTTATCAGCCCAAACTTCATTAACACGCGCATTAACTCATTTTGAATGGAGCATAACTACACGCGCCCCACTCAAACGGTTCCTCTTCGTCTTCGTCTTCTTCTTCTTCTTCCTCTTCCTCTTCCTCTTCCTCTTCGTTTTTTTTTTCCGATTTTCATGGTTTCTGAAATTCTTCTCCCTCTTGTTGCACGTTCTTCTACCTCTTACTCTTCTTCTTCTCCTTTTCTTTCGTTTCTGCACGTTCTTCTTCCTCGTTTTCCTCTTCTTCTTCTTCTTCTTCATTTACGTCTTTTCTCTCTGTTTTCTCTTTTTTTCGATTTTTCATGGTAAAATCGTTTTTGAAGAAGAAGAAGCAGCAGAAGATGAGGAGGAGAAAGAGAAAGAGTTCTGAATTTTCTTAAATTCTTTGGGTGTATTTTCTTAAATCCTTTGGGTGTATTTCTATAATCGTTTGGGTGAATTCTTGTAACCGTTTGAGTGTATTTTCTGTAATCCTTTGGGTGTATTTCTGTAATCATTTGGGTATATTTGAGTGATATCTGACTAATATCTATGAGTGTATCTGACTCATATCTATGGGTGTATCTTACTGATATCTATGGGTGTATTTTTCATTTCAGAAAAAATGACAAGTATTACAGAAATACACCCAAACGATTACATAAAATACACCCAAGAGATTACAGAAATATACCCAAACGGTTACAGGAATTCACCCAAACGATTATAGAAATACACCCAAAAGATTACAGAAAATACACCCAAAGGATTTAAGAAATACACCCAAAATCATGCATAATTCAGAACTCTTTCTCTTTCTCCTCCTCATCTTCTGATACTTCTTCTTCTTCAAAAACGATTTCAGAGCTTGATGTCAAAAAACAATAGAAATCGAGAATAACGAAAGAAGAAGAAGAAGAAGAAGAAGAAGAAGAAGAAGAAGAAGAAGAAGAAGAAGAAGAAGAAAAAGAAAGAAGAAGAACGTGCAGAAGAAGAAGAAGAAGAAGAAAAAGAAAAGAAGGTGCAATGAAGAAGAAGAAGAAGAAGAAAAGAAGAAGAAGAGGAAGAGGAAGAGGAAGAAGAAGAGGAAGAGGAAGAAGAACGTGCAGCAAGAAGAAGAAGAAGAAGGTGCAATGAAAACGTGCCGTAACAGTATGTGGAGGAACTAACGTCAACGACGAAGAACAAACCAGTGAGAAAGGGGGAGAAAAGAACGATCGAAAAAGAAGGAGAAGAAGAAGGGATGTAGCGCGTGTAAGGAATGTAGCACTTACAGCGAATTTTGGGGATTAAAGTTTAATTGACTTGTAATACTTACAAGCCCTAATCACTTATACGCAGAGTTTTTCTCTAAAAATAATTTCTGTCATTGACACTTTATAAACACCTACAATAATATATATCAGATGGTTTAGATCATCTTTAAGAATTTCATCCTTTATAATCCAATATATACAAATAAAAGTTCATGAGACGAATCTCTATTTTCGTGTGAATTTTGCAAATCTATTGGTCATTTTTACAAATATTTATTTCTCGCCGCCTTTTCACTATCCCTAACTATCTTTTTAATGTATCACTCAATTTTTAAGCCCAAATTAAAACATTAACCCATTGGTAATAGGTTTTGGGATTTTAAAAAGGACTAAAATATTATTTTAGTTTTTAATATTTAAGTTAAGTCGTAATTTTATTTTTAATATTTGAAAGTTGAAACATCTTATTTTTATCTAAAATATTTTATTGTCATATTTTAATTTTTTGATCAAAATTAACTTTTTCTTAAAATATTTTTTTTATTATATTTCTTTTAAATAGAAATAAAAATCATAATTACAATAATCATAGTAGTAATTGTAATAACTTAAGAGTGAAAGTGACATAAAAATAAAAAAAAAGAAAAAGATAGTAGAAAAAAATAATTTCAAAAAAATTTAATTAGAAGAATAAAATAAAATGAAATAAAATATCTAAAATAAAATAATACATTTCAATCGTTAAAGATGAAATTAGGATAAATGTGAAATTCTTTAAAAAAATAGAAGGGGCAGTTCGGTCTTGTTAACTTTCAGTTTCGATCATTCTCAACCCTTTCTCTCTCTCTCTCTCTGGCTCTTGTTTCCGACTCGTGAGAACTTAGAAAGCTTGGAAAGGTCGATCCCTCTATAAGGCCGTGTTTGGTGGTTGCTAGGAGAAGGACGATGTCAGGGAAAGGCGCAAAGGGTTTGATAACTGCCAAAACCCCCGCACCAAACAAGGACAAAGATAAGAAGAAGCCTGTTTCTCGTTCCTCCAGAGCTGGTCTTCAGGTTCCTTTCTTTTATTATTATAATATACTTTTCGCCATTTCAGATTTACTTTTCTCTCGTTTCTATTTAATTTTTTTTTCTGTTAAACGTTCGCAAGTTCTGAAATTATTTATATCTTTTGTCTCTTTATTACTATTGATTCATATTTTGTTTGTTCCTAAGTTATGGCTATAACTTGCTATAGCTGTAGTCTATAGTACATTAGATTTATTAGCTTCTGAATTATAATTTTCTAGGTGCTGTTTTAGTAACATTTCTCAAATTTTTTTTTTCTTTTTCTTTTTGTTAATGTGATTAAGGATGTTCTTGGTTAATTTGGTTGTGCTTTGGAAGGTGGAAAATTGAAGCATGAAATGAAACTAATTTATGAAAGGATGAAAATGTTGTTTTTAACAAATGATCCTCTCAACTTACATATATGAATTATGCGAATTAGTTGCTGTACATTTTGTGTGTTCTTGAAATTTTAGTTATTTTACATCAATTCTATGAAATGATGAAGGGTCTTTGTTTGCCTTGTAGATGTATTTCTTTCAATATGATCCTTTTGTATGTAAGATTCTGCTTTTTTGGTCATTGATTCTATGAATTATGCGAAAAGGCATCCTATCTAACTTTGACACTTACTATGTAGTATAATAATCTAGTTAAAAGATAGAGCAGGTCACGGTAGGTTCACGATAGAAGACGACGAAAACTATCAATAAAACCATTTATTCACACGAAGAATTGATTGGTGAAACCCAGCTGAAGCTACAACTGTGATTGAGGAAGGAATTCTAGAGTCTTCCCTTCTTGCCCTTAGGTAACAACTTCCACAACTGAACTCCCTCAAGACCCTATTTGTAATTAATTGGCCCTAAGTAACTCAACCAAATCCATTCAGCTTCTTCCATTACATGCTATATACAATTTTCACATGCTAATTCTAATTGTTCTGTCACTGCCATATACTGTTGTCACCTTGGGACCTGGCTCACTGCTCACAAGCCTTATTCCATAATTAGGGGCATGCCATGCTATCATAGTCAAATGCAAAACGAGGACCTTACATAGTGTTTGGAAGTCGCCTATGGTCACAAATATATAGACAGTACAGAAACCTATTCTGTAGCTGAGACTATAACATAGAAATTTTCTATGTTTGGTCCTTCCAGCAATGAGGACAGTACAGCAAGACAAGTAAATAACAACAATAACAAAACCTGTGTTATATAGTCGGTTCCAAGTCCGGATAGGAGGAGGCTTATGTTAGGCCTTCAACAGCCATCGAAATTTCATGAAATGGACCAAACATTGGAGACAAGACAATGAGACAAAAACAACTTCTGATAATATTTTTATAAATATTTTGTATTTTCATCTTTATCCTCACAATTTTATATTCAAATCTTAAAATGACATTTTTACACTGTCTCGTCTCCAAATGTTAGAATTACTATCAAACACACATATGTATCTATTGCCTCTATTATGTCTAAGGGACAACTTCCAAACACAACCTTAAGGTGCTATTAGTTTCCATTTCCACACCTCAGTTGTTATAGTGAGACATTAAGAAACTGTAAAACATTTACTTTGTATGTATAAATTAAACATTTATGTAAAATACTAAATGGGAAAGAAAGGGGAAAAAAAAACATTAAAACCTGTGGTGAAGCATGGAAATAAGATTTATGATCTTGAGAGTCCACAACTTCACATGGTCCTTTAAAGAGTAAAGACTTTGCCTAAGCTGTGATTATTGAAATAGTTGTATGATGTTCGTGTGCAATTCTATTCATAACCAATGCTTTTTCGGTTAATTAATGTATTCTTGTGTGGCATGTACAAATTGTACATATACACATGTTGGGCTTGCAAATATTTGTGGATTATTGGTACAAAATCATATGATAAACTCCTATTTTTGTTCAGTAATTTCGTATTTATTTCTGTAAATGTGTTGGGGTGTTTCATATTATGTATCTCTTTTATCCAGTTCCCTGTTGGACGTATTCACCGACTCCTGAAGTCAAGGGTCACAGCTAATGGAAGAGTTGGTGCCACAGCTGCAGTGTATTCTGCTGCTATCCTTGAATATTTGACTGCAGAGGTGCTAGAGTTGGCTGGCAATGCAAGCAAGGATCTGAAGGTAAAGCGTATAACACCGCGACATCTACAGCTTGCTATTCGAGGGGACGAAGAACTCGACACACTCATCAAGGGAACAATAGCTGGTGGTGGTGTTATTCCTCATATTCACAAGTCTCTTATCAACAAGTCTTCAAAGGAGTGAGTGGTACATATCATTCGGAATTTCGGATCAACATGGGAGAAATGAGTTTCTTTTTTTTAATCTGTAAATTTGATGATATCTTGATTTTGTGGATAAGTTGCTTCTTGCATTAGTTTGATCCACCCTTGGAGGCAAGCTGAAAATTTCTGGTTTCCTTATTTATTATTGTATTAACTGACCTCTTTGACTAATGTGCCCGGTACTTCAAGATCAAAATATTGCTCGTCTCTTGAATTTGTTCTAGGTTATTTTTTGCATTGGCCAAATTGTAATCTGGTGCCAAATTCCTGTTATTTCTCATAAATTCAGTCTGTTCAATTTAAATTTAATTTGCTCGTTTCTGCAATTTACAAGGTCAGTTGCTGAGATGTATAAGCAAATTTAGCGGGATTTCTTTGTTCAAGAGAGGCGGTGCTAAGTGAAATGATCAGAATAAGTGAACAATCATTTGATTTGATTCTATTTAAGACCATAAAATCTGTTTTGCTATATAGAGAACATGAAATAACACAATCTGAAAGGAGTAATGAGATCAGGAGAACAAGCCCCGCAATCCTTCCATTTGATCACATTGTAGTAATCATGCAATTTAGTCCATACGATGTGATTATGTGGCACATTCATTTCACCAACAAAAATAAATCTTACAAAATATTAGCTCCTTCCATTTCAACTTATTGCCTAACAACTCAATATTATCAAAATCATGCAACTCATTTAAGATGTACAACATTAACTTGATCATCGATATACTTAATACATAAATTTTACCCCAAGAAATAAATAAGGCTGCCATTCGTCTCTGCCTTTGTGTAAGAACAATTGGCCGAGAGTGGAAAATTTTGCCCGACTTAGAACCACTTCTGATGTCAGAATAGCAAAAAGCTCCCGGGTGGGCGAATCAAAGTGCCATTAAACATCATTGCGGACTTGGGTACCATCTTTTAAGATTGCCAATTCTGAAGCCAAGGCAATGTGATCACTACCCCATTTCTATGTACAGAATGAAAAGTAGAAAAAATATTAGAAGTCAAGGTATACATTCCAAGCCACAATATGCAAGATCAGGGCAATCAATTAAGTATCTTATTATCGATAAGGGGAGTCCATCTCAACTATAATCATTTTTGGTCATATGTAAATGTAATGTGCTGAAACAGGGCCTTGATAAACAGGTATTAGTGCACCACCCACCCAGACAGGCTAAAACTACTGATACTGAAAGGGCGTGGCTAGTCATAAACTGAACATAATTCATATTGAATCTTAATTCAAGAAGACTTGTAATAAAGGCCATAAATAAACCTATCAACCTGCAAATTTTCACAAAAAACCACAGTTTTGTTACCTTTGTTGGAAATCCAGGAGTCCATTCCATGGCATGTTTAGGTATTGGAGCGAGAACTCTGGTTGTCTGCAAACCTTCGGACCGCCTACACAACAGATCAGGAGAGATGTATATTTCTATCAGCTGCTTTTGCCCAGAGTAACGCATGCAAAAAATGCAAAATCAATTTTGTTGACAGCTACTTTATACTGAAATTTTCATGTCATAACTCAGCAATGAAAGTATTGATATGCAAGAATATCGCAATAAGACTTTTCAATTGCTATGAATTCGGAATATAATAAGCAAAACAGTGGTTGTAAAACTATAGCACAATCAGCACCTACCAAATGTAGTCAACAGTGCCCAAAAAGCATCTATTATAACTGGTCACCAGGGGCTCTCCATGGGGGTCTCTGGTCCCTGAAGAATCCTGTAGGCATGACAAAAGTGCAAATACAATAAGTTAATATGAAACAGGAGCAAGTTTAGAAGAAATATGGAAATGCAACACGTGGGGAGCTTCTATTATATGAAAGGTAAGCTTCTATTATATGAAATGCATGAGTCAGCTGATCATATAAAAAAGAATGGACAGAAAATAAAATAAGATATAATTGTGTAAGAATCCTTGTCTGGAATTTACCATAGCTTCAGTATATGTGCTCCTGAGTGGTAAAGGATGCTCTAGGAATGTGCACTCTGAATTTCCTGTTGCTGTCTCTATGTCCATTGGGGTCCAAAATGAGGGGTTGTAAGTGGTTCTCTCAGCATTAACATATTCAGAAGCTGAGCTTGAAGACAAGTCACCATCCACTTCATTGCTTTCTGCAAGCAGCAAGTTGGAAGCAGATTCTGATTCCTCAAACTCATATGATTTTTCAATATTTGATTTCATTGATGGACCAAGATCAAGACTCACACCTTCTTCAGTGTTATAAAAGGATGATATGAATGCCGTGTCATCTTCCATATTTTCATTGCCTATGGTTTTATCTACCTCATCAAAGAACAATTTCTCTAGTTTTTCTTCTAGTGGAAAGTCAATGTTGGCGGATTGATGTGATTTATCTACTACTACAGAGGTTGATGAGCTGTTCAATTTGTCATTGGTGAGAAGCTCATCAGATGGTCTTTCTCCGCACCCAGTATCAGGTTCTTCAAAAGAATCAGAAACTGGATTCTGGCTGGATAGTGGAGTTGAACAAATTTCTTCATTGAGAATATTTGTCGACTCAAGATCTATATTGACCCTGGAAGAATGATCATCTTCCTGGAGAGACGTCGAGGAGCATTCAGACTCCAATTTTCCATTTCCTTCAGGAAAATGTAAGCTGGAAATTTTGCTTGATGATTCTTGCTTTGAAGTAGTGACGGCATCTGATACATGTTCACTTGATGCTCCTTGATTTAAACTTGGGACAGTATCCAATACATGTTCTGTGCATCCCAAACCAATTGTATTAGAATGAATTGCATAAAGAGCTAAGGTCAAAGTACAGATGTCAATTATCTCATCATTAATGATTTAAGCGGATCATACCTTCACTATAAGTAGGATTTGACTCTTCAATGTTTTCAATTTCACCAAAAGTCTTGCAATGATCAACAGCAGTATCCTGTACATCCCTTCTTGCATATGCATCACTCTCCTTATCATGCTGCACATTTGTCAGAGACTTATCAGGCATATGCGAAATAGTGTCAGAAAATTGATTCTCTGAACTGTTACTCTTGGAATCTGGATTCTGCATGTCTGACAAAGAATTATTTTGTTCAATATTAACTTCCTTGTCACCCCCATTAGATGCGGTCTGAACTGAACCATTAGCAGATCTGTCACAGCATTGTTTTGTAAGATTTAGCATATATTTCTCGTGAAATGCAAGATCAACTTGTTTCATCACAAACACAAAAAAACATAAAAGCCTACCTTGAATTAGGACCATAAAATCTTGATGCACAAATTACAGCAGAAGCTTGTCCTGATACCTTATTCCTATCTATTCCAGACAAATCTAACTGCAAAAATATCAAGATCTCATTTTTGTTGTTTTGGCCGTGTCAGTAATCAACACAGGATACAGTAAAGAACTAAAGCATATACCTTCTGTTCTGAGATATAGTTGTACAAAGGACTCTGAGACAAGATAAAGAATATTAATGTCATAAAACCTGTAACACCATACAAAATGACAATGACAATGAATGAGAAGAGATAAGAGAAAAAATCACCTTAGGGGTGCAATTAAAATCGCCACAGATAACAACAGGAGCATTATTCCAGAGTTCAGAAACAGCTTTAGCCCTATCAATTAGCACTCTGACCTGTTGAAGCATATATAGATGAGAAATCATATACAAGAGGAATTTAGAATCATATTTTCAACAAAGCAGCAGCTAGCAGAGTCAGCTATGAAGAACTGATATCACAAGTTCAAATAGAGACTGAATCAGAGATAAATGAGATTGGATATACTTTTCAGTGTTCACAGCAGTTCTGCTCACACGACACACATATTCATTGTTTCATTAAATTGCATGTTTAAGGGACCTTAGCTTGCATTGACTGAAGGATAGTTTGATAATGAATAATTGCAAGAGATGCTTACACTAATGGGTCTATAGGTGGTACAAATGAATATAGCTTGAGGCATTATAAAAAAAACACACTAAGATTTAAGACATGACAGTCTTAATCTATATGCTGGATGTCCAGACTCCACTTAGAGGAACAAGGATTAGTTGTTGCTGTAGTAATCCATCCAAAACAGAACACTATCACGTAAAAGGAGGGCTTCATCAAGACGGGAAAATAGAGTATTTTAAGGTATAAAATGGAAAATTAAAGTTAATTGGCTGAAAGTTCAATCCTGAAACTAGCATGGTAAACATTTAGAACTTCAAGGTTTCAGACAATTAAATACAACAGTAGCAACAACTTCTTATCCCATTAGGTAGGATTGGCTACATAGAATAAATGACACTATTGGATATAATAGAAATTAATAAATGAATAAGAGCCTATGCAACAAACAGTAGTTACCTGGCCAAGCTTAATTTCTCCTCTATTAGGATTATAAAGCACATGAATGTTACAAACCACAACTTTACTTGAACCTTTCGTGCTGTAGAATATTACAAATATGTTATAAACATAAAAAAGAAAAATAAACCTAAAAAAAATGAATAATAGCTAAAAATATCAAAAGAAGGAAATCCACAAGGTTATGAATGCCTCTAGTCAAGTGAATAAACTTTGTATTTATCTTGATATATGATTAAGGCTCAAGTCAAATAACCTTCAGTCAACAAATTAAACTACTGTGGTATACTGGTATACCGTATACAAAGGAATCTACAGTGCCATAATTATCATACTTGAATATCTAATACCAACATATTGAACTCCGCTGAGACTTAACATAACTAGGCTGATGATATTGCCACTTCTATTTTCGATAATGCCACTCCACACATGATTTTTCGAATAGCATTTTTGCATGAATTTGTAAAGAGTGACATTATCAAATTAGGAGAGCAATATCCATTTTCCCTTAACTATTGATTAGTATATATCCAACGAAAAATAGGAGGCTGAAGGCTCTTTCTTCCAGTATAAATAGAACTCGAGATACTTCCACTTACTCAAAAACCAAAAAATATAATAGGAGAAAAGTTCAAAGTCATGTAGCCAAAAAAGGGGGAAATCACCTTGACGGGACAGATCCATTTTGAGTTTTGAACTGTTCAAAGGAGTAGAATACAAATAAGAATTACAAGAAAATTAATAAAGGAGTGAACATTTAAGATAAATAAGGATTCTCAATTTGTTTTAACAGAAATTGAACTAGGCAAAGCAATTACAACTAGAATGCGAATACAATATACCTCTAGTACACATATCTGTGCAACATTATCTCTAAGTCCCAGCTTATTAAACTCAATGCATTCTTCATATAACAAATTGAACCTATAATCAGGATAAATGTGATTATTAATTACTACATGAAGAAAATTACAAATAAAATTGATGGATCCTCTTTCCCACTGCCCAACCCACATACATCAAGGGGCATTAAATAAGTGCAAAATGGACATTGGAATCAGAAGGAACAAGATCAAAACTCCCTAGAAAATAGAACAGAAAATACTCAAAGCATACAATTAATTAAGGTGTACCAGAGATAATGGCTTATATAATAGAAAAATGTGTATAGTTTGATACTGCAAGACCCCAGATTATGCATCATAGTACCCCACACTCTTTCAATTTAGGAGTGCATTTTGGCTATACCATTTGAAATTTGGAGCTAATAAAGTTGTATACTATGAGCCAAATAAGGTTACATAAGTATACCCAATAAAAGAACTGCAAAAGATAATTATGAGTGACAAAAAATTAACCTAACAAAAAATGAAGCATACACAACTTTGGGAAGCAAAAAACAAAATAAGAAGAGCATTATTGCAAAGCAGAGCTGTACAGAACCTTGATGTTCGCCAAAAGATTGCACATCCATCAACTGGATTGCCTGTACGCATCTATAAGGAGACTGAAATGCTGTTAGACTTCTTTATACACAGAATTTTGAAAAAATGGTGTAAAAATCAAAATAAGGATAATTACATGATGATGTTGAAGTTAGTCTACCACAGGTTACTTGGTTACAACTTGTTGATTTTAAAACTATGTTGGACATATTTTAGAATCTTGGTCAATCTATCAGTTAAATGATATGAAGCAATGGAACATGGATGCTTATCAAGTGAAGCATACTTCTTTTGGTCTTAACTATCTAAGAACAGAACTTGTACTCTACATGATCATAGAACCCCATAGGACAAATTTGAGAGTGACCTATTTATAAACAAAATATCACATTATCTATAAAAGTAAAAAATAAAAAAAGAAACCTCAACTAAACCATACAAGCAAATCCTGAAACAAATCAATGCTTATAAGAAATGGTACAAGCTGTATTGAACAGAAAAGTTTAACAATATGAATGCTCAAGACAAATAGCTTCTAACCGACCTTCCAGCAGCCACTGTAGCCCTTGAGCTTCAATTCCTCGGCCAACTCATTAAATCTGTCAACCTCCTGGAAGTGATAAATATGAAATCAGAAGTTAATACTGTTTCTAAATCTATATCAAGTGCAGGCTTGCAGGACAGAAGGAACAAAAGATCCAAAGACACAAATTCAGTAGTAAGTGAAATTTCAAATCTTGTTTGAATTAGATGTTGAATATATGATGGAATGTTAATCTCAATATCTGCCATCAACAATTATATGAAAACATGTGACTTCCAGGTAAAACATATGTGGTTCATAGAATTGTTACAGAAGAAGAATCAAATCTTACAGAAGAATATGATCACAAAAATGTTATTCAGTAAGCAGTAAGCATTGCGGTGTAATAAACAAGTTACAACAGAATGATAACCTGTAAACACATGATATCAGCTGACCACAAACCAAGCTCAAAAATTAGATTCTTCTTTCTCCACTGCCAGTCCAATATGTGTCGTGGTATGTGGAAGTAAAGTTTACTCCGGTGGTCCAAAGCAAGGTAGTCAGCCAATATATTATAGGACACAATTATAAACCGTTCTGTCGAGCATATGGGAGGATTAGAGAAAAGAAAAACATATGTTATATTAGCCTGATGATATTACAGGAAAAATAAATTGTTATATTATAGGAGCAACGAAGTGCAGGAAAGTAATACATAAATTCTCCTCTCATCAAATAACGGTCAAAGCATTGCAAATTTTCATTTTTTAAAAACTTTTTGTTTTATTGTGGCATGCTTTTAGCTCCGCCCTAAATCATAACAAAAGATAAAAGTAGTGAACCTTCCAATGCTCGTTCCTTTGTGTTTGATTCAAAACAAAACTTGTTGGTTCAGATAACATTTGCATCTCAAAATCACAAGCTAAAAAGTGCCATGCTTTGAAATTGTTGAAGGTTTGATTTCTGAAGAAACAAACTTTTTAACATGCTTGCTTATGCTTCTTTCGCAATAACTTCTTACAAATGAGAAAAAAAAAAGTTTTCTGCAGATTGACGCAGCTTCTCTTTTTAATCTCAATGTAAGTAATTGCCTTCTCATTTCTCAAGATTCATATTCAGGTTCTGCAAGCATGAACCACTTCTTCCTAAACCCTAAAATTGAACTTGCAAATAAAGTCACAAAATCACTTCTTGCATAATATTATGAAGTTACCACAATGAGGAGGAGGCGACGGCGCTGTTGCAAGTTCCCACTCTCGATAGTCCGGGGGCCGTGGGCGGAGATTCTGCAGCGGACGAAACGCTGGCCTGCGGTGATCATACTGCGGAGGCGGTGGCCGAAACTGCGGCGCAGGGTGGCGAAATTGACAGTTTTGAAGCTGAGGCGGCGAAGGAGCCCTATTATAAGACTGATACTGAAGCTGAGGCGGCGGAGGAACCCTATTATAAGACTGATTCTGAAGCTGCGGCGGCGGAGGAACCCTATGATAAGACTGATTCTGATACTGCTGCTGCTGCTGCGATGGTGTTTGGTTCGAGAATCTTCCTCTCTCTCCTCGCCGGATTCCCAAATTGGTGTCGCGTACTGACCGGAAGTGATCGTCGCCAGTAACGTTCTGTCCTCTCCCACTGGAGTAGGAGCGCCCGGAGAATCCTCTCCCACGTCCTCGGTACTGCACACAGAGAGAGAGAGAGTTAGAATTAAAGAGCGCATTGATGTTTTGTTTACTATGTAATTACGAGAGAGAGAGATTGCACATGGTGGCACGAAGACATAATTAAGGTGGTAGTGAGGGCAGCTGTTGAGGTGGCGTCGGCGGCGGCAACGGCGGCGGCGAGCAGATGGTTCGGCGAAGGAGTGCGTCTCATTGTAGGAGAGAGGAAAAAAAAAAAACAGGAGAGTAGAGAAGGGTGCAAGCAGTGTTTGCTAGCTGGAGCCTCGAAACATGCTCAATGGATGACACGTGGCTCAGCCAATATTTTTTTTAGTTTAATTACTATATAGATATAGATATAGATAAATCTCTCTAGATTTACCAAATTTGCAATTAAGTCCTTATATTTTTTTTAATTGAATTTTTATATTGTAATTTTTTTTTTCAATTTAATTTCTATCGTGACAAAAACGTTTGAAATAATATAATATTGGTCCCGCTACGTTCCAACAGCATATCTGTCAACTTCTGCCAACTCTTATTTATAATTGTGTTTTATGGAAGTGTTTTCGTGGATGTGTCTAATAAAAATGTCTTTTTTATGGCTGTGTTTAATAGAAGTATCTTTATAAATATATTTTCTAAATATGTCTTTTTATATATGTAAAAATGTCTTTTTATATATGTAAAAATGTCTTTTTATATATGTAAAATATAGAAGTGTCTTTTTAAAAAAATGTCTTTATGATGAAATACCTAATTTAGGACACTTCTATATTTTCAAAACACTAAAAGAACCTTGACATTTTTTCGCGGGTTTTGGAAAAGTTGGAAACTACTTCTCGAGGCTATTCAGTTGTGTGTCTTGAATTCTGTTCGAGTTGACATGTTCTTTCATATCCTAACTTGAAGTTCTTATTTGCTAGACCTTTTGAAGAGTAATTTGATGTCTTCACTCTATTCCTCTATCCATATGTATTCTTGTTTGACCTTAAGTGCATATGCTGGTTTAAGATCTTTGTTGCATCTATCTTCCTCTGTTTGAGTTCTTCTTGATTCAAGTATTCTTTGATATAGCCTTGAACCTGTCTTAATGTGCTGTGACTTTTAACTCCGGATTCTGAGTCCATTCTTTGAGAAATTGTTGATTCAGTTTTTCTCTTACTTGACAGTGATCACAGCCAATTTTGAGATTTTATAAATTGCTGTTGATTAGATATATGCTTTTCTATATATGAGACTTTGAAATTATTTATACAGTTTAACAACTATTTCTTTCTAATACTTTGCCTGTACTTTTACTGGTTTACGCAATTGTACTTATTTTAAAAGTAAATTTTGACCTTCTAGTAATTTTACTATAGTTCCAATGGACATCTTTATTTGATTGTGTATTTGGATATTTTCTGAAATACTGGAAAGAAAGAATTTTTCGCTTTCATTCCGGTTGAGTTTCGTTTGATAAGCTTTACTTAACTTATTTTGAATTGAGTTTGGTTTAGCATACTACATAGTTTATGCCATTGTTGTTCTTTTGAAAATGTTGGATTCATAGCTTCTTCTTATGAACGGACTGGTTCCTTCTTAAGCTTTTCACCTCTATGAATGTCATACGTGATTCTGTTTTTAACCAATCTTTTACATCTTGTGAACATTACCATTGATCTTGGTTTGTCCCCTCTTGTGAATCTCATCCTTATGTGGGTCAGTTTGATTCGTTTCAGGATAGTACATTGTTTATTCTCCCATTATCTCTACAAGAGTTTTTAGTTAAAGATTTATCATTGAAGAATTACAAATGATTGAGTTGTCTTTTCTGTGACTTTTGTATTCTTTTGGATCAATTTAAAACTTGTTTGATATTTCATGCTTAGTGGATCTTGTTTGAACTACTCTAATTTAAGATCCTTTCTTGCAAGGCTTGACTCCTTTTTAGTACATCTTAAACTTCTTGAATGTTCTTCTGAGATGGAGATTTCAAGAACACTTTTGGAGTATTGTTTTGGACTTTTTAAAGAAGTTTTGAATTCTCTTGTAAGAAGTTTTAAACGGAATTTATTTTCTGTTTCTTGATTTAGATTGAAACCATTGTTCAATATTGATGAAGTTAATTTAAAAATCGGCATGCGCTATTTTAAATGAGGTTTTGGAAAGTTTCCTTGTTTAGTGGAAACCGGTTTGTTTGTAACGCACCACTTATTTCCTTACCAGATTGTAAGCAAATTTTTATCTCGGAGTTTCTTTTCTAAAAAAAAAAAAAGTTTAACTTCCTCTTTCGTACTTGCTATAAATGTTATACAGGCTTGTTTGAATATGAAATTTTGAGAATTTCGAACAAGCATCTGATTATTTCCGAGTTTTTATGAACTGCTTTTGGTTAAGTTGTGCATTTAATTATCTTTCTAAAATATTTGAGGAAATATTTTAGCTCTTAGCCAAAGTTGTGTGCATTTGTTTTTGGAACTCTACAAAATCTACTTCAACATGGAATTGTATTGAAGTAAAGCCACATTTATGCTTTTGTTACTCTCTTGAAGGACATTTGTTGCTTAACTTTTCTTTTAGACTGCGAGGTGATTTTCCTGCAAGTTTTCGATTCTTTTAAGAACAATGTATTCAGAAGTATTTTTAATCATGCCCTTGAGTTTTGTGAGCTTTGCCTTGGGTTTGAGATATTCTCTTTTGTAAACCTCATACTTCATCGACTCAGTTTGAGTTTGTTTCAAGCTGATGCGCTGGTTATCTTCTTGTTGATCCTATTGAACTTCTTTGATCTAAGGGTTATCTTTGAAGTTGTCAATTGAATTATGTCTAGCAAACTTTATTGCTTGAACATCCATGTTTATCTGGGATTGGATATATTCTTTCAAATCTATGACTATTGTCTTTGACATCCGTCTCTCCTTTCTAAGATCTCATATTCTTCTGAGTAGACTCGAGAATTGTTTTGGTATCACGTGCGACTTGTAGGCGTAGTAACGCGATACGTTAGTTCTTTAAGATGTGATGTGTATACGGAAGTTGAAGCGGTAGGTGTGCAACGTATGAGTTGTGGGCATTTTGTTCCTTGCGAACGGGTTTGTGGTTGTAAGGCTTGTGATTGAGTATGGGATTGTAAAGTGCTTGATGGAGTTGGAAAGTTGAAACTTTGAGGTCGATATGAGATTAGTGTGCGGATATTGAGCACATCGTTTTAACTCCATCCTGTTTTATAGCTTTTGATGCCTTGCCCTACTATCACATGATTGACCCATGTTATCTTTTGCATTGAGCCTATCTGGTAATGTTTGCTTTGCGACCATGCTCCTACCTTTGCCTCCTTATGCTTATGACAATCAAAGTATTTGAAAATTGTATATATGATTATATTTTGAGATATTTTTGCTTATTCCTTAAATGTGTTCAAGGGTGAACTGTTATGGAATTTCTTTCATTTTGTATCAATTTTCGAGGGCGAAAATTTTTATAAGGTGGGTAGGATGTAAGACCCAGAACCTTTGAAAAGTCTTATTATGATCAAGTCTCAATCCTATGGTTATTTATAGCCTTAATTTCAGAAACTGTTTTATTAAAGATAATTAAGGCAAGTTTTGATTTATCGAATTTGAGACGAGTTATGATTATTATCCAATTTTATAATTATTGGATTATTTTCTATATTTAAAGTATAAGGTTGATAGTTATGAAATAATAAGGATTTTATATGATTTGGATTAGTTGAATAATACTTTAAATATTATTACTGCTATTTTGGAAAATGAAGAAATTAAGTAGATTATTTCTAATTTTTAGATTTGGGCATTTTATTGAAAATAATTTGTGAAATTGATGAGCAAATAGTATTTTCAATGTACAAATTGTGTTGGATTTAATTTGGGTTTCAATTACTATATTATTCCCAATTTTATGTGAAATTACCAATTTGCCCCTAACCCTAACTTTCACACACACCTCACCAAAAGCAACACTTAGCCACTGAAACCCTAATTCAGCTGCCCTCTCCCCTAAGACACAGCAGCAGCTGTGCAGTCCCTCTAACCCAAACACCACACACAGTATCTGAAGCAAAGAAGAAAGGGGGAGATGGAGCAGAACTGCGAACAGGGGAGCGACGAGCCGCGCTACTGTCGCCGGTCACCTCGACGCCGTGCCCAGATCGCGTCCAGCGCTCGTCACTGCCATTCGTCCTCAGCCTCATCACGTTCTTGTTCGGCCGCCGCTGCTTCCATGTCCTCCAACGGCGCTGCTATTGTTGCAGATTGAGTCGCCGCGAAGAGGAGGAAAGGGCGTTGCTTCACACCTCGCCGCCGTCGCCAGTCGCGCGAGAGAGAGACGCGCCGTGAGGGGGTAGCCACCGCGCTCAGCCGCCATCACTTCCTGCCACCATCGGAGCTCGCGTCACTGTCACCCATGGCCGTCACTTCTGCTGTGCTCCATTCGGGTTCTGGGTTGAGCCACGCCGAAACCAGAACTGCGAACGTGAGGGATGCGACGCAGGAGCCCGATGCGAGAAAGAGGGAGCGCGCGTGGGCGCGCAGGGGAAGGGCGACGCTGCTGAGCTGCCGCCGCCACTGCCGTCGGAAGCTACCGTTAGAACCGCTACTGATTTGGTGAGCCTTGCCCTATTTCTGATTCCTTGTTCTGCCAGTTTATTTCTACCTTGGAGCATGTCACTGAAATTGTTTGTATGGGATGAGGTGATTATTGTAAATTCCTTGCCGCTGCCGCCGCTGGAATCACGGACCAAGGTGGTGGAGAAGGCCTTTTTCCCGCTGCTGCTATAATCGTTCTTACTGTTGCTGTTGTTTCGTTTGGTAATTCAGTGAGTATCTCACGTTTCGGAAACCCTGCTTTAGCGTCCGGTTGTGTTTGGTTAAAGACCTTGAGGCTTGGTAATGTAGGTTCGAGTTCTGATGATTGCGTGTCGCATAAGTGTTGCGGAGGCTGCTGTGCCATTCCTTTTATTTCAGTAAGTGTTTTTATCTCGGAATCCTCGCCATTTGTTTTCAGATTATGAGTTTTAAGATTTTCGCGATAATGATGTGTTAGGAAGTAGTAACTGAGCTTATATGTGGCATTGAGGCTGTTTCTACTTTTGAGAAAAAACACGCGAAGCCGGGACTTTGATTGTCGACTTCGGGTTGAGGCGGGAAGGACTCTGTGACGCGTTTGGGTTATGGAATTGCGTTTTGAGGTAGGGGCGCTTTCCAAAAACTATGCTTTATGTATTGGAATTATTACATATGGGTACTGATGTGAGATATTGTGTATTTGGTGATTGTATCTGCCTTATGTATTATTTGATTGACTCGAATGATTATGGATGTTGGTTTGGCCGAATTGTTGTGTGGCTTGTGAAATGTAATGTTTGAAATTGATTCTTTAAAGATTTGAAATGAGTTTAATCCGTTGAGGATTGGTTTGAATTGAGTCAATTATTTTGATGATGTGGA
The DNA here is from genome assembly GCF_003086295.3 of Arachis hypogaea. Classification (NCBI taxonomy): domain Eukaryota; kingdom Viridiplantae; phylum Streptophyta; class Magnoliopsida; order Fabales; family Fabaceae; genus Arachis; species Arachis hypogaea. The sequence goes on along the minus strand of NC_092041.1, from coordinate 110,595,708 downwards.
AGATAGAATACTCTTGAAATTCAGCCTGTGTTGCTTTAATTGATTTGGTTTTGATAAATGATTTATTGCTGAACCGATTCTTTAAAGCTTTGGAAATGAGTTAAATCGGTTGATATTGAGTTGATTTTTGAAATGGCTTCCTTGAGATATGCCACTGAGGCGACTGTTGGATTTAGCTTGCTTTTGAATTGATTTATGGTTTTGAGCTGTTGAAAAGGAATGAGAAACGGTTTAGTTGGGACCCGAAACGGGTGGCAAAAGTCCAAGTTTTAGGGGAGGTGCTGCCGAAATTTCTATAGAATCCGAGTCCTTATTTGAAATGTTAATTGGGGAATTTTGAGTTTAATGCCTTTCCTATCTATTTTGAGGATTGTGAAATTATGGCTTCTTTTATTACCTTTACTTAGAACAATTAAGAAAGCAATGAAGTTATGCTTTGAAAGAATTATTGAAAAGAGAATCATGATTTATCCTTATTTTCCAAGAAGAACAGTATGTCTTTGGGTACAAGTCATTTGAAAGAGAATTTTGCTTTGAGGCTGTTTTAAAAGGTAAAACGGGTTTATGTTTTTCTCTATTAAACACAAAGATTGTCCCTTGGGAGAGTTTTCGTGATTTTAAAAGGAATTGGATTTCGATTGATGAGCCTCATTATTTTGACGTTTTAAATAAGATTCAAAGTATCTTTTGAACTCTAGTTTAACACAACAAAAATGATTCTCTTATCAGTTTGAAACGCTTCAGATTTAATTATGGAATTGAAGCCGGTTTTGTTTAAGTAAAGGAAATGGTTTTGAAAGAAGTAAAGGTTACGTGACTCGGTTTGGCTTAGATCCTATTTTCTTACTCAAATCAGAAAGCCAATGTTTTAATGATTTTAAATGATTTTGGCGAAATGAGATATGTTATTCTCCCCTAAAGACTTGGGACTCTGCCGAGAAACTTTGTTATAAAATCCCATTGTTGAATGGATGATTTTGAGTGTTTCCAAAAAGAATCTTTAACTTGCCATGGTTATGGAAGTTTGGAAAGAGGATGCCGAGAGTGGCATTGTTTTCAAAGGGGAATTTACCTTGAGTAAAAGTGGCTTATGAGCCTAAAATGATTTGAGAAATGAGATCTTTAAAGCCAAGGCTGAAAAGAGTGGAAACTCGATTTCAAAGTGAAATGAATTGAGGAAATGATTTATGGCTTAAATGCCGACTTTATGAATTTAATGATGTTGAATGGTGGAAGTGCTGTTTTGTTGTGAGCCGGAATGGCTGTGTATGTTTATACATATTGATTGGTTCTGGATTGAACCGTGAGCCGGAATGGCTGTGTATGATATGAATATTGGCTGGTTCTAGAATGAACCGTGAGCCGGATGGCTGAGATGGATGTTGATCCATGGATGAGATTGATTGCATGTTTATGCTGAATCATTGATAAATGTGAATGTTGCACTTCCACTATCTGAGATACGAGTTTCCCTGGGTAGTAGCAGTGGCTAGCCACCACGTGCTCCAGGTTGAGACTTGATACTCTATTGACCCTATGTCGTAAGTGTGGCCGGGCACTGTGAAAGCCCCGGATGAGCTCGCCCCCATAAATATTCACCAGTGATGGTGATGGATAAATATTCACCAGTGAGGGTGATGGATATGGATCATGATTATGATCAAGTTTATGATGAGTATAACTCGAGTTGGGGATGCACGACAGAGGGACAGTCCAATGGTTAGCTACCAGGACTTGTCGGGTTGGCTCTATAACCGACAGATGATATCATCAGCCACTAGGGACAGGCATGCATCATATGCATTTGTGTGACATTGGTTGGGTGTGCATATTATACTTGGTTTGCCTATGTGATTAATTGCTAACTGTTCTACTTGTAATAACTGTTTGTTTGTGCTTGAACTTCCTTCCTGTGTTTGCATCTGGGACTCTGTTGGATTGTGGTGATTGGTTGTTGGTTGGATTGTTTGGGCCTAGGGTCGTGGTTGAATTGAGATGGACCGATGGTTGGTTTCGGTATTGTGGTTATGGTTTGGAAATGCGTGAAAGGCTAATTTGGTTCAGCATAGATAAACCTTCTGAAATGCTTTTGAATATTGTTTAAATGAACAGTTTCTTCTTTCAGAAAAAGGATTTCAGATTTCTCTTTTATTGTAAACGGTTGTTTTTGAAAAGAGGCATAAGATGGTTATTAATCACTGGTACGGTTTATCTTCACGTATCCTATTACAGTAATTCCCAAAAACCCTCTACTGAGAACCCTTTCGAGGATGATGTTCTCACCCCCCTACATTTTTCCCCTTTCAGGATATGGGCGCAGAAGTTACGAAGAGCTTATTTAATTGTTGTTGTGATGCTCTATATTGTTTTAGTTATGGTTTATTGTACCCTCGCCTTTATCTTGATATAATCTGTAAGAGGGATAGGAATTGTATTGGATTATGTTTGTAATATTATTTATATATATGTATATATATATGGATGTACTCTTTATGAGTTTTTGTAAGTTGTATGGTATTTATGGATGTACGTTATCGAACGAAAGTATCTTTGGGAGCGGTATTGCGGTTTAAAGTTTTAAACAGGCTCATATTTTAGTATTAAATAGTATAAAAGTCGTCGTAATGTCCGAGCTATCAGAGTGGCGCAGCCGAAAGCGTTAACTTTGGTAGTTAGGGTGTTACAGCTTTTTGAAAGATATTAGGCGTGCAGAATATTATAGCAACACTGATGAAGAAGCACTATAGAAGGTACGATGGCATGAATTCTTTGCTTCATGCCTTCATCTAACAAATTGTTATACAATTATGTACAAAAAATATTTCTCTCCCTTTTTCTTTGGCTTACACTATGATTGTTAGTTTATTAGTTGAACTTATTTCATATGAGAATACTAATTCATTTTTCGATCACTCATTCCAAATATATATTACTATTATTTCAGTAATCTTGAGTCGTCTATTACTATTGATCTGATCTCTTAAAAAATTTGTTCCAGCTATATAATTTGGTCCGTCTTATTTTTCTTTTTTGGTTTTAAAGTTGAGAAGTATTACAGGATTATATCTTGATCCTTATCAATTATTTTTTTCTTTTAGAATTCAAGAATTGTTCATTATTCTGATCCACAATTGATATTCTTTTTTACTAACTCTGTAGTCACATGTATCATAATAAATGACATTACTTCTTTTTATACAAAGTTATTATATAAAACTGCAATATTTCTGAAAAAATAGAAAAGAAGAGAAATACCAAAAAAATATAGGGATACAAGTAATTTCATATTTTACTAATGTATTTTTGACGTTTAACGTTAATAGGGACTAAATTGAAAAAAAATTTACGGTATAAGAATCCAATTAAAAAGAAAAAAATTATAGAAACCTAATTAAAAATTCGATAAAACAATAGAAACCTGCAGAATAATTTTTTTTTGTTAAACTGCTAATTTATCTATTAAGTGTCGGCTAGATTGATAGATTTATTTTATTGGCGTCTTGTTTTTTTTTAATAATTGTCGAGGAACATTTATAATTTTTTCCTTTTATAATTTTTGATATATATTAACTAAATTTATTATGTAAAAGTTAAAAAATATTAGTAATTTTTTAATTTGTTTATTGTTGCTTAAAAAATTGTTAAAATATTATATTATTAGGATTATATTAAATTTTAGGTGTACTCAATTTAAATTAACTATCATAATTGATATAAACTCATTATTATTAAAAAATGTATATTTTATTTTATAATAAATAATAAAAAATTTGACACAATATTTTATCTAAAATATATAAAAAAATAAAGATATTTATGTCAATTATCCAGATAGATATAACACTAAAAATTCAAAGTTTAATATTTTAGAATAACTAGTAACAAATAAATAATACCAATAACAACAATCAACAATGTTATTCTTATATATATATATATATATATATATATATATATATATATATTTTATTCAATTTTTATATAAAAAAAATCGCTAATATTTTTCAGTTTTTACACAATAAATTTAGCTAATATATATATAAAAAAAAATTTTAAACGACTCCTGACAATTATTCAAAAACCAACGAGATTCCCAAAAGTTTTTGTCAATCTTAATAAATTTAGCTAATATATATAAAAAAATAAAAAAATAAAAATCTTAAACGACTCCTGACAATTATCCAAAAACCAACGAGATTCCCAAAAGTTTTTGTCAATCTTAAATGACACTTAACAGACAGAGCAATTGATTAACATGTCATGTAAATATGTTCCATTAACTAAGGAGAGAAATTCTTAATAAAAGTATTAACCAGTCTCACAAAATTAAAGATAAAAAATGATTTTTTTTTTTTTGCTGAAAGCCTCGTAATCCTTAAAAAAAATTATTAGAAATCAAGTTGGGTATTCACTTTTAAAAAAAAAATTGACATCATTGTCTTAAATCTTCATCTTAATCTTTATAATTTTCAATTTTGGTTTCAACACTTCAATTTGATTAGTAAATAATACTCTATTAATATAAGTTAAAAATATGATGTGTCAGATTTTTTTTTTAAACAAAAGTAGCTCAACACATTAAGGTAGAGCAAGTAGGAATAAAGAGCACAACAAAACACTAGACACTAAACACAAATAAAAAAGTAAAATCCGTTGTCATTTCCGACATTACTATCAACAACCAAATGGATCAACACCACACCAATCTCTGTAGCTCAAAAACGACCTACTCTTAATGTCTTCAACACCTGTCTCTGGACTCTGAAATACTTTGCTATTCCGTTCCAATCAGATATTCCAAATAACTGCAAAGAAGTCTATCAGCCACTTCTTTTGCTCAAACTTACAACCTGGTACTCCAATCCAACTCTCAAAAGACTCTTTGATAGACTCCGGTATGGTCCAAACTCTATCAGTACATGTCAACCAAGCACACCACACCTAACAAGTAAACTTACAGCAAAAAAACAGATGATGCACAAATTCGATATTCTTTTTACACAAAACACATATATTATCATTATGATGAATAATCCCAAGTCTACCCAGACTCTCTTTCTTGTTGACCCTTTCTACTAAGACGAACCATGCAAAAAGTTCAACTCTTGGAGGAACCAAACCACTCCATATGGTACTAGTGAAGCTGTAACTTGTGATGTCCTCCGGGAGAGTCTCTTTCTGTAACACCTGCACAAAAATGAGTTAGTGGAAAAAATGCATTTTTTGTCAAATTTTCATACAACTGTATCCTCTCTAACAACCGATAATTTTACAATCTGTAGCCGGTCATGAAGTTGGTCAAGCAACTCTAACTCCCATTGGAATAGTTCTCTCTTCCATTCGAAGTTCCATACCCACTCTAACTCATCTCAAAATCCACAGTCCCCTATTACAGATCTTTGTTGGTTTGAAACAGAGAAAAGTCTTGGAAAACTATCTTTTAAAGAGGCACTTTGTAACCAATCATCCTCCCAAAAACAAATATGTCTACCATTTTCCACCTCCATAGACAAACCACTAATCATCATATCTCTCACTTGTTGCTCCTGAATATTAATCTGGCAAATATCTTTCCATTGACCCCCTCTTGACGGTAAAAGTTGTTTTGACAACATTAAAGTTGGGTTCAAATGATTACAAGAACATACAACATTCTTCCACAACGGGCAGTCCTCCTTTGAGAAGCGTCACCACCACTTGAACAAAAGGGACGCATTTGAGTAATGCATCCCCTGTCCCCAAATCACGTAGCTTCTTCGGAGCTTGAACCACTTCCCATTTCACAAGTGGTATACCATTATTCCCATCTTCTTTATTCCACAAAAACCTTCTCTATAACCCAATTATCTTTTCTACAATCGCTTTTGGCATCTTATACAAGCTTAAGTAGTAAACCGGCAGGCTATTAAGAACAGATTTGATGATAACTAACTTACCAGCTTTGTTGAGAGATTCAACTTTCCATAAACTCATCTTATCTTCCACCTTGTCTATGATAGGTTTGCAGGTCTTCACCAACCGAGGATTAGCGCCTAGTGAAATCTCCAAGTACCTGACAGGTAACGCAGCTTCGATACATCCCAACAAATCACACATATTCTTCACCCATTTCTTTTCATAGTTGACTGAAATCAAGCTTGACTTGTCGAAGTTAATATTCAAGTCAGACATTAACTCAAAACAACGCAGAAGTCTCTTATAATTCACAAGTCACAACTGTCTCTGTTTCCTGATGTAACATCCCAACTTTTTGAATCAAATCATTATTTAATAACTAATTAATTAATTAAAATGGTAATGATTTAAGATTTGAATTTAAAATTTAAACATATGAAAGCACTAGTGGTAGTAAATCTCTAACCGACAATAAAACAACCTTTTAAAATATAGTCATAATTAATTCTACATTTATTAAATTTGAATGATATTTAGTTATATAAAAAGATAAGAATACTATCTCTATTCCTTAAGTTCAGTATAAAATCAAATTCAAATTAAATTAGATAGATAAATCGGTTACGAGTTCAGAGTAGAAAATCGCGCTCTTATCAGCCAGCCTGATATACTAATAGTATTTCGGGAATATCTCAAGCTGTGGTTATCCGATTTACTTCGTTTAAGATTCTTTTTAAAGATCATTTAATTCTATATAAATTTGTCTCTAATAGCTAATTCCAAATTCCAAACGTAGAAAAAGTTATAGGACTCACAAAGTGACGATCCAGATTGAAGATTTCACCTAAATGCCTCCTAACATAATCTGCACATGCTTGAGAGCTATTTGATCCTTCCTTTCTCATTCTATTCCCTTTTTCTATACAAAACATTCTAGTATACACAAAGTCTAGCCATGAAACAAGTCTCTCTTCACTAACAAAGCACATCTATTTACATCGGAATACCTAGCGGAACTTCACTCGAGGTAGGGGTTTTTGTGCTAATTTTTATATGTCATGTTTTAAATGTTTTCGAACATAGATGTTAGCTTTATTTGCATGTCATGGTAGAATGTCTCTTTTCTTCATACGCATTATGTATTATAATAACAATCTTATGTGCATTAAAGAACTGAGGGAATGATCATTCGGTAAGGGAAGGTGACCCCCAAAGACAAGATAATCGAGATGATCATTCGGTAAGGGAAGGTGATCGAATCGAGATGATCCTTCGGTAAGGGAAGGTGATCGGCAAACTTTTGGGAACCTTCGGTAAGGGAAAGGGACTCCCATCAATTTTATATAATAAAGATACCTTTGTTGATATAACTCTTTTCTTGTGTATGTCTAAATAACCTTGATTGTAAATTGAACTGAGGGAATGATCCTTCGGTAAGGGAAGGTGACCCCCAAAGACAAGATATCGATATGATCCTTCGGTAAGGGAAGGTGATCGCCAAAACGTTTGGGATAAGAACCTTCGGTAAGGGAAGGGGACTCCCACCTTTTATACCGGTTTGAGCTCAATACCTTCCATAAAAGCTATGAGAAAAAGTAATGAAAAGTGCAATGAAAAGTGTGATTATGATTGTTCTTCTTTTATCCTTTTTAATTTATGATTATGTTTATTATTTCATTCAAAGATCCTTCTTTATCCAAAGTTCCTTTTTGTATGATGTATGATACTGTTTAAGGTCTTTATTTTATTCAGATCTATTTTGTTTGACTTACCTATGGCAATGTTACTATTCTTCTCTTGTTTATTATTTATTTTGCCTTGCTTTATGGCCTATGAGAATATCATACCAAGGTTTATGAGTTCACATTTATATGTTTTAACGCTATAGGCATTTTGTATGCATTACACATGTCATAACATAAGTAAACGAGAAGCATCTAAAAGTCACACCACTCTGACTAAATAAGAACTTTTAAAAATAATAATTGAACAATATTGCATCATCACTGTTTTTATTTTAAAAACTCGGAGTGGCTGGGGATGGATACGATGATACCATATAGATAAAAACTACTGAGAAACTTTTGTTTCTCACCCCTCTCTCCGTACCATCTTCAGGAACGATGCAGTACGAAGTAATACAGTTGAGGTGAAAAGACAGGTGCACTAGTAGGAGCAAGCTATCGAGGATGTAGATACAAAACATTAAACGTTTACTTTAAGAAGGAAGAATATGCAATTGTTTTAGCCATAGTTAAACAAAATAAGAGAATTAGGATTTCCTATGTGTTTTGTTTTATCCTTTTTGACTGATTGCAATTGTAACTATGATGTTTTCTTTTTTATTTGGTATGAGTAAAGCTTGTCATTGTTGTGCCTTCATAGTTTAGCACACTGATTTTTCATGTTAGTATTTTCAAATCCACTTATATTTTTCAACTAGTAACTATTCTAATAAAAACTAATTATTCAATATATTTTATTTATAAATTATTTTACATAAATATTTCACCTTTATTTTAAAAGAAAAATTTTGCAAGGTTTTGAATATTAGCTACTAAATATAATCCAAATAAAGCTTAACTCAGTTTAAAAGTATTAGGGTGTTACACCTGAGGGCAAAATAAGATCGTGTCATCTGCGAATTAGAGGTGTGACAACTCTATGTTATCCCGTCCCACCAGCAGTGGAGAAATATGTCCATTCCTTATCGCCTCACCCACCATCCTGTGCAAAACGTCAACTACAAGAACAAACAGAAAAGGAGAGAGAGGATCTCCTTGTCAGAGTCCTCTCTCTATCTTGAACGGCTTGGAGGGTGACCCATTAATCAACATCGACATAGATGCTGTGGTCACACATTCCTTCACTCATGTCCTCTGTCTAAGACCAAATTCCATCTTCTATAGCACAATATCCATAAAACTCCATCTCACTCTGTCATATGCCTTTTAAAAATCTAAAGAATATTATCAATTTAAATCATTATTGACGATTTATATTTTATATTATATATACAGTAATTTATTAGCCACAAACTTAAATTTTACAATTGATTAATCTTTGGCTGATAAACTAGAGAATATCATCAAAAAAATCAAAACAGAATCTAAATCGAACTTAAAAAGGAATATAAACGGCATAAGCATGGTTTGGTTTTCCCTCACAGAGAGCCTTTTGAGCCCAAATCAGCAACACTAGAAGTGACTTACTTCTTCAATTCTGTCCCCAATTGATTTACAATGCAAGTAAAATTCTAGTAGTGGCAATTTAATTAAGCACTTATTGAAAGCATAACTTTATGGCTAACATTATTTCATTCGGCATCATATTTTAGGACATATGTTAAAATTCTTAATTAAAAGTTTCTCATAAAAAATACAAAATATAAACTTATATATTATTAAAATAAGAAATTTAAAAATTTCTACTAATTATAATTTTAACCAATGGTGGGTGAAACTTATAAGGAATGGCTCAAGTGTTCAAAGTTCAAACAATATTCAAATTAAGGAGAGTTTACAATAAATTAAATAAAAACTTAATTACAATAAATTCAACTGCCTTACATCAGCACTAAATATAACTTATATTATTTTCAAGGATCATGAAATTATCATTGCCCCGTGTATTGTTCTTGAAATGCGTTACATTCTGGTACACATGAAACTTTCATTTCCCTTTAAAACCCATGAATTACATGTACATTTGCATTTCATTTCTTGTAAATAATGTTCTAAATAGTTCTCCCTAAAACTATATATATAAAACCTCACAAAATAGCCTACATCATTCTCATAATTTATTGCCAAATTATTATTATTGTTATGGCTACCAATAATAATAATATTGTTAGTTATATATGCAAAAGAACTGTGGTTAGCACAAAGCCAATTGAACCGGGAAAATACATGACCTTTTCGGTTCTTGATAGATGCATGGAGAAAAACCACATTAGGATGGTGTACTATTACCAAAGTTCATCAACATCATTAGGGGAGGGAGAATTTGGTAAAATGACAAAGAATTTAAAAGAAACATTGTCAGAGATGCTAAACTATTATCCAATGGTAACAGGAAGGCTAGTGAGGGATAGTGAAGAGAAGTGGAAGGTGAAATGCAATGATGCTGGGGTGAGAGTGGTGGAGGCAAAAGCCAAAGGGAGTGTGGAGGAATGGTTGAAGAATGTGGATAGTGAAAAGGAACACATGCTTGTGTATTGGGAGGACATGTATCATAAGCCTTATTATTGGTCAACTTTTTATGTCCAGGTTAGATTTTTTTTTTTTTTGGGGGCTCTTGATTCTTGAAAGTGTTATTGATCTAGTAAAATTATGCGGATGAATTCTAGTATGATTGTATGAATATGTTACAGTGGATATGGTAATTATGATTGTGTTATTAAAATTAAAGTTATATTTTTATACATATTTTGATAACATTTTTTTGAATTAATATTATTTAAAAATATTGTTTAATAATAAAAAAATATTATTTTAATTTTAATAATATTTTGAAATATTATAGTAATCATAGTCACTGTAATACAAATTTGTTTGAATGTCATTATGTTGTTAAAAAAAATTTTTTTAATAAATTTTTTAATGATTTTTTTATTTTTCTGTGTGTGAAAAAGTTTTAGTAGTAAAAATAATAAAAATAAAAAATATCTATTTTTAAAAGTTATAATTTATATATTTTTATTAAAAAAATATTATACTAAATAAATAAAAATATATTTTTTACGTGAAATATTTAAATATAAAATTATTTTTATTTTATTTTTAAATATTATTTAAAAAAATTGTATAAACCTAAATAAGTTTATAGTCATACAAGATTGATTCAGATTATATATCTAAAAATTGAAACAGTATAAAGTTTGTTTAAGATATAGGAAACAAGAAAGATAGAGATGTATAGGGATGTTTATGGATCGGATCCGCAAATTTGTGGTAAATATTCGCATTCGATTCGAAAATTGCAGATATGATCCGATCCGCAGATTGATCGGATCGGATATGATCCGATTCATACCTTTTGCGGATCGGATCGCGAATATCTGCTCTACATCCGCATATTCGATCCACCGTTTCGCAGATCTGCACAATAATAATTAAAAAATAAATAATATATATATGTTTGGTGTTATATTTACTTGTTGGTATGTTTTAGTTAGTAATTATTATTCATATATTGTATTATTTTATTTTTTTTATTTATGAAAAATTTGATTAAAAATATTTTAAGAATAAATAAATTTAAAAGTGTGAAAGAAATATTTTTATTGAATTTTTTACATAGAAATATAATTAAAAAGAGAAAGTTCAATTATACGGATATATCCGATATCCGATATCCGATCGGATTGGATTGGATTGGATCTGACACTAAAAATTGCTAATACCATATCCGATCCGAGGGAATTGTGCGAATCGTATCGAATTTTCGGTCATATCCGATCCGATCCGATCCGTGTACACCCCCAAGAAATGTGTTATGTTCAGTTATATGGTATGGGATATTAGGTAAATTCATAAGCTTTCTAATATCAAGCATGTTTGGGAAACATGAAAAAGTTTTTTTTTTCTTTTCAAAAACAAACAGAAAATAATTATATTTGGATAAAACTTTGAAAATATACTATAATCGAAACTAATAATTTTAAGTTTAAAAAAAAAAGCTTATAAGCAAAAACAATATGTTGAAGTTTATGATTATAATCAAAATCTTAATGTTTTTAAATTATAATGATTTCACCATTTTAACTCGAAGTATCTTACAAACAATAATTTTATATTATTTTTGTAATTATACTATATAAATATAGTTTCTTCTTTTTCTTACATTCTAAACTCAATAGGTTATCTTAAAACCACTTTTCAACTAATTAAAATATTGAAACATCCATAAATTGATTGTTTATTTTAAAAAGTGATTATACATATAAGAGATATCAAAATAAGTGTAATTTTTTAGTACACTTAGATAGCGTTTGGTGGAGAGACAGAGACGGAAAGACTGAGACTGAGAGATAGAGACTAAAAGAGTAAAGAGACAGAGATTGAAATAAATTTTAATATTCTATTTGGTGCAAAATAGGAGACAGAAATTGAAACAAGAATGAAACTCTAATTTAATTTGCACAAAGAGTAAAATTGGAATTAATTAATTAAAATGAGGGTATTTTAGGTATAAAATGTTATTAATGTTTCAGTTTCCATCTCTAAAAATTTTAGTCCTTTGTATTCTTACATTTTGGAGGTACTGAAATACTGAAATTTTGGACACAGAGACAGAAATTTTAATACCAGTCTCTGAACTAACAAATATGATACTGAGTCTCAGTCTCTCTCTTTCTCAGTACCCAAAAACAAACGCTACCTTAGGATGTTACTGATACCTTGTAATAAACTATTTTTTTTAATATTCATTTCCATTTATTTATTTATTTTGTCATAAATCTGACTCTCTTTTTGCATTTGTTTCTGTTTTTGAAGATAACTGAATTTGAAGAAGGAGGATTAGCAATTGGCCTAAGTTGTTTTCATCTTCTAGCAGATTACACTAGTGCAACCAACTTCTTGAAGGCTTGGTCTGATATTTCATTAGGCAACAAAATTACTGTTCTTCCATTATTCCACCCTTTACCTTCAACAAGAAAAAGAATTTCCAATCACCACCCATATTTTGAATTAATCAACCACTATAAATCCTCAATTGAGAGACCCATTCCAATAAAAGAAGAAAAGTACACTATTATATCACTGGGCTTCTCACACCAAATGGTTAATGCTTGCATTTCTAAGGCCCAATTTAATGGTCCATCAGGCCCAATAACAATGACTCCTTTTGAAGCGTTAGCAGGCCTGTTTTGGGCTTCAATTAGCAACATCAAGGGATTACAAAATGGGCTCATTGACATGTCTATATGTTTAGATGCAAGAAAAGTGTTGGGCCTGGACTATGGATTCTTTGGGAACACAATGATATATAATAAGGTCCATTCCAATGGTAATTTAGAAGGTAACATATTTGTACAAGCTACAAGGTATATAGGAGAAGTTGTAGCAAAAATGGACAATGAGGGAATAATGGACCTAATTGAGTGGCTTGAAAAAAATGAGATGAATTCACCAAAAATGATCAACGGTCCTGATTTGATTTGTGTTAGCTTGGAAAATGTAGACCCATATTTGAGTGTGTTTCAAGATTGGTTGAAACCACTTAGGGTTTCATGTTACATAGAGCCAGTTTTGGGTGAAGGACAGGTTTTGATCCTCCCAGGAACACCAGAGGAGGGTCCTTTAAGCAGGGTGGTTATGGTGACACTTAAGGAAGATGAGGCAATTAAGCTTTTTGAAGATGATCTCATCTCCCAATTCTCTCCAACTATCTTCATGAAATGTTAATTAAAGAATTATGTTTTACATCCATGCATATATACCACATGTAGTAAGATAAATTTCGAATAATTCTAGTCCTTAAAATTGTGATTATGAATTAAAATCTATGAAATATTTACATTTTGTGAAACATTTATCTAGTATACGTGTATTAAATAAGTGTTTTCTATATCTAACTGTGTCTTTATAAACAAAAAACTTTTTTAATATGTGTGAATATATACCTAAATATGATCACTTGTCGTCGTGTCTAATCTTATTCTTAATGCTTAAAATAAATTTAGAAAGAGCGTATATTAATAAATATTAATGTGAAAACTTATCTAAAATATTTTTTTAATTAAAAGAGTTTTAATTAAGTGGACATGTTAAAATTTTTATTATTAAAACTTTTAAATTTTTTACTTTAATAAATACACAATAAATATATTGGTAACTTAAATTTTATATTTTTTTATATAAAATATCTTATATAATAAGTTTAACATATGTCTTTCGGACTAAACTTTAATTTAAAAAACATATTAAAAAAGTATTCTATACTTTAATATCAATAAAAAAATTAAGATATTTTATAATATATCTAAAAAATATTTGTATTTTATATATATATTGGTGTTTCATGTGTTAATGAAAATTTGAAATTAATGAAAATTTAAAAATTAAAATTTCAAATTCATATATTGAGAAATAATACACTAATAATACTCATCTCCCTTCTATTAATTACTATATCTTTGGTAAGAAAGTAAGAAAAATATGAAATAAAGGAAGAATCTTAAAGTGGTTGGAGCTAGCCTTGGAGGTACTTTATTAAAAAGTGTTAGGTAATCATTACTTTTTCTTCATTTTTATTTTATAGTTGAATTAACACTAATTAATTATTTTTTTTTCTACTAAAAATCACTACAAGAAAATAGAGTTATTTTAACACTTTATTTTTTAACACCATAATTAAATGTCAAAATTAATATATATTTTTGACAAATATCGCAAATGTCAACTTTTCTATGCTTTCTTGATGAATAATTTGACCGTAGAGAATTACTCCTCAATTTTGATACTCATTTGTTTTTAATTTACTCCACTATTTTTCTTTTTCTTTGGGCTTTGTTAATTTTGACATCACACTGCTCTCAGTTTAGGATTATACTACTCATTCTTTATCTTCAAAATCTCAATTTATTCTTTAGTTTCAAGATCTCATTTCATTCTTTGTTAAAATTTTTTGTTGAAAATATTTTATAGTCAATAAGTGTCAAAATAAATAGTATTTTTGACAATTAATAAGTATCACAGAAAATATGTTCTCAAAATTTTCTAACAAATTATTTTTGACAGCCAATATTTATCAAAATAAGATTTAAATTTTTTTCACAATCATTTATATGTTAAAAATACTATTTTTGACAAAATTTTTATTAACATATTTTCATAGTTAAAATAGTGTCAAAATTTGTTTTTTTGACAAATTTTAATTTTCTTTTACACATTATAACCCTCAAAAATAATCTATATTGTTGTAGTGAATATTGACCTCCTAATATTTATTTTTATATATAATTTGTAATATGATAATAACGATTATAGTAGAAAATGTATTCTGAACATAATTCTTTGAATTTTACTTGTATTCTACTCTTAAAATTTTAAGATATGTAATTTGATATTTTGAAGTTGTTAAATAATAGTATAACAAAAAATTTAATATTTAAAAAAAAAAAATTATTAAGATATAAAATGTATCATATGACCCATAGTTTAGGGGAGTGAATTGCATATTTGCATGACGATTACATGCATCATTAGTTACGTTGGTGGCAGAACAATATAATGGCAATGCAGGAAAATGAAAAGAAAATTTGAATTTAATTTTGATAGATCAATATATATAATTATGCAACCTATTTTATAAGATCACCATTACATACAATTTAAACATTTCAACTACATTATTACTATACTATCTAGACTAATCATCCGATTTAAATATATTAGAAAAAAGTATTAGTCATCAAAAGATATCGATAAACAGTTAATCATCCATCCTATATTTAATCATTCACCTACCCCATTGTTTCAGTTGCAAATTCATCGAAAGCATGGTTGTTGCATCATATAAAATTGTTTCATAAAAAAAAAACAACTAGTTAAGACGAAATTGATTAAAGATTGAATTTTAAAGGACAAGTATCATTTTTCTACTAATAGATGTGTGGTTCTTTGTCAAATGAACATTGATCACGTCTTTACCCAACATCAATCTAGTTGATTAATAATTTAAACGATATTATACCTTTTTATATTAAGAATAAATACAGAAAACTAACTTAAGTTAACATTAATTTTTTTATTATAAAATTAATTTTTTAATTCTATTTTTTTGAAAGATTTAGAACTTTAAATTTAAAATTTATTATTTAAAATTTAAAAATTTAAAAAATAAATCATTTAAAAAAATTAGTTGATATTAACTAAAAAAATTAATTTTCTAATTAAATTCTACAACAATCTCAAAAAGAAACCCTGAATATTATTACTATATATACTTAACTATTAGTATAATTAACATTATTTGTTTATAAATTATTTGTCAAAGTGATCATATGCAGGTTAAAACACTACAACAAAATAATATTTTTGTAACAATTTTTTTTATAAATAATATATTTAGTTGTACTCGTTATCCTTATATGAAATCTCATAATACTAATTAACAAGTTTAATTTTAAGTTTTAATTAGCTGTCTTTTGGAATATGTTAACCACAAAGGCAACAAATACCTTGTAAAAGAAGGTAAAATGATTATCTCTAAACATGTTTTCTTTGATGAAACAAGTTTCTTTACAAAGATCTTTTCCCATTTGAAGTGTCTGCTCCTACTAAGAAAAAATTTGCACACATTTATTTAACTTTCTCTATTTTACCTTCAATCTTAAGCAATCTTGGAATCCCAAAATTATTGTTATATATAACAAGCTCTTGCATCTTAGAATCATACCTCAACAAGAAGCGTTAAAAGAATCAACGTAAGAATGTTTTTTCTTTAGATTGTTTTCAACAACTCAGACCCACAAAAAGGGAGAGACGACAAAACAACTCTCCATAAATATTATTAGTCCTTTCCTCTTTTTTTTTTTTTTTTTTTTTTTACCAAAGATAGGAGACTCGAACCCACAACCTCTTAATTGAGTATGAGGAGACTATACCATTTGAACTATTACTCATTGGCGTCCTTTCCTTTCAAAGACGTACAACTAAATAACTTTTCAAAAAATGAGATGAATTAATGAACCCAAATTTTAAATAACTTTTAGTTTATTCATAAGACAGAGCAAAGCTATACGAAAATAACAAAATGTTTTCAAAACCTTTAAACAAACTGGCCTATGCATGTTTTTCTTGAGGTTTGTGCTATGTTTTAAAAATGGTCGAATCATTCATTATTTGTTGTCTTTCCCATCTTTCATGGTGCTTTATAGATGCCGCTTAAGTTGTAACACGTATGTATGCTTTCTTTAATTAGAGATATATTTTTAAGGGAGCCACTCACCTTTAAAAGTTACAACCTCTTTTTTAAAGATATTTTTTAATAATTAAAATTTAATATATATATATAAATATAACTAATTAAATAGTGTTATTTTTGTTAAAATTAGATCAAACAAATTAATTTGACAAAAAAATTAATGAACTAAATTTTAAACCAATCTAAATTAATATTTTAAATAAAAAATGACTACAATATCCTTATTATAAAAAATAACAAAATACTCTTATATATATATATATAAAATATTAATTTAAATTAATTTAAAATTTAGTTCTCAATTTTTTGGCCAAATCGATTTGTTCAATCTAATTATAACAGAAATAATACGGTTTATTCGATTACATATATTAAATTTTAATTATTAAAAAATATCTTTTAAAAAAAAATATTATAGACGTTTTTATTTGAGTAATTCTTTATTTTTAATTCCATAAGAATAACTTTAATTTTCGGATTGCTTAAGATATATGCAGATTCAACTTTACAGCCATTGGTGGCATCATATATAGATTCCTTGTTATATATTTTTGAGACTAGTAATTTTTAGTATTTTTTATTATTATTTGACTAATATAAATACTAAAGTGTGTGTCTTTAATAAATATATTTTATTAATTTATATATACAAATTTTAAAAATATAAATGCTATTAATTTATGTGTACAAAATTTTAATAAATATAAATATTAATTATATATTTTTTTATAAAAAAATATTTATATATATAAGTATAAATTATTATTAACTAAATACTGATTAAAAATAATAATATTTGTTAGTTATATAATATTTTTCATAAATTTATTCCAGTCAAGTAGGAACACTGAATAAACATAATTAAAGAATTAGTTCTTCAAGATCGAACTGATAAATTTTTGGTGGTGGTATACATTTTTTTTAATATCTTATATTTATATCGTTAATAACATATTTTACATAGAAAAGTGAATGTCTATTTTATTAGAGAAATAAATATTTATAACTTATAACATTAACAATAAATAAGTATTATATATTAAAAAATAAATATTCAGAGGAATAAATATGTAAGATTGTTACTTAAAATAAAAAAAAAATGAAATACGTTATAAGTTATACATATTTTTTTTTTTTTACATAAAACATGTAGTACCTATACTTTTACCATACTTTTCCTTATTAGTAAGATGAATAAAAAATAATTGAAGGAAACATATATGTAAAAAGTAAAAACTAAAAAGCATTGGTGTGAATAATGGTAGTCACTTTATAGTTTCTTTACTTTTTATTTTAAATATTTGGAATAAATCTCAAAATTATTTCTAATATTTAAAATTATTTTATTTAAATTTTTAAATTTTAAAATTGTCTTAATGCTGTTCTGTTAGTATTTTATTAACAAAATTAACGATAGAATAATATTAAAATAATTTTAAAAAATTAAAAATATAAATAGAACGATTTAAATGTTAAAAAAAATTTTAAAACGTATTCTTAATTAAAAATGAAAATGAAGTCATCAGTGAGCAGTTCAACAACAGTACGTGAGGTAACACAAGTACAAAGCCCCAAATATAAATAAAGCATGCACAATTGCACACACATTACGCATTGCTTTCATAATACCGTAATTTGTGGGTTTCTTCCAATTTTTTTTTTCTCTCTTTTATTTAATTTGTAGGTAACCTTCTTCTCTTGGCTTTTGTTGTGCTGTCATTATGAATGTGTGATAATGGATTAAGGTTACGTTTTGTATGGATGTGGCTCGATGCGTTGGCACTATCATCAAGCACACAAATAACAAAATAATAACAATAATACTTTCGAAATTGGACTACACACACAACTTCAATAACCAAATCAATTGAAACATTTGTGATTTGAGAGTCATTATTAGATCAGTTTGGTTTAATTTAAGTCATTGGTTGCGAACGAAATAGTTAAAAGTTGAAAATACAAGTCAAAACATGGGTCATCAAAAAATATATTTTTTATTTTATGATTTTATGAAAATAAAAAGATAAAAATAGAAAATAAAATTTAATTTTTTTATAAAATTAAATAAAAAATATTAAAATAAATGCAACAAATAATTATTTCAAATCAAGCAAATATTTTTTAGAAATATAAACATATACTACTTCGTGTATGTATATATATAGAAAAAATATAGGTAGACAATGAAAAATACTAAACAATATGAACAATGGATATATCGGATATTCAATTCACTAGGTGTGCGGATGATAATCCTAATATTAAGATTTAGGTGGGTAATTTGAGGTGTAATGTGATTTTACCTTATTGGACCAATTTTAGAACCTATTATTCACATTGTTTACAAAAATCATTATCTACCTAACAAAATCCATATATATATATATACCCCACAATGGCATCGACTATTTGTCCCAAAACCTAGTTCACTCCTGTATTTTTGTTATGATCCTACTTTTGCTATTCAAATAATTAATATCATATTTCTAGTATGAAATAATCCGTTGTTAGCTGTAAATATTATTTATTTATTCATTATAGATAGCATTTCATTATTAGCGACAGATGTTATTGAACAAACCGTCGCTATTTTTTTGCCATAATTAGTGATGGATTTTAATGCTCGACGTTAATTGTTTGCGATACCACTTTCAAATACCGGATTTTATCCATCATTAACACCAATATGTGTCGCTAAACTAAAAAAAATCTGTCACTAAAATCTATTGATAATCTAAAATATTCTAGTAATGTTAAATATCATTTTCATCACATTGATACAAATTAATTTTCCTATGGACCCGAGTCTGCTAGGGAGTCAATTGAGTATTTGTATAATGTGTACAATGAGTTATTTATTTAACTCAATATGAGTTAAAAAATGAACATCCAGAGTAAAATACTACTAATTTCTCAAACACAATACACCCATACTATCCAGAATAACCATCCAAGTATCAGGGATAATAAACATCTGATATCCTACTGAATCAAACATCTCTAAACCCCCCATTGTACACATTGTAAAGATACTCCGTTGACTCTCTATACTTCCTCCTTTTGGATATACTTGGAGATCAGATTATATATATATGACATTGATAATAATAATAAGATTGAAAAAAAAAATCCAAAAAGGCCATTTCATTGTGATGGTAGAAACCTCATGACCAGTGATCGGTGTGGCAATAATAATGACATAATGTTGCGGTAATTAATGCATATATATATATATATATAGTGCAAGGAAGGTATTGGCATCCATGTGAAACGTGATGGACGAATAATATATACGAGGTGCACTCGTCCTTCTTCTTAATGCTTTTTGGAATATTTTATTTTAATCACATCATTTTCCTTTTCGGTTTAGGTATACCAACCCCCAAAACCTCTTCCTAATAATTCAATTTAGCCTCTTACCTCCTCCTTGTCTTCAATGTTGGACCACCCTACTGCTCCCTATAATCTCAATCATCTAAAATATTCAAACACTAAAGGGAACAATGCATGGTGCAAACACTTCAATGATAAGTTCTACAAATGAGATGATTTAAACCCAAAAGAATAAATTTGTTGAATACTTATTATTATTAGCATGTATCTTAATACTATATATAAAACTATCAATCATTCGAATTTAATGTTTTAAATAACTTTTTAGATCATGGAAAAAAAAGTATATGTAAGTATTTGTGATGAACTATTTTTTTTCAAAAGTTTAATTAAGTTTATATAGGAAGACACATATGAATGATTATATGTTTAACACATCTTCTTAAACAAAAGTTTTTGTTTTTTTTTTTTTTTTTTGTGTTTGCTTGAATTTTTGTATAAATTTTTTTAATTATTTGTTATATACTATTTTTTTTTGGAATAATAAGGATCAAATTTTAGACATTTCAGTTATAAAAGTTTTGATATCACATTATGATGAATCATTTCTTTCAAAAATTTAAATTTATAAAAAGAGACACATAAATAGATATATCTCTCTATCAGAATCGATTATAATGATGGTATGATTATAATTAGATAATAGTAAAAAGTTTATATTATCAATATATTTAATAAATCAATGTATGTGTTTACTATATGTTAATTAGTCCTGTAGTTGTGTTTTATACTTTAGTAGTATTGTAATAGTTAACAAAAAATAATATATAAATAGACTTAATTACTTTTGTTTCTCATCACCTACCCAAATCAAATTATTTTATTTTGATTTTCCAAGGGTTCTTGAGCTCGTCCTACTTGTTTCAATTTGCATTCATTAGGGTTCTTGAACGATTCATATTTAATTATTTTGTTAATTTTATATAGATTAATTGATATATCTAGGAAGATACATGGTACATATATGTAATCATCATTAATTATAAAACATAACAAGAAAATGTAATTGACTTCCTAGAAAATAATAGAAACATGCCCTTAATTAGTACCTTAAGCAATATAAAATATGGTAGATGATTAACAAATTAAATTGGACTATAAATTATTATGGATTCCTTTAGAAATATCCATGACTCAATGAGTAAAATTGAAAGAATGGTTTGTCGTTATATTTAGACTAGTATCAATATATATTATTTCTGTTTCCCACTAGCATACGTTTAATAGCAATGGACCATTCAAATTTCCAAAGCATGTCTAATCTAGTTAAGTGGTCCATTATTGTCACTCCTAAAAAAATAATTTTTAACAGTTATTTATTTTATTTTTAGCGATAATAAAAATAATAATTAATATATTTATTAATAATTAAATATTAGCTATTTTATATTTTATTACAAAATTTTTTTCAATAATTATACAATTATTGATAAAACTTTTTTAATATAGCTACAAAAAATATATAATAACTATTATAACATAAAATAATAACAACAAATATACTATTGACGCAAAAATATGAGTTATACCAAATAAATAAGACATTTTTATTCTTAAAATTTGATGATTTTATACCAAATAAATATTTTTTAGTATTTTTTTGAATGACCAAAATGCTTTAAAAAAATAAAATTTTAGAAATAAATTTTTACTCTATTTTTTGTATCTAAATTTTAAATAATTATCTAAAATTATTTATATCTTTAATTTCACTGAAAAAGTGGAATAATTTATTATTTATTTACTTCAGATGTATAAGTTTTTATTATTCTTTTTATGCAATTTTGATATCATTATTGTTATTAATTACTTGTTTTTATTATTGTAATTTACAAATTTGATTCTCTTCGCTTGTCAAGCAAAATTGTCATGATCGGTAAAGACTAAAGCTGACAATTATGTGACGAGTAATGCTAGGGAACCAAAAGGGTATTAGCAAAAAATCAGCCAAATATCTCTCGGTGAATCCAAAATATCTACGAGTTAATATATATGGATGTTTCTTTTGTTAAGTATCAGAATGTTTCTTTTTCATACTAAACGGATGTTTTTTTTTATATATTTTTCGAATTTTTTTGTATTACAAATATAAATGTCTCTATTTCTTTAAGAAATTCATAATTTTTTAAAAATTTTATAGATATTTAATTATTTTTGCTAAAATATAACTGAATATTTCTTTTGTTAAGTATTAGGATGTTTTTTTTTCATATTAAATGAATGTTTTTTTTTATATTTCTGTAATTGTTCAAGAACTTCTTTTAACTAAGATCAATTGTGTAGTCTTCAATTTCTTTAATCATCAAAATTGCACCTAATATTCCAAAACGGGATGAGGATGCAATAGGAACAAGAGCTATGTATGCTCCACGCATTTCCGATGAGTTACGCCAGAAAGTGATGTCTATGCTTTATGTTGGGATATCTCTTGATAACATAATACAGCACCATGTAGATGTGATGCAGAAGCAAGGTGGACCCCAAAACCGTGATGATTTTCTCACTCGAAATGATGTGCGCAACATGGAACGGAGTATCCGTAATTCTTCACATGAACTGCAGGAAAACGATGAATGCAGTGTAAAGATATGAGTCCAGCGCCATCAGAAGCATGTTTTCTATTACCAAGATAACTCAGGTTCACAATTGGAATTCGATGAGTCAGATGTCGGTGATGAAAGAGAAGTGGATCGCAGCGGAGAAGCATAGAGGACTCGACGGAGAGAGAGAGGTGTGTGTGATTGTTGGAGGTGAGTAGGTTAATGTGAGAGAGAAGAGGAAGGTTTTTATAGGTTTTAATTAGGTTTATTTAATCAATTTTAAATTTTAAATTTTGAATTTAAAAAATTTAAAATTAATTAATTATTAATATAAATTAATGTGGTTTTGTTTAGTTTTTGGCTAGTAACCTTTTGGTTCCAAATACTTTTCCTTATGTGACTAAAGAATGGTCTAAAACAGAATATTATATGACAAATACTTTTATTGATATTTTCATATTATTGTGGGTTAAAAAACAAGTGTTAAAAAAAATATTAGTTTTGAGTTTTGACAACTAACTAACCCTTAAAAATACTTTGGCTTGTCATCAAGATCATACTATTTAAATATTCTTGATTGAACAAGAGCTTATAGTTTAGTTAAATCTATGAAATCTTATGTTCTCTAAAAAGACTAATAAGCTTTTGTTAGGAATATATATATATATACGGTGGATACTACAATGAAGATGATAAAACTATCTTTTCATGAAGATGCTTTGATTAAAAGTGTGGTTTATTTATTTAGCCACACTTTAAACAAAAACAACACTTTTATAAATATCAAAATCTAACCATACAATTTATCATCCAAGAGTCAAAAAGAAATATATTCATATAAAGACAATTATAAAATCTTTATTGTAGTATCCACCTATATATAGCCGAGACAATAGTGGTTAGTATGTAGTACGAAAAAAGAGTTTTCATGGAAGTGTAACAAAAAAGTTTGGAGCCGTACCATTTGCATCAAGTTGCTTATATCTAAGGCATGGTTACAAATAAAAAAGAGTTTGCCTATGTCCACAATTAATAAATCTATTACATATTTAATGATGTTATACGTACGTAGTACAAGTATTTTTAAGTCAAATCAAATTAGCACATACTTAACAAAAGAATATGTACATAATATCATCATTTTTTTTTGTACTTTTTTAGAAAGCACAAAAAATTATTGATATAATATATATTCCATGAATTTATTGATATAGCATAAAAAATTTTTGCTATAGAACAAAAATTTTTGTATATAGTCCATGAATTTTTGCATATTTTATTGGTTGTGTGATTCAATGTTCTAGATATGTGATTTTTTAAAGGTTTTTGTGATATGTCTATGCTGCCCACCAAAATGTCTGGGTTGTATGTATTTTATTGTTAGTTTGGTGTCATTGTTTATTCCTTTAAAAATTTCTATCAAAATTGTTGTGATGCGCTAAATTTTCAGTGATATGTACTAAATTTTTTTTCTTATACATATTTTATTGGTTGGGTATCAATATTTTAAGCATGTGGTATTTTAAAATTTTTTATGTTGTATACAAAATTTATGTGCTGTATGTATATCAAAATTTTTGTGCTTTAATTTTCTAAACATATATAGGAAAAGAAAAATACGATGACGGTGAAGATAATAATGAAGAGGAGAAAAAATGAGGAAAAAAAATAAATAAGAAAAAAAGACAATGATATTAAAGAAAAATAAGAGAAGAAAAAGATTGGACTTGGTTTGAAAATTGATTGGCTATCTAACTTTATTGTTATATATTATTAAAATTTAGTTTCTTCAATTAATAACTAAATTGATGTGGCATGTTCTTCAAGGTATTTTCTAATTTATTTTTATTTGATTCATTTAACTATGTTAATTAATTAATTATTTATTTAAATTGATTTGATTGGGATAAATATTATATTATTTAATATTTTATTTTACTATATTAATTATGTGATTTGACTGGAATAAATAAATTTGTTTTATTTTATTTTGCGTTAATTTTTTATCTTATGCATTTTAAATTTTTAATTAATAATTTTTAAAAGTGTTATAATTAATTATTTATTTGATTTTATTTACATAAATACAAATTATTTAATATTTTATTTGACTAAAATAAATAAATAAATTTTATTTTAATTTAAATTATTTTATTTTGTCTGATGTATTTTAGTTAATAATTTTTTAAAGTATTATAATTTTTACATACCATATTTCTAAGATATTATTTATTTATTTAACTTATTTTATTGAGCCAAACAAACTATAATTAATTTATTATATCAATTATTTAATTTAATTAATTTAAATATATTTTATTTGATTTGATTTATTGTCATGTTAATGTTTAAATCGTTGTTTATCAATTTCTTTTTTTATTTTTTTAATTTTTAATTTTTATTGATTATTTAATTTTTTATTTAATATCAAATCTAATATTTTTATTAATATTTTTTATGATTTATTATCTAATAGTTATATATATGTCTACAATTAATTATACGATCGTGAATAAATTTTAATAAGATTAAAAATTAGACGTTGACTGCTGATCGGGAAATGTTTAAAAATAAAATTTATGAAAAAATAGTTTTATCAATATTTTTCCTTAAAAAACATTTAATTAAAAAGCGCCATTATTAGATATAAAAAAGATCATGTTATATGTGACTAGGGTTTTTTGTCCATTAGATATAGAGTTAGGCAAAGGATAATAAGGGAAATTAATAACATTCCCCTTTTCTATATATAATAAAAGAGTGAAAAAAAAAAAAGAACAATAGTCCTTTGTCATGCAAACTCAGAGCAACATCATCAAAATTTGATCTCACTAACTTAAGTCACACAAAAAGAACAACAACAACTAGTTTCAATTTCCTATGAGATACCATCATCAATGGAGATTATCAACAACAACAATAACAATGGAATTTCAAGAGATGGAATCCTAAGGAGTAATAGCTCCAACACATGGAGGAACAATAGCATGGATGCTTTCTCTTCGTCCGAACGGCGCGAAGACGACGAAGAAGCTCTAAAATGGGCCGCAATTGAGAGGCTTCCGACGTATTTGCGCATTCGGAGAAGCATGATAAACAATTCGGAGGTTGACATCAAGCACATGGGATTAACGGAGAGGAAGATTCTTCTTGAGAGGCTTGTCAAGATTGCTGAAGAAGATAATGAGAAGTTCTTGTTGAAACTAAGAGAAAGGATGGAAAGGTGAGGGGTAAATTAGTCTTTTCACACCACATACAACACTTTTGATGCATAAGTCTTGTTGGATTCCGACCACTTGGTATAGTGTGTTATTTTCACCACTCACCATTATTTTTATGTTAACTCTATTATTTTGCCGGCTATGTTTGGTGAGTGTATTTTAAATTTTTAATAGAGATCAAAGAAATATATATGATGGAGAAACATTAAAAGCATGTGTCTCCTTAATTATTACTTGTCTTGTTATTTTTCTTTTTTTTTTTTATATTAGGTGACCAATATATATTATATTTACTTTAATTTGTATTTGAGCCAACTATATTAGTTTCTTAACATTGTTTTTGTGAAGCACAAAAATGTTTATTTTTGTTGAACTAAATGTAAAACAGAGTTGGACTTGATATTCCAACAATTGAAGTGAGGTTCGAGCACATAAATGTGGAAGCACAAGTTTATGTTGGAAGAAGAGCATTGCCTACACTATTCAACTTCTATGTGAATGTTTTAGAGGTAATTCAATATGGACCATATTCACTTAATTAATTCATCTCCAAAATACTATAGAAAAAAATAAAAAATAAACAAATGGTCACATTTTATTTATTTATTTATTTTTTTTTTGATAAGGGGTTCTTCAATTATCTCCACATCATTCCAAGTCCAAAGAAGCCTTTACACATCCTTCAAAATGTTAGTGGAATCATAAGGCCCAGAAGGTGAATTATTATTTTCTTTTGTTCTCTTTCTATTAATATAAAACTTTATTTATTATAATGATGAGGTTTGTTTTGTAGAATGACTCTGTTGTTGGGACCCCCAAGCTCAGGGAAGACCACATTGCTATTAGCCTTAGCTGGAAAACTTGGCAAAGATTTAAAAGTAAGGAAATCAATCAAATTTTGCTTTATAAATTGTAGGGCATATAGTTCCTTTTAAATTCTTGTTCCTATGTGGTTAATAAAAAAAGGGATAATAATTATGATGATGGAAAAAATCAGAAATCAGGGAGAGTAACATACAATGGGCATGGGGTAGAAGAGTTTGTGGCACAGAGAAGTTCAGCGTATATTGGGCAACATGATAATCACATTGGTGAAATGACTGTTAGAGAAACCCTTGCTTTCTCTGCTAGATGCCAAGGGGTTGGACACAACTATGGTATCTTACCTTTACTCAACTATTCAAACTTCTTTAGCTTTTTTATTTTCTTATTATTATATTATCAGTAATATTATACCATCACCAAATATTATTATTTTTTGTCAGTATTTAATAATTTATATTTATATTTACAAAAATTTTATATACAAAAAATATATAATTTACACTTAAATTTACGAAAATTAGATGTTCAAAAAAAAAGTAATAGTCTATTTAAATAATAATGACTTTTTTTTAGAAAATTATAAAATAATAAAATAAAGAGTTAGTTATTATTTAAAGGTTTTTTTTAATATAAAGTTTCACTCTATGACATTGAAAATATATTCCAAAAGAAGATTTTTACTTTAAAATAAATTTAATTTTTATATAATAATTTTATATAGACATCTCATCGTAAATTATTAATATAAAAAATAACTAACATTTAAATTTACTGTATAGAAAATCATCTAACATGTAATTTAATTGGATAAAAATATAAAATTTTTTAAACTAAATTTTAAATTCCAAAATTCTTTATACTGCTATTACATCAAAATTAAATTTGTATAAATGTTTTTAAAATACAAAAATATTCTAGGAATCAGCACACTCCCTTTTTTAAGCATCAATACGATGTTGGCTTGGTAGTAGAATAGAAGCACGTTAAATTCCTATATCTATTAATAAAATTTTCAAAAATGATATTTATATATTAAAATTAACTATTAAAATCAGCTATAAATATATTTATATATAAATATATCTATAATTTAATTTATTTCAATGTGTATTTATATTGTAATATATATTTTATACTAATCACTGATTTTGGTGTACAATGTAATATAATTCTAAAATTTTTGGGTTTTTCTGATTTATAGAGATGCTGAGTGAACTTTTGAGAAGGGAGAAGGAAGCCAAGATTAAACCAGACACTGATGTTGATGCTTATATGAAGGTGAGAAATAATAACACTCTATTATTGTGTGAAAGATGCATTATTATTTCATTACATGAGATTTGAACAAAGCTTTGCAGGCAGCAGCACTAGAAGGACAACAAACTAGTGTGGTCACTGACTACATTCTTAAGGTATAACACCATCATAATCCAACCACATTATTCAATAAATTAAGGGAATGTAATGATTCTATGTTTTTTATGATTCTAATGGTGCAGATCTTAGGGCTTGAAGTTTGTGCTGACATTATGGTAGGAGATGGAATGATAAGAGGAATTTCAGGAGGTCAGAAAAAGAGAGTCACTACAGGTAATCTTAATATAAAAAAAATTATAGAATAAATTTTTAAAGTGGTCTCTCAAACAGCTTTTACTGTTTTAGTCTCTCAAATTCTTAGACTGGTCATGAGATTTAATTTTCGGCACTATATTGATCCCTAAACCCTTTTTAGTACTGAATTGACGAACTAAATGCTGAATTGGCTTTAACTTGCCACGCTAGACACGTGGCTAAAGAACATTATTTCGTTCTGGTACTTAAACAAGGCGAAAAACAAGAGAGGAAGAAGAGTTTATATGATGTGCAAATCATTAAATCTCTCTTCATTCTCTAAAACGACCTCGTTTTTGTTTTATTTAAGAGCTAAAATGAAAAGAGGCTATTTAGCCATGTATCTAGGGTGGTAAGTCAGAGCTAGCTTAAGATTTTGTTCGTTGACTCAACGCTACCTAGAACTGGATCTCGAGGATCAATATAGTGAATTTTGAATATGAAAGATTAAAATAGTGAAAATTGTGAATCTCACGACTACTACTGCGATTTAGTCAAATTATATAATTTGAAACATTGATAATAATAAAATTTTTATTTTATGGATATTGAAGGCGAAATGCTTGTTGGACCTATAAAAGTGTTGTTCATGGATGAAATATCAACTGGATTGGATAGTTCGACAACTTTTCAGATAATGAATTCGATTCGGGAATCGATTCATATTCTGAACGGAACAGCACTTGTGTCTTTGTTACAGCCAGCACCAGAAACTTATGAATTGTTTGATGATATAATACTTCTAACGGATGGACAAATAGTGTATCAAGGGCCAAGACAAAATGTGCTTGAGTTCTTTGAATCAATGGGATTCAAGTGTCCTCAAAGAAAAGGAGTTGCTGATTTCTTACAAGAGGTGACATCAAGAAAAGATCAATGGCAATATTGGGCACTCAAGGATGAACCATACAACTTTGTAACTGTCAAGGATTTTGCTGAAGGCTTCCAATTATTCCACATTGGTCAAAAACTTGGAGATGAGTTGGCCAATCCTTTTGACAAGTCAAAGAGCCATCCAAGTGCATTGACCACAAAAAAGTATGGTGTAAACAAGAAAGAGCTTCTCAAGGCTTGTGCTAGCAGAGAATTCTTGCTTATGAAACGAAATTCCTTTGTCTACATCTTCAAAGCCATACAAGTAAGTTCAAACATTATTGATTCAAAACTTGCATTGACCCTTTTTGATTTTGATCCTTATGCAAGTATTGTTGTTTGTTTCCAGTTAGTTTATTTAGCAGTCATGACAACAACACTATTTCTAAGACCAAAGATGCACCGAGATTCTGTGTTGGATGGAGGAACTTACTTGGGTGCACTTTTCTTCACAATCACAGTGGCAATGTTCAATGGAATTGCAGAACTAAACATGACCATAATGAAACTCCCTGTGTTCTACAAGCAAAGGGACCTTCTCTTCTACCCTGCATGGGCCTATTCTATTCCTCCATGGATTCTCAAGATTCCAATTACACTTGTTGAAGTTTTCCTTTGGGAAGCAATTTGTTACTATTCTATTGGTTTTGATCCAAATTTTGGAAGGCAAGTAGTACCAACATTAGTTACAAAATATGCTCATTGTTTTGGAATCTGATTGAGATTGAAATATGTTATTGGCAGGGTTTTGAAGCAGTTCTTGGTAATCTTCTGCATCAATCAGATGGCGTCTTCGCTGTTTCGGTTGATGGCAGGACTTGGAAGGGATGTTATAGTTGCTAACACTGTTGGTTCATTTGCATTGCTCATAGTTTTGGTCTTGGGAGGATTTGTCATTTCAAGAGGTACAACAATCTTAATGAACCTATAAATTTGGCTAAACAAAAATAATATCTATTGTTTTGTGGCAGAGGATGTGCACAAATGGTTCTTATGGGGCTACTGGTCCTCACCACTGATGTATGCCCAGAATGCCATTGCTGTTAATGAGTTTCTTGGCCATAGTTGGAGAAAGGTAGCAATACCCTTTTGCTTCTGACATTGAAAAGACTCTTAGAATGTTAATATAATATAATATGCTTTTCTTTGTTTTGTTATTTTGAATGTTGTAGGTTCTTCCTGGTACCAATGAAACTCTGGGAGTATTGGTACTCAAATCTCGTGGACTATTCACAGAATCGTATTGGTTTTGGTTAGGAATAGGAGCTTTGATTGGTTATGTTTTCCTCTTCAATTTTCTCTTCACCTTGGCTTTGCAATACCTCAGTCGTAAGTACCATCCTTATTTCCTTTTTTTTCTTTCTGTGATCTATTTTCTTTGATATCTAAACAATCCATATTTGCATATCCCTGCCTCTGCAGCATTGAGAAAGAATCAAGCAGGATTGTCCCAAGAGAAATTGCTGGAAAGGAATGCTTCCACTCGCGAAGAGGCCGTTCAATTATCGACACGAAAAAGCACCACAGGTTAGTCATTTGAGGTCCAAGTTGTAGTTTCTCTTTAAATGCACTCACTTTGCATCTTATATCAGGCCGAGTCACCCTTGTGAGTCGGCCTGATATACGATGTAAAATGAGTCCTTCAAATATTTTTTTTCTTTTATGTAAGTTTGGTATTCAAAGTTCAAAGCATAACATAGTGACTATGATGACAAGACAGAAGCTAAGGTTATAGAAGAAGCAAGCATTTCATCCAGGTCACTTTCTGGAAGAGTTGGTGATTATAATAATAATAATAGTAATGGCAGAAGTGGAAGGAGGGGCATGGTTCTTCCCTTTCAACCTCTTTCCCTAACTTTTGATGAGATAAGATATTCTGTAGACATGCCACAGGTACCAAAACAGATTAGTTTATGACATTATATCTCATTTGGCCTAATGAAAATTAAAATCATTGCTATATTGATGGTTGTAGGAAATGAAAAATCAAGGGGTTTTCGAAGATCGTCTAGAACTTTTGAAGGGTGTTAGCGGCGCTTTTAGGCCGGGAGTACTAACAGCTTTGATGGGGGTAAGTGGAGCCGGCAAGACTACTCTGATGGATGTTTTGGCCGGAAGGAAAACCGGTGGATATATAGAAGGAAGCATCACAATCTCTGGTTATCCTAAGAATCAAGAAACGTTTGCTCGAATATCCGGATACTGCGAACAATTTGATATCCACTCACCTTATGTGACAGTCTATGAATCTTTGATGTATTCAGCATGGCTTCGTTTACCCCATGAAGTTGATCCTTCAACAAGAAAGGTAAAAATAACTCTCTTTTCTAAATCACAGGTATGGCTGCTTAGAATCTGAACTCAATTGCATGATATTTAGATGTTCATTGAGGAAGTTATGGAGCTTGTGGAGCTTAACTCATTGAGAGAAGCACTTGTTGGATTGCCGGGGGAGACAGGACTTTCGACCGAGCAAAGAAAACGGCTAACAATTGCAGTTGAGCTTGTAGCCAACCCATCAATAATATTCATGGATGAACCAACCTCTGGCCTTGATGCCAGAGCAGCTGCAATTGTAATGAGAACTGTGAGGAACACGGTCGACACAGGCCGGACCGTGGTTTGCACCATTCACCAGCCTAGTATTGACATATTTGATGCCTTTGATGAGGTAACAATTCTACCCAATTACAACTCAAATATAGTTCTAATTTTTGTATACTAAGTTCTTCAATGTTCATGTTTTCAGCTGTTACTCTTAAAATTGGGAGGGGAACAAATATATGCCGGCCCATTAGGCCGCCATTGCTCACAATTGATTCAATACTTTGAGGGTATTGAAGGAGTTCCTAAGATCAAAGATGGTTATAACCCTGCAACATGGATGTTGGAAGTTACATCAGCAGTAACAGAAGCAAATCTTAATGTCAACTTCACTGATGTGTACAGAAGCTCAGAACTACACCGGTTAGACTTATATCTTGAACCTTTATATCTTACAACATTAGTTTGTTTCATTAACTAATACTTTGAATTGTTCAGGAGAAATAAACAACTGATCCAAGAACTTAGTATACCTGTACAAGGTTCACAAGATCTATACTTTGATACTCAGTATTCACAGAACTTTCTAACACAATGCAAAGCATGCCTATGGAAACAACATTTATCATATTGGAGGAACACATCTTATACAGCAGTTAGACTGCTATTCACAGCAATTATAGCTCTAGTATTTGGGGTCATCTTTTGGGACATTGGCTTTAAAAGGTGTGTTAAAAGGAACACTAAACTAGCAACTTGATATTTCAGAATTGTACTTACACATGAAAATGACAGGAGAAAGGAGCAAGATCTTTTTAATGCAATGGGATCAATGTATGCTGCTGTTACCTTCATTGGGGTGCAAAATGGTGCCTCAGTGCAACCTATGATAGCAGTTGAGAGAACAGTCTTCTACAGAGAAAGAGCTGCTGGAATGTATTCAGCTTTGCCATATGCTCTTGCACAGGTATATACTAATGGAAAAATTTCAAGTGTATTGGGAACACCCGTGTTTCAATTGTTTTAATCATTGATTTCAATTAATATATATTATATATATTTTTTATAATTGGTACATCGATATTTTCAGTACACTTGAAACTCTTCCTATACTAATGCTACCCCATCCTTAGTTATTAAGGTTTTAAAAACCGATCCGGTCATTGAATCGGTCAAATTAGAGTTCAATGAAAATTCGAACCAAATTTTATCTTCAATTGAACTGGTCTAGTAGCTAGTTCTTGGTTAACCGAATAGAACTGGCGAATTGAGTCCGATTTTCAGAACCATGGTAAATATGTTATGATTTGGATGATGTATAATTTTTGTTTTCAGGTTATTATTGAACTTCCGCATATCTTGGTTGAGGCTCTTGTTTATGGGGTTATAGTGTATGCAATGATGGGGTTTGATTGGACAGCATCAAAGTTCTTGTGGTATCTATTCTTCATGTACTTCACATTCTTATATTACACCTTTTATGGGATGATGACAATGGCGATAAGTCCCAACCCTCATGTTGCTGGTATATTGTCCGGTGGATTCTATGCAATATGGAGCCTTTTCTCAGGCTTCATCATTCCCTTATCGGTAAGCTATCATAATAAGTTACATACACCTTTTAATTCAGAAAACTACGAATAAATTCTTGACTTTTAACTAAAAAATAAATAGATTTTTTTGATTAATTGAAAATGTAAAAATGTCTCTAGCTTTTAAAATACAAGACATTTAAGTCTTTTTAAAAAGTTTTATTTATTTTTATATATTTTAGATGAAAAAACTTAGATGTTTTATATTTTAAAAAATAATTAATATTTTTATATTTTTAATTAATTAGAGATTTATTTGTCTTTAAATTAAAAAATAAAAAATTTATTTATATTTTTTTAATTTGTTTATTATCACTGCAACAAAAATAACTTTTAGTAGTTATTTATTTTGTCTTTATATTTATCAGTAACTAGACTATTTTGTTGTCAGTCACCAAAAAAAGACTATTTTGTTGTTAAAAAATTTTAGTGATAATTATAATAATCTTAGATAAAAAAAATTAATAGTCATAAAAACTCTATAACTTGTTATTATAACCTATGATGATAATAATAATAATAAAAAATATATAATTGTTAAAAAAAATAGTATAATTAACAATTTATGATGACTTGAATAATATTCATGAAAAAATAATAAAATGACAGAGAATACCCATATGGTGGAAGTGGTGCTATTGGATATGCCCTGTTGCATGGACACTGAATGGATTGGTGACTTCACAATATGGAGACAACATGGACAAACTTGAAAATGGTCAAAGGATTAAGGATTTTGTGGAGAGTTACTTTGGATTTCACCATGACTTTCTTGGAGTTGTTGCAATTGTGGTGGCTGCTTTCTCACTCTTATTTGCACTCATTTTTGCATTTGGCATCAAAGTATTCAACTTCCAAAAAAGATGATCAAATCACACTGCCATTATCATTGTATATGTGCTCTTTAATTAATTGTTTCTAAAAACAATTTATAGAAAATCAAACACACTAGCATTATATAGCATTGTATATTGGTTGACAAAATTTATTGCTCCAAATCCATATCCTAGTCCTAGGTTTTCTTTTCTTTGCAATCATATGGGTTTTCAATTGTACTAAAACCCAAGGAGGAAAAAATAGTTACACTTATAATAGCAATGGAATTAGAAAATATATATATACATTACAAGATATATTTTTATTTTAGTCTTTTGCAATCAAATTGTACTAGCATGTATCAATTTACTCTTCTTGTTGGATAAAATTTTATCAAATTTAAGGTATTTTGATTTTGATATCGATCATGTGAAAGAGTAAATTCTTTATGTAATGAACTAATTATCTATTTTTTTTAATATTTAAAATTCACAACTACTTCAATAATAGTAATCATATGTATAAAAAAAGATGATTAGTCAATGCCAAATAGTACTTTATTATTTCATTAATCTTCTTTTGACGAGAAAATATTGTTGTTTTAACATTTATACCAATTTTCTCAAAAAATTATAATAAAACTTTACAATGAGAGATCACTAGTCTTTTTTTTTTTTTTGGTAACAGAGATCACTAGTCTTTATCCAATGCTTTCAGCTGATTAAGTTTTCTCCCTTTTTTTTCCTTTTTTTTTTTCCGAAATTTTGCTACTACCAGAGGCAAAGTCTCATGGGAAGGAAGGGGCTCATGGATCCCAACTTATTTTTTTCAAATAAATTATATATTTATATGTAAATTTTATTCTAGCTCTCCTAAATTTTTATTTTAATATCTTTTTATTATAAAATTAATTTTTAGTCCCTCCTAAAATTTAATCTAGCTCCACCTGTGATGACGACTACTCTTTTCTAGAAAATTTATAGAGATTCTTACCGTTTCCACAAATTAAATGTAAATTTATTTTCAACCAAAATAAAACGTAAAGTATTGAAAAAATATTATACTATAAAAACCAGTTGTACGCAATCCAAAATAAAATAAACATTAAAAGATGGAAAAACCTTGCCATAAAAATTAGAGAAATGATAATCGATGAACATTTTTTTGTATTTATTTTGCATTTGAATTAATATTAACCAAAATTTTCTTTTTCTACTAACCGTGCATTTAAAAGATTAAAAAAATTAAAAGATAATATTAGTTTCTTGGGTGGGGCCAGAAAACTCAAAAAAAAATATTATATATTGATATCAAATATAAATTAATTTAGATCTAAAACTAACATAAATTTTACCTTTTAAAATAAAAAAATAACAGAGATGATCATTTAATTTTAATGAAGATATTTTTGGAAAAACTCACTATGAACTAATCTGTAAGCAAATTAACCAATTTAAATTGATCGAATGACAGCTCACTCATTTGTTTAAACGAGTGTTGTGGATTCGAATCCCGCTTTATGCAAGAGTAATGTATTGGCTAACAAAAAAAAATTGTAAACAAATCAAAAAGAGAATACCCATATAGTGGAAGTGGTACTATTGGATTTGCCCCGTGGCATGGACCTTATATGGTGGTTTCCCAATATAATGGAGAATCTTGATAATAGTCATCTAAGTATTGAAGAATTTGTGAGGACTAGTTTGGATTCAAACATGATTTTCTTGGAGAGGTTGCAGCTGTCATGGTTGCTTTCTCACTCTTGTTTGCATTCATGCATATTTGCCTTTGGCATCAAAGCATTCAAATAGATTGATTATATAGGAGAGATCGTCATTGTGATATCTTTTTATGGTTTACTATTTTTATTAAGATTCTTTCGTCCTCCATTTCATTTGCAAATTTCGTTATTATTAAAAATATTTCTTAATTTTTCCCAAAAAAAGTTTAAAGAAAATTACAATAAATAATTACCATGG
Organism: Arachis hypogaea; assembly: GCF_003086295.3. Lineage (NCBI taxonomy): Eukaryota > Viridiplantae > Streptophyta > Magnoliopsida > Fabales > Fabaceae > Arachis > Arachis hypogaea. The sequence continues at coordinate 110,559,484 of NC_092041.1, read as the reverse complement.
TAACACATTCCCTTCCATTCTTTCTTTTTCATTGCTCCGAAACATAAACTTAACCATAATAACGGCAGAAGGCATGCATGTTTGGTTAACACAACAATCTCCTAAATTTTTTATATATTTAATAAAAACTTTTTTATTTTATAATCTTAATATAATAAATAAATCTTAATTTAATTTTATAACTTTTACATTAAATATAATATAAAACTTAATTCAGTGCTCGTGTTGGTCACTGCTTCCCTTCCAATTCTCGGGCATAAAAATTTCTTCTCTATTTTATTTCCACGTGTTCCTGCTAATGTTCATACTTTAGTTCATTGTCCATCGATGAATTTCACAGTTCTAATGCCAAAAAAAAAAAAAAAACAAACAAACACACACACACACAAAAATAGCGAAGTACTAAGATTACTCCTACTGAATTTTGTTATGGATCAAATTATACAGAGAAGAAAAAGTCAAATCCTTTAGGCAAATTATATAAAAAAAAGTCTCGTTCATAACGAAATTGCATCTCTTGGGTAGAAAGTTAAGTATTCTAGACACAATTTTGGAAGAGAAAATTCGGTGTGTCATAAATATGAATAAATAATGGCATTTTAAAAACTCCCATCTCTGCATTTTCACTAAGTGATTTTTTTTTTGTTTGCATTATAATATTTTTTCAATAAAGAAAATTTGATTGAAAACCGTTCGTAAATTAAAAGAAAAAGAATAATAAATCTACATAATACCAACCTAAATCAAATATAGAAGCCAGATAAACAATATGAAGCTCTTGCAACCCACTAATCACTAAACCAATCCTTGAAAGAGCTTTTGCTTCTATCTCAACTCTCAAGCACACACTATGTATAGACTATAGTTATTCCGTCGACCTTACCACTAAACGATTTTATATTAAATTGGATTTTACATATAATAACCCAGCGTTTTGTAGTATAGGATTGCTCTAAAAATAATCACCCCACTAGACAATGTGTTTTCCCACATTATCGAACCAATTAAAAACCCCATCTATTGTAAAAATATGAATTTCCAACATCTAATGAAATACAATAAAACATACTTGTTATAATGGCAACTGCAATGACTCAATTAGATGAGGCGTATGGAAGAGGAAAATTTATGAGATGGCAGTCAATGGAAGCTGGTAAAGAATCTTTCAGAAAATATAATTAGCAAAATTTCACTTGAAATAGTTGATCGGCAAAGTATGCTACAATAACGGGACCAGCCAAATCACCAGCAGCACACCCTGGAGAGAAAAAAAAACGAATGAAAAATTAGAAAGAACAAAAGATATAATGAAACCTTAGGTAAGAAAAAAAAAGTATACTAAGCATTGGAAAGAAAAACATTATCAAACAATCAAGTAGGTTTTTGCATTTGTTCAACACTTACCAATCCACTGGCCAAGTGATGGACGAATAAGGATAGCACCGATGCCAGCTCCTATGGAAGCGAATATTAGAGATGACGAACACCTAACCGTAGCAACAAAAATTCTCTGCCCAAGAATTGCAACTTGCTCGGATTTGTCAACATTGTTACCCTCATCATCTGGGGACTTGAAAATCGATTTAAAAAACCGGTACATGTCAATGCCTACTTGGACAATCCATGATGCTGCAACTCCAAGCATGTGTCCTGTAAACAACGAACAGATAGTCGGCAAAAAATAAATGCAAGTCAAAAGTTAGGCAATCTCAACTTCTCAAGACTAAAAGATGATTAAGTAAGGGTGTTTTGACCTCGAAAAGTTGTTCTGCTAACACAATAGAAGTAAACATGATAAGGCATATTCCTCGCAGCCTTGCGAGAAGCTGATTTAGGGACATCTGTTCAGGAAATCAACACCAACTACTGTAAGATTTTTTGGAGATCATACAATGAACTTCATTGCAATGAGAAAGAAAAAGAAGACAAGAGATCACACAATATAAATCAGACACTACAACTAAAATTTAATTGATATATCTATCCAAGACATTTTTCTAGGAAAGAATAAAATAAAATATTCTTTTCGTGGAAAATAGTAATTACTTTTGGGTATGTATGTGCAAAGAGTATATACAAATGATTAGAGAGTGTGATTAGTAATTGAATGGTTGTTCAATAAATTTAAAGTAGGGGAGTATATACATGTCAAGTTGCAAGGAAGGTGTCCCTCCCTTTGTCATTCCAAACCTTCGCTTCAAATTATTCGTACACTTTTTTGCCATTCCATAACCAATAATGTGGCAGAACTTGAAATTAGTTCTAGTGTACATACCTTTAAGAATTTTCCATGCCATTCTTTCTGAAACATAATGAACAGCAATTCTTTCTAAAATCCTTCTAGTCGTCACAACGGTTGTCTGTAAAGGCATGCAAGACACAATTACCAACTAAATTTAAACGTTATGAGAACTGAGAAATGCAATGGAAATTTCCCACATAGCAGGGTGTAAAAGCCAAGGGAACCAAACCTATTTACTTGGGAATTACCCAATACATCGTATCTATCAACAGCAAAAAGATTAGTGTGGAGGAGTATCGAATGAAGATGAATTATTTAAATCTAATTTCATTAATAACAATAACAACAAACTAGCAGTGAATAAGTATGCATTTAATCTCCAACGCTAGATGTCTGAGGAGGCTAATTAGATTCGGGGAAAAGAGTCGAATAAACTAATATGAGCGAATTTGTGCAATCTTACATATATAATTGTAAATACTTCATAGAAAATGAAGTTTGCATAACATTTGATAGCATGGGCACACCTATAATAAATAGATGTAGATTATACTTGGAATAGATATATGCAATATGATAGAGATGGAGGTCTTCTGAAGCTTACAGCACTGACCACCATAACCATGTCAGGATTTTATTAAAATTATTCCTAGTTAATGTTATATTCTAAGTAACTTAGATTAACTGATCAGCAACAAATTTGGACTCAGATTAGAAATTAGCATCCTAGAGCATATTACATAGGTCAGCTATATGATAAACAAGGTCAATAGCATGGATGGAAAGCCAGAGATGGATTGCTATACTTACATTATGGGTTGCTTCTTATGTTTTTGTCAATTAGCACCATTCAAAAACAGAAATGTTATTTCGACAACTCAAAGTTGTATATACCAAAAAGTTTTCTTCTTAACTTTGCAAATAGATTGAAACATCAATGAAATTTAAACTGTCTGTAATTTCTGAATACTTTAACTTCTGTAAATAGTTTGAAACTTTAGTTTAAAGTGTCTGTAATTTCTTAATAGTTTGCAACATTTGAATAGAAAAAGTGAGAGAGAATTTGTGGACCGACACCTTTATTACACTCGATCAAAATTGTTGAACTTTGAATTGTCAAAATAGCAAAACCAATCATCGTCATGCTTATTAAAGTGCAGTCACATATTGACAAAAATTTCAGATGTTTGTGTGTTACTGAAACAATTTTAAACCAAGGGCTACTACCCTGCTTTAAGTGTGAACTACAAATACCCAGTGTTTGTTACTGTTGAATGTATAGAAGTTCGAAAATTTGCCAAGAATGAACCACCATCGTGGCTCCCTAAGCTAATAAATATCTAGTGCAATTTGTAAGATAAAACTAATCTTTGGGGGGCCACGATAGCATTTCTTTAGGGGGTGCATTTTGTCAAAAACAGAATTTGAAGGGTCAAAATGGTGGTATACTCATTTGCTAAATTCCATATGTCAAATCAAAAGCCTGGTTTAGTAATCAAACACATGCTGTCTGCGTTGAATACCATAGGGAATGGATCCTCTCAATTTTTTCCCCTCAATTGTTTGGTAAAGTGTGATCTCTCACCTTACATTCTTTAAGTGGGACCAAGAGAAAATATGTGAAAGAAGATATTGAATGGTTATAGAAAAAAATTGAGAGAAAAAAAATTGAGGATCCACTCCCTAACATGATCATCTACCTATGTATGATGACAAGGAGGCTTATAGAAATCAGAGATAGGATATCCTAACAGCGAAACATCATTGCCACTAATAATAAATGACAAACACACTCATCAATTTCATAAATTATGAATATTTCTAGTAAATAATTGGCTGAACAAAGAATAGACAAAGAAGGATAAATAAAATCACACCTCACGGATGATTTGCTTCACTGATTTCTTGAAGGGGACAACCAGATCAGTCGGCTGCTCTTCCCTCTCCTCAAGGAAATCGTCATCTTCCATTTCAGCACGAGGCTCCAAAAGAGGCAAATAGAACATTAAGAATGACCTTAGGGATGTCATCATCAAAGGCCTAAATTCAAAAGCAGAGAATAGAGGCTTAAGCTCCACATTGTAGTGTTTGGTAGTACTATATCTTAGAGAACCATCATTATTATAAATCCCTTTAGAAGCACTTTGTAGACCAGAAATATAATCTTCAGATACTGCTGCACCAGCATCGCAATAAGCAACTGGCGACCTGAAATTCAAGTGGAAAGACTCTTGAAATACATATGCTAGTTGCTCAAGGTTAACCACAGTAGAATAGACAACAGCATTATTGATTGTAACGAAGAGTAGACAAGACCATAGAAGGTCGATGAAATTCATTTACCCCTGTCCAGGTTTGTCTGCAATTCCATTCTAACAACTTTAATAGCCTACAATTTAAATCCCCTATGTCTATATATACTTTCAATAATAAATCAGCTTAAAGATTCAAAACGTGGAAACAGTTCAAAGTTATGACATTCTTTAAATCTAAGAATTTTTTACTACCTCGTAAATAAGTCTTTAAACAATTGCAACTTGTCCAAATTTGTAAAACATAAATAAATAAACAACATCTTGAAATCAGCTTGCTAAATCTCCAAAAACCCATTATGAAAAACAGCTTAATTTTCCAACATCCAAATGCCAAATCAAATATAAAAAAGTAATCATGTATTCTCTTATATTTTATACCCATATCCACAACAAAGTAAATTCATTATCCATCCATATAACAAGAATGACTGTATAGACAAATGGAGGCAGAAGAGCATACCCAAAAAAAGCCCTTGAGGCAAAGCCAGTGGTACCAGCAGCAAAGGAAGCTGCAGCACCAACAGCAGCAGAGGCAGAGAAAAAGGCAGAAGACTGAAAGGGTTGTGGAGAGTGCAAACCAGAGCCAAAGTTTTGGTTTTTCCTCCACAGGTCTAGAAGTATAGCTATTCCAGCCATTATTGGAGCTTCTGACGTAAATCAGCAAGTTGCAAATAAACTGCCTTATAATCTCATGCACAGAACACGATGCCAAATATTCCTCAAACTGTGGCCTTCTAAACCCTGATCCACATACAAAATGTGAATAATAGGCTAATAGTGATGCAATTAGCTATAGGAAAAATCTACCAACTTACTGAGAATTCACATCAGCATCACTATTACCAGAATACAAAACCAAAACAAAAACAAAATCAACATACCCTCAAAGTTTCTTAACAGGAAGTCATTAACAAAGAGAACTCAAATAGATATCAAGCGAAGACAAAAATGATAAGAAGTCTAATCATAAGCTTTATTATATCATCTTTCATATATTAATATCAAACAAAGTTGATGTAAAATATTTCAGTTGTAATTGGCGTACCACTGCACTATCATCAAATACACCATTGGAAAAACCACAACACTTGGTCATAAAAAGTGAACACAAATTGATTAGTATACCCCAAAACAAAGCCTCCACGAGTCTCAAAAATATACACCTTGCTGTGTTCTGTTTAGACCAACCAGACAAAATTTCCTCACTTTCAACTTAATATAAGGCTACATAAACAGCTCAACTAGTCATATTATAAAAGCAGATCAAAGATTAATACTAAAGCGAACAAAATAGCACATGTTGAAGTAATCATGAACTAATTTGAAATATTAACAGTGCTAGAACTCCAACACAATCTTCCGGTCAAATATCATCCCTAGGGAGAAAAGAACCTTAGGGAACAAGCTCGGTCAATGAAGAAACACTGTTGGATAGGGTAATGATTTTTGAGCTAAAGTCTTGAACAGAGCAAGAGGAAACAAAAATGTGATTAACGAAACACAAAAGCTGAAATTAGTAACTAAGAATTCTAGAGAAGGAATTTATGGGAGTTATAATCTTGCATCGTACTCAGAAGCAGAAAAATGAAGATTATAAGGAAAGGTAAAAACGAATCGCACCCAAACAGTGGACTTGGACGGCGGCGACAACGGCGGCTACCTCATGGGCGACGACAACATCTTCCTCTAATCCTTGCTTCCTGAGCTGGTGATCCGACCCAAAACAGCGGTAGGTGCAGAAGAGAGAACATTCGGGGTTTAGCGGTGGTGAGGTGGCGACGGCGACGTCGATGGCGAGTGCAGCGTGACGAGAGGAGGTTAGGGCTTCGAGATTTGGGTTGATTGGATCCGAGAGAAGAGAAGAGAGACCAATGGGGGGGTGTCGGTAGAAACATGCAGTTTAAGATTAATTTTTTATTTAAGAAAAATTGAACTATTTATAACTACAGTATCAATGGCAAGATTAGAGGAATCACATATTTTTAAGGATAATTTACCTAAATAAAATATCAAAAATACTATTTGTACATTAAAATCAGTCACTAATATATTTGTGTATAAATATATGTGTGATTTAATTTATTTTTAACGTGTATTTATATTTCAGCATGTATTTTATACTAGTGACTGATTTTGATAGCTGATTTTAGTATACACATAACATAGTTCATAAAATATTTAAGATTTATATTTATACAAATGCAATAATTTTAAACTAATTATATATGTATCTTATTTTAAATTTATACAAACTATAGAATTCATATTACATGTTATCATTTACACATTCTAATACTCAATCTAATTTAATTTTGGCAGAATAAGTGCAGACAATATTCTAGTGGTACAAGAGATGGTTTACATCATGCGTAGTAAAAATCAAGAAAAATGAATCATGGCTATAAAAATTGACCTGAAGAAAGCCTACGATAGGTAAAACCGAAATTTTTTGATGGATACTCTAAAAGACGTCAGTATCTCAGAAGGAATCATTAATATCATTGTCCATTGCATTTTTACCCCCACCATGAATCTCCTTTGAAATGGATCACTCTCTAAGACGTTCTCCCCAACCAGAGGGATTAGACAGGGAGATCCTCTCTCACCTTATCTTTTTATTCTGTGTGTTAAGCGTTTATCCCACCTTATTAATAAACTAGTTGCTAATAAAAGAAAGGGAGCCAATAACTATTTATAGAAATGGACCTAAAAATGATTTGGTTCTCTTTGTTAAAACTTCTAGCGAACAAGTGCGAACGATTAAGGAGACCTTACACACTTTTTACGAGAACTCGGGACAAAGAATCAGCTTCCACAAGTCTTGTGTCTATTTTTTTAATCATAATATTAGGCAGCAACTAAGTCAGGAGCTTCGAATGACCCTGATGGCTAATCTGAAAAAATACTTAGAAGTACCTTTGATCACAGAGAAGTGTAACCAGCGTCATTTTCAGTTCATTCTTGACCGCATGCAAACCAAATTATTTAGTTGGAATAAAAAATCTCTATCTTTTGTAGGGAGATGCACCCTTATCCAATCGATGTTATCAACCATTCCTAGTTACTACATGCAGACTATGAAGATCCCTATGGCAGTTTGTGCTAAAGTAGATAAATTCTGTAGGGACTTCCTATTGGGTAGCAGCGAAGATGATAGAAATGTCCATCTCTAGTTGCGAGAAAAATTGCAAACTAAAAGAGGAGGGTGAACCGGGGATTCGAAGGGTGCAGGAGACCAATCAACTATTTCTTATGAAACTTGCTTGGGGCTTAATCTACAAAAGGGATTCCCTATGGGTGCAGGTGATGAGAGCAAAGTATGCGGGAGGAAACTGAATCATACCCAAAGTCCATAAGAAGACCAACAGCTCAAACGCTTGGATTGGAATAACAAAGGTTTGGAAAAATTTTCAAGGGAACCTAATTTGCAGAATATGTGGCGGAGTATTTCTTTTTGGGAGGACTATTGGATCCCAGGAATTCACAAATTAAGAGACTTAGCTACCATTAACCTCGATGCAGAAACGCTTGGCGAAATGTTGTGCGATTATATTAGTTCTCAGAATGTTTGGAATTGGACAAAAATTAGTCAGATTTTGCCCGAAGATGTTCTAGAGCACATTAGAATTTTAAAATTCCCCAATCCTGACATTGGAGTAGACACTGTGGGGTGGCTTCCAGTAACAAATAGTAGGTTTACAATTAAATCAGCCTATGAGGCTCTTTTCAGTAACAAGGAGAATACTAACAGGTTATACAAATTGCTTTGAAAAAATAACTTACCTCAGCATTTGAAAACCTTCTGTTGGCTCCTTACCTATGAAGCTTTGCCTCCAACAGCAGAAGGAAGAGCAAAAACTTCACAGACAACAGCGATTGTCCAAGATGCTGTAGAGAGGAAGAGACTGTGCTCCACGCCTTACGCGATTGCCTTACATCCGTACGGCATGGATTAGCATAATAAACAGAGATACGCAGAAAAATTTTTTCTCTCAATCCTTTCAGAAATGGCTTAGTACTAATCTTTCCTTGATCTCTCGAAAGCAGTATGGGACTCTATGGCCCATCATCTTCGTCACAGTGTGCAACATAGCCTGAAAGTGTCGAAATGATTTCATTTTCAGGGACGAGACTCTACCAAACAATCAACTTCACCAAATAATAAAAAAAATTGCAGAAAATTATAACATTAATGTGAGCATAATAAAGCATAGTAGTAGCTTACTAAATCTTACCAGAGAGGAGCTTGTTGGATGGGAGGCGCCAAATTGGGGTTGGACTAAATTGAATGTAGATGGGTCAGTCATTTATCCTAGTAGCAAAGGCGCTTGCTGGGGTATTATTAGGGATTGGGCTGGACGCACGATTGCTGGTTTCACTATGAACATCGGAGCCTGTACCATAACCATGGCTGAACTATAGGGCTTCTATGTTGGGATTAAGCTAGCTTCTGAGCTAAGGATCACGAAATTAGTGGTGGAATCAGACTCTAGATGTGCTGTAACACTGGTTCAGAAGGTGTCTCTGGAGAGCCATGGTAGCTCTTCTCTCATCTGGTCGATTAAGGAGCTTTTGGCAAAGATGGATAACGTAGAAGTAAAACATATCTATAAGGAGGCCAATTTCTGCGCGGATGCTCTCGCCAAGAGGGTCAAGGAGAAGTTGCTGGAGTTAAGTTCTTCGAGCAGCCCCCTCTATACTTGTTTCATCACCTTCTTGCTGATGCAAGTGGTGTTAAGTTTGCAAGATTGGTAGTAGTCTAGTTTTTTCTTGGTTCTTTGGGCCTGCGCCCCGTTACTCATAAAAAAAAATAAATTATGGAACTTTTACCATAGTTTAGAGAGAGGAACATTTATACATAAACCGTGAAACTCCTATACGATTTATGAAGAGGCGGATTTATACATAAATCATAAAATCCCTACCACAGTTTATGAATAGGTAAGTTTGTACATAAAAATTGCATTCTTGAGTGTGTGAGTAATTGGAATTGAGAGGATTTGGGAGAGAATCCGGCGACAGCGATACTCTAACGGGGTGGGGTCATAGAAAACCAAGATTGTTTGTACCGATTAAACGACTTTGCTCACATGGCTGGAAGCATCAATGAAGAGGTTAATTCTTTATGGTAGTGTTTGGTGGAGAGACAGAGACGGAAAGACTGAGACTGAGAGACAGAGATTGAAATAAATTTCAGTATTCTGTTTGGTGCAAAGTGGGAGACAGAAATTGAAACAAGAATGAAACTGTAATTTAATTTATACAAAAGGTAAAATTGGAATTAATTAATTGAAATGAGGATATTTTAGGTATAAAATGTTTTTAAAATTTTAGTCTCCATCTCTAAAAATTTTAGTCCATGTGTCCTTACTTTTTGGAGGTACTGAAATACCAAAACTTTAGGGATAGAGACAGAAATTTTAGTACCAGTCTCTGAACCAACAAACATGATACTGAGTTCTAGTCTCTCAGTCTCTGTCTTGGTACCTCAAAACAAATGCTACCATAATGTTGTTCTCTTTATGTGTTAGTTGTTTGTTGTTCCGTTCATATCCTATGTCACTTTGATGCGTGGTTAGGGTATTTTTATAAATAATTTGAAGTTGTTGGTGAGTTAAATGTTAAAATATGATTGGTACCAGTTTAATTTTTTTGTTAACTTATGTGTTAGTTTTTTTTTTAATTATTTAATTTACAAAAAATTTAGGCGTTAGTAATTTATCTGTTAAAATTTGATTAGTATCGAATTAATTTTTTTGTTAATTTATGTGTTAGTCTTTTTTCTGTGAATTATTTAATTTATAAATAATTTAGGCGTTAGTGATTTATCTGTTAAAATTTGATTAGTACCGAATTAATTTTTTGTTAATCTATGTGTTAAACTTTTATCTGCGACTTGTTTAATGTATAAATAATTTATAAGGTAGTGATTTGTATGTTAAAATTTGATTAGTATCGAATTAATTTTTTTGTTAATTAATGTGTTAAACTTTTATCTGTCAATTATTTAATTTATAAATAATTAAGAGTTTAGAGATTTATTTGTTAAAATTTGATTAGAACCATTTTTTTTTTTGCATGATGCAGCCGACTAGGAGTATTTGTAGTGTTCAGAGGCAACAGAATATGCCTCTACATGAACATATCAGACCATATTTGGAAACCGCAGGTTTGTATCACTTTGCTAGACTGAACAATCATTGGTTCTAGGCGGATGAACCTCTGCTGACCGCATTCATTGAGAGGTGGCGCCTTGAGACGCACACCTTTCACATGTTGTTCGGAGAGTGCGCCATCACACTGTGAGGCGTAGCGTATCATTTGAGATTGCCCGTTAATGGGGAGGCTGTTAGTGGTGCCTCACTGACTTTGACTAATTCATTCCTGATGGAAGACAAACATGAAAATGGTTTCAGGAGTTATTCGGCGAACTGCCGCCACCGAATAAAGTCAAACAGATGATGGTCCACTTCACATGATTCCATGAGCAATTTCGGGTGCTCCCAGCCGATGTGAGTCAGGATACATAGAGTATATACACATGTGCTTACCTTATGATATTACTATTCACTTAGCTTTTCGATGACAAGAATGAGAACCGAGTTCACCTTCAGTGAGTACCGTTTAATTTATGGCTAGGCTTGATGAGTTGGGCAATTGCAACTGGGGCTCAGCTGGCCTGGTTGTATAGATGCATGTGTCGGGTGGCCAACAAAAATGTCATTAACTTGGCCGGACCACATCAGCTACTATAGTCCTGAATTTTCTGGTAGCTTTCCACGCTGAGGACGAGTGCTTTAGACACATTTGGATTTCTGTTGGCCTCCATGTATCATTTAAGGTTTTGTGTGTTATACATGTTTATTTTAATGTACTATCTTTTTTATGTAACGCTTACAACAAAGATTGTAAGTGGGCGACATATCTACCGACCTCCGATGCCAGGAAAAAAAGAGTGGTACCGATACGTCTTTCTTTGGATAGATTGCGTGATCGACACGTAAGTTGTTTAGATGTTGCTGTTATTGGGTTTGCAGTTCACATTATGCATCTTTTTATGGTGTTTTCAAAGCTTAGCTTGTCCTTTACAGTTTTGTGGGAGCCTTATTCTACTGCTGAGGTGGTAGCTGTGGTTCATCCAGAGATACAAGCAGAGGAGCACTGCAAGTTATGGTAGGCGGTCACGAGCTTGATATATTTTGCCGTGATAGAGTGGCATCGAGTTGATAGAGTGGTACCACAACTCGGCGGCATACAACATCTCCCTCAACTGGCTCTGAACATAGAATGGCTCTTTGCGAAGGATGGTAGGGGTGGAGATTGATGGTTCCTCACTTATTATCAGACATGGCATCTACATTAGAACAACAGGGTTGATTCCATCCTTCAGATCTATAGAGTTGCTGATCCAGGTCCATCGGCAGAGTACCTTGACTGGTAACATCGAGTGGCTGATTGAGTTCTGTCCCGGAGGCCGTGTTTGATGATCCTAGGCCAGTGGATATCTCGGAGAAAGCTCGTCACATAGGGTCATCTCAGGCATCTGCCAGGGTGCAAGTGCCGGACATGCCTGATAACAGGTGTGTTGAGCGGCGGCGACGTGTTGGTACACGTGCCTCCGATCAGGAATGGCGATCGCTAAACGACATAATGGATGAGGATGATGGCGGTGATCACAGGGGAGGCAATGGCAATCATCATGTTCATTGAGGTAGAGCTAGACGATATGGGGGGAGAGATGCTCGTGGACCGATTGGAGACAGCGGTAGTTTCGCTAGTGCAGACAAGACAGGCCATACTGATGGTGTGGGCGTTGGAGATGTTGGGATTAGGATCCGCAGCAAAAATTTCATCGTTGGTCCCAGCTCTCAAGTCTTTGAGGATGTCGGCACTCAGGTTTTCATACATTTTGCTACCACTACCATGGGTTTGGACATTGAGGATCATGTCAGCGAGTCATAGTTCTATATGGACATAGCAGCCATGCTAAGCGATGATGATGGTCACCATTACAGGCTACAGATGCCAGAGTTCCAGCCACAAATTGCCGAGTTCCAGACTCAGCATCCGGTGGTCCAACCACAGCTGTAGAAGGTTTAGCCACAACAGCTTGAGGTCCATCCACAGTTTGCAGTGGACCTCAATGAGTCTGCAGGTAGTCCGTATGACACATGGTTACCATGGAAGGGTCTCTCCCATCAGCATTTGGCGCCGCACAATCGTCTCCATCGGGAGCAAAGCATGTTTAGAGAGTCTTTTGGCGTTATGCCTGTCAGAGATAACAAGAATACCCTCTTGTGGTGTCACATGTTGTTGTAGGTTGGACAAGAAAAAAGACCACGACTCCATATTTTCTTCCTCCACGAGTGCGAACGCAACTGGCAAGATGTTCAAGTTTCCATCTTGCGCTATAGCCAGTAGCAAAGTACCTCCATATTTTCCATACAAATGAGTACCATCAATGCTTATTAGGGGCTTGCAATGTCGAAAGGCCTCACTGCGAGGAGGAAATGTCCAGAAAAGACGATGAAAGTACACTGTAGATTCATCAACCTAATCCCCAACTCTAACCGGAGAAGTCTTCAACACTGCAATAGTGCCGGTCATGATGGACTGGATCCCAAGCATCTAACGTGGCAACTCGCCGTAGAACTCTTCCCAATCTCCATATATCTATGCTTTTGTCTTCTACTTTGCCATCCAAACCTTCCCGTAAGTAGGCCTCATTCATAAGTTGCTTTTGTTGCTTCGTGCAATACCTTTATCATAACTGCAACATCCACTCTAACCAATGGAAAAATCCTCGCACAAATGATGTGGTAATCAAGCTGTCGGTGATTGCTCAAAATTGATGTAGCTAAGCAACTTTACAGACCATTATACCTTCTAACCTCCCAAGTACCCTTTTTGTGCACGAAGTGAGATGTGAATCAACTAAGTGCAACCTTTGCCGAATTCCTTGCATTTCTCATGGTACTTAAGATGATCTGACTCTAACACCCTGTACTCAACACCTCGACGGATGCTATAATCCTTCACACTTAACACAGCTTCTTCTTTATTTTGGAATGATTGCCCAATTTGAAACTCTGTAGGAACGGTTCCATGATGCAATCCTTGACCCCAAAGGTAGCATCTGCGTCCGGTTGTTGCCCATAGCCTCCAAGTTTAGGGTTGAAAATGTGAAGGATATTGCTGTGTGCTGGAGCTTGATGGGTCATGCTGTGTATGTGGATTACTCCTTGTATCCTCATCATTGTCCCCAACTATATCGACTGTCTCCTCGTCCGAATCATCCTCTCGCATTGCATTCTCAACTCGATCAAGTTCACTCAACCCTACACAATCAGGAATCATGTTAAGAGAACTAGCCATCTCAATTGCTAGCTACCGGAACAAATGGTTCTCCAATGCTCTAGAACCATATTCATCTGTATGGTTTAAATCAACCACAAAGGATGGAGATGCAACGAACAACCGAGCTAGTGCAACCACATGCATCAAACTGGAAGCACCCCCCAAGGCAGTCAACTGAGGATTCGGAGCTGATGCCCTAGAACTGTCGACACCATCCTCCAACTTCGCATACAGCTCGTGTGTTCTGATCTCCGGAAAACTTCTATGACAATGAAACAGAACCTGCAGATCTTCATCAGACCCTATCACAAACATATCATACTTCACACCGGTTGACACAACTACAATTATAAAATAACTTCTTCACCTACTTGATCCCAAATACCCAAGCTTCTGCAATATACTGGTTTTTATATCTGACAAAGTATTCGATGAACGGATAAACACACTCAAGGGTTCCTTGTCAGTAAATTTCACACCCTCTCTTTGACTTTTATGATTTTTCCTAGAGAAATGCATTAGCGCTAAGAAATTCTCCTCTCACTAGACATTATGAAAAATGACACTCTTCTTAATAATTAGCTTCAGTTAGTATATATAGAATCGTAGCTCTTCATAAACTGTAGTAGAAATTTCACAATTTATGTGTAAATATCCCTCTTCATAATCCATGGTAGAAATTCCACAATTTATATTAAATTTTTTATTTTGATAAACATAAATCATCATTAAAAAATATACAAAGAAGGCCACCACTCAACTTTAGTACCTCCACTCTAGTATCTTGTTATTACTTTCTCCCGTTTTTAGCTGCACTCTACTTTCCCTTATACCCACAAACAGATTAGAAATGCAACTATTTGATGGAACATTACACCGCCCTAAGCCTAATATATGTTACTTCTTCTCAAGCAATCAAAACAAAAGAACAAACAACCAACCCAATTGTGTATAAATAATGCTCTCAAAATTCATATATACAACCATGCACTAGAACACAATACCTTACATGACCCAACTCGAAGTTATTTAATTTGTACAGATTCAAATTATATCAATATTATGGATTAGACTATACATGTATTCAATCACCTTTTCACAATGCATGCATGGTTTACATTTTGTCTCCCCTAATACATAAGCATGATACCAAGGCGATAAAAAGGGTCATGTCAGCACTCAGCAGTGAGAGTTAATTAATAACTATATATTTTGTGACATGGTAACATTTTAATATGGGAGCTACTCAAATGAAGATGCAAAAAACATCTTTTTATGAATATGCTTTGTATAAAAGTGTGATTTATTGATTTGGCCACACTTCAAATAAAAACAACACTTTTATAACATATCAAAATCTAACCCTACACTCCATCATCTAAGAGTCAAAAAGAAAAATCATCACATGAAGACAATTATAATATCTTCTTGGGAGTACACACCTTTTAATATTTCGTCTGGTCAATAACTCTAGAATAGTAGAATGTGAGTCCAACACATCAGATCATAAAGGCACCCCTAGAGTTTTAGAATACACCAGTAATAGTAATATTAAAAACAAATAAAAATACTCAAAAAAAGCTTCCATGAACATACTATTATATTCAATGCAAGAAGATGGAGTGATGGACTGAAATTCTGGTGACATCATGTCCTGGGAGTCAAATGAATAACGTAAGATTCTAAATCAAGATTTTTCACTTTGATAAACGAAGTGGGAGACGTTTTGTTTTGTCAGAGGTACAAACAGTCAAATATACTAACATTTTCCATTGATATTAATCTTAGCAAAAAAATTTTATCTTTTGTTATTGCAACAGTGGCTAATCTTATCGTCATAAAATTTCGATATAATAGTTGTTTATTAAGGGTAAGTTCCTTTCAAGTTATAAGTTGGTAACACAATTTTGAATTAACGTAAGGAGATTCATATATAATAGAAGTTCGTTACACAATCAACGGTGACCAATTTTTCATTTTATTATTTTACAATTTTTTTTTCACGTTTAAGATTTTTTTAAATTATTCTTCACATACAAGGATTTTAACCATACAAGTCTTTACAAGTCATTTATATTCACGTGCTTCGTACGTATCGTCACTGCACGTTCTTCTTCTTTTGTTTTGAATCTAATCAAGTGGCTGAGGTGTGATTCAATTCAGAAGAAAAAAATGTAGCATTAGAGAAAATATTTTTTTGTATTTACAGCAAATTTGGGTGTAACACAAAGATATTTGGGTGTATTTTTATTCTGA
This sequence comes from Arachis hypogaea, assembly GCF_003086295.3. Lineage (NCBI taxonomy): Eukaryota > Viridiplantae > Streptophyta > Magnoliopsida > Fabales > Fabaceae > Arachis > Arachis hypogaea. Next base: position 110,543,314 of record NC_092041.1, on the reverse strand, counting down.
TAAGTTCTGTATAATTCAAAACTCTTTCTCTTCCTCTGCTTTTTTTCTTATTCATCTTTTCCTTTTTGTTTTGCCTTCTCAAATTTCTTCTTATTTTAATCTCTTAACAAGAATAAAACAAAAAAATCAAACAAAGAAGAAGAATAAACATATAATGCTACAAAATTACTTGAAAGATGATGAATTTATATTCATTTAACTAAAAGAAAGAAAGAAATAAGAAAAAAAGAAGAAAAGAAATGCAGTATTAAAGAAAATATTTTTCTGTATTTGCAGCAAATTTGGGTGTAACACACGAAGATATTTGGATGTATTTTAAGAATTTTGGGTGTATTTTTATTCTGATAAGTTCTGTATAATTCAAAACTCTTCCTCTTCCTCCTCTCCATCTTCTGCTGCTTCTTTTTTTTTTCATCATCATCACCATCTTCTTCTTCTTTTTCTTATTCATCTTTTCCTTTCTATTTTACCTTCTCAAGTTTCTTCTTGTTTTACTCTCTTAACAAGAATAAAAATAAAAAAATCAAACAAAGAAGAAGAACAAACACATAATGCTACAAAATTACTTGGAAGGGGTGAACTTATATTCATTTAACTAAAAGAAAGAAAGAAACAAGAAAAAAAAGAAGAAGAAAATGCAGTATTAGAGGAAACATTTTTCTATATTTGCAGCAAATTTGGGTGTAACATGAAGATATTTGGGTGTATTTTAAGAATTTTTTGGTGTATTTTTATTTTGATAAGTTCTGTATAATTCAAAACTCTTCATATTCCTCATCTTCATCTTCTAATGCTTCATCTTTTTTTTTTATCATCATCACCATCTTCTTTTTCTTTTTTTATTCATCTTTTTCTTTTTGTTTTGTCTTTTCAAGTTTCTTCTTGTTTTACTCTCTTAACAAGAATAAAAATAACAAAATCAAACAAAGAAGAAGAAGAAACACATAATGCTGCAAAATTACCTGGAAGAGGATGAACTTACATTTATTTAACTAAAAGAAAGAAAGAAATAAGGAAAAAAAGAAGAAGAAACAAAATGCAGCATTAGAGGAAATATTTTTCTGTTTTTGCAGCAAATTTGGGTGTGTAACACGAAGAAATTTGGATGTAACACGAAGATATTTGTGTGTATTTTTATTCTGATAAGTTCTGCATAATTCAAAACTCTTTCTCTTCCTTCTTCTCATCTTCTACTGCTTCTTCTTCCTCATCTTCTTATTTCGTTTTCTTATAATTCTTCTTGGGAGAAAAAATCAAACAAAGAAGAAAAAAATACATAATGTTGCAAAATCAATAGAAAGAGAAGGAGGAAAAAAATGCAGCAACAATAATAACAATAAAAAGAATCACGATGAGGATGAAAACGCGAAGAAGAAGAAGAAGAAGAAGAAGGAATGCAAAGAAAAATGTGGAGGAATGCAAAGAAGAAGAAGGAGAAGAAGAAGGAGAAGGAGCATGAGGAAGAATGTAGAATACAAACGTTAAAGAACAGTTTCTTATTTCGCGCAATTCAAAGTTGAGAAAGCGCGTGTTTACACGCTCTTTAAATTGAGAGTTGTTTTTGTTGAGATTGGGGTGACTTGTATAGACTTGTATGCCAAAAAGACTTGTATGTATAGCAAGTCTTTTTTTTTTTTCGTTTGTTAACAATTTAACTTCAACATTTCCTTTTTTTTCTCCATATGTACTGTAAAAGTTAAGTTTTGACCAAATATTTAAATGAGTTATTCTTTTTATATTTGTATCATGAATAATTCTACGATAAAAATATTTTTGTGTGAAGAGAATGAAAAAAAATATATAATTCATATAAAAAAATATTAAAAATAAAATAACAACTTCTATCAAATAAGTATCTAACTATTTATTAAAAAAATGTTCATTCTCTTTAAGACTGCACACGGATCGGATCGGATATAGCCTATAATTCTATCCGATTCGTACTGCACTCATCGGATCGGTATTATATCCGCATCGGATATCAGGTATATCCGTATAATTAAAAAAAACTGGTTTAAGGCTATGTTTGGCTGTTTTTACATAAAACTATTCAGAAAATTAATTTTTTCACCTGTTTAAGCCTATTTACTTCTAAAATATTATTAATAAAAATTCTCTTGAATAAAAAAAAACACAAAATCTAAGTTTAATTATTCTAAGCAAGTACAAAAAAAAATCGAAATATCAAAAAATTCATAAAACAACACACTTTATTCATATCACATCAAGGTTTACTTTCTTAAACTATGCTATTTATATGAGACGTGCGGATATGCGGATCGAATCCGCGGATATCACTGTCAAATCCGCAATCCGATCCTACCATAGTGCAGATTGGATCTGATCAGATCCGATGGCTCTGCGATCGGATAATATCCGCAAAATTCAAACTGGATGTGGATAATTACCCGGGATATGCAGATATTATTAGATCCATGTGCAGCTCTAATTCTCTTTACTATTTTTCTTCCTCTTTATCGGTCAAAGACTAATTTATTATAGATTTGATCTCTATTTAAGAATTTGTTACTGACCAATGGATTACTGCATGCACAAAGCGAAGTTCGAATCTTCAATACTTGTTTAAGTGGACGAGTGAGCTGACCACTCGACTAACCCTAATTAATTTGTTGATCTTAACATTTGAGCAAAATAAGATTTGATTTGGTGTGGTTTTACTTTTTCTTTTCAGGTAGTGTATTGTAAAAATAATTTTTTAAAAGCTATTTCAGTACAACAAAAATCATTTTTAGTGATAATAATATAATAGTTACTATATGTTTTATTTAACTTATTTTTTTGTAATAATTATATATTTATCCTTATTACTATATATTATAATAATAATTATATACTTTTTGTGGGTAATAAAAAATCTTTATCAGTAATTATAAAATTACTGTCAAAACCTTTTAGTAACAAAGCATAAGACGTCTAATGTTAAATTATCGATAAATATATTAGCAGTTATATTTATTGCTGCTAAAAACAAAATAAATGACTATTAAAAGTAATTTTTATAGTACTATTTTCTAAGAGGATTTTTATTAAATCAAAATAAAAATAATTTTTACTATAAATACAAGTAATAAAATTGTATTCGATAAAATCGATTTTAACATTAAATTAGTTTTAACAGACATAAATATAATAAACAATAAAAATAAATCTCATTATAACGAGAATCACTTTTAGTGGCACTACAAGAATTTGATAAATTAGCGACGAATTTTTGCGAGAAATATTTTTTGTCACTAATTTGTCACTAACTTGCAATGAATTAGTGACGCACTATCGACAAAATTAATGAGCGGTCACAAAATATCCGAACATGAGAAAAGCGACTGATTAGCGAGAGCTTCACGAGTAAGTTTGTTTCTCGCAAATTGACTTTTGTAGATAAAAAAAGAGTGAGAAAAATTTTCTCGCTAATTTGTCACAAATTAATTAGCGAGTGACAATGTTCTAGCAAATTAATCACCTAGGGGTTCAATTGAATAAAAGTAAAGTAGCGAGGGATATTATTGTCGCTATTTTGTTGCAAGTGTTTGATATACAATTAGCGAGAAATAATTCGCACGTTAGTTAGTCGCTAAATAAAGGGAAAATCACGTAACTAAACCAAGGGGAGAAAAAAATTACACAATTCAACCAAAACAAAAAATGTAACATGAATCTTCCAAAAGCAATATACTATGTAATTCGAATAAACCAAATTTGAATTAAATAAATCAATAGTAATTCGAATCAAATCAATTCGAATTACACAAAGCAATAGAAACCCCTAGTAATTCGAATCAACATGACTCAAATTATGCATGCATGAGCTCCTAAGGTAATTCGAATCAACCAAATTCGAATTACACACAAATAAGATGCATATTAGTTCAAATCAGCTTGTTTCGAACTAGCACGCCGAATTGAATCCCCTAGTAATTCGAATTAACATGGTACGAATCACCCCTTGTTTGGCTGCCCCTAGTAATTCGAAACAACCCAATTCAAATTACAATGGCTTGCCCTATAAATAAAGTTTGAGTCAAGCTCATTCGAACCACTATTCCAAACCCCCTGCCCCAACAAATCTTAGAGAAAACGACCCCAACTAAGTGTTCAACAGAATATTCAGCTGATGGGGGATGACCCGGATCGACTCTGTCGTTTGGATGGGGTTGCACATATAGCTGGTGTCAGCAATGAACAGGTTAGTTTGATTTTTTCCTTTTAAAGTAGGATTTAATGTGTTATTTTTTATATTTTGACCTTTTGTATGTTATAATGGTAGTCATTATATATTGTTGTTAAGTGGTTATATTAGTGGTTTATGGGTGAACACAAATAAGTAGAAAAAGTTACCCAGAGAAAGTTTTTTTCTTACTTGAGTAGTCCTCGTAGGATAAATTTTTTTTATCGTAATTAAGTACATTCTTTTTAAGAAAATGTTTTAAAAATATTTTCTCATTAGGCCCAGTTTGATGTGTATATGAAGTTGTTAACTATGCTAACGTGTAACATGATTTGGTAGAGTACAAGTTGTATGTTCTGCTCTACGATATGCATTAGTGAATGATGTTGTGTCAATATGTTCCGATGCCGAGACACAATCTGATACATTCTTTATGCAGCCCTACCGATGTACTCGAGCATGCAACGGTGGAAATGTCCAGAAAAGTCGATGAAAATAGGCTTGCGAGTCGTCCACCTGACCACCAACACGAATAGCACTCGTCCTCAACACTGCAACACTACCAGGCATCGTCAGCTGCACACCTAACACCCACCGCGACAGCTCGTTGTATGACTCATCCCAATCTCTGTAAATTTGTGCCATGGCCTTCTGCTTAGCCAACCAAACCCTCTTATAAGCCGGCCTAAACCTGAAATGTGCCTCTGTCGCATTCAGAAGTACCTTGATACAAATGGATGCATCAGCTCTAATCATTGGCATGATGAATGCCAAGATCACGTGATAATCAAGACTCCTGTGATCGCTCGAGATCGATGTGGCTAGACAAGTATGAGGACCGTTATACCATTTTACCTCCCAAATACCCCTGCGCTAACGGAGATTGATCCTAATCAACTATGTGCACCCGTTGCCAAATTCAGTACACTTCCCAAGGTACTTGCGATAATCGGACTCCACCACTTTGTATTGTACCCCGCATCAGATGCTATACGTCTTCACACTTAACACAGCCTCCTCTTTATCCTGAAACCGCTGACCAACTTGAAACTCTGATAGACCTCCGGTACCCTGGGTATCACTAGCATCAAATCTAATAGGTTTCCCAAGAACCCCCTCCTGTCTCATCGCATCCAAGTCCAGAGATGAAAAGTGCGGGGGGTACTGTTGAGCCCCTGAGCTGGAACCACCGCCAACCCCAGCTGGACCACCCGCTGCTATGTCATTACCACTGTCATCAGCAATGATGTTCGGCTCCATATCATCAGCGACATCATCATCCGGCAATGCATCATCCATACCATCCGGTGCCCCACACTATAATGACATCGGCGCCCTCTCAATGATACCGACGTCTCCACCACCACTGTGGTTGAGATCAACTACGAACGACGGGAAGGCCACATGCTTGTCCTGAGGTGCAATCACAGGCACGGATGACGATGCACTAACAGGTCTCGAACTAGAACAAGCTACCATTCCTGCAGTTTGGGTATTCCTGTTCGAACCACTTGAGTTAGAGACCACATCAACCAGTGTTGCCAACAGCTCAGGAGTCCTGACCTCGGAAAACTGCCAACGACAATGGAAGAGGACCTCCAAATCCTCGTCACTCCCTATGACAAATGAATCGTACTTCACGTCATCTCGCAGCACTGAGATCGGAATGCGATAAAATAACTTCTCAACCCGTTTCACACCTTGCAGTCCAAGTTTCCGTAATATGGAATTCAGGAAGTCAGCGAAACTCGTTGAAGGTTTCAAAAAAATACTGAGGGGATCCTTATCAGTAAACTTAATACCAGAACGTGTTTTTTTCTTAATCGACCCTCTATAATACACCAACACTAGAAAACTCTCCTCACTAGCCATTGTGTTTCACTCTAATGAGAGGAATTCACGTTCACACCATACTTATACACGTTTGGGGCTTCATAATTCGAATCAACCTGGTTCGAACTACAAGGTATGATTACTGCATAATTCGAATCAGTATGATTCGAACTACATATTAACGTAAGATGCATGTATAATTCGAATTGTATTGACTGGGACATTATGCATGCATAATTCGAATTTAGTAGGTTCAAATTACACTTTCCAACTAATTCGAATTGGATTAATTCGAATTACTATTGGTTTCTTAGTTCGAATTAGGTTAATTCGAATTACATTAAATTATGCTTTTGGGTGATCCATGTCACGAATTTAGCTTTGGTAGATTTCATGTAAATTCTTCTCCCATTTGGTTTACTTTGGCTTTTTGCCCGTAAATAAATTTTGTGTGAAAAGGTTACTTAATGAGGAACAATGTTTCTAGCTAATCCGTCACAAAGACTTGAAATGCATTTTGCGATGGACAATTTTCTAACTAATTTGTCACCAAAATTTTTATTTTTAGCAAAAAATTCGTTTCTCGCTAATTTATCGCATAATATTTATACCTTCCTCTTCTCCGTGCTTCTCTCTTTTATCCAGTGACTGTTTCTCTTCTCTGTCTCTCTTTTCCATTGAGTGACTGCATCTCTTCTCCCTTGCTGACTTTTTTTTATTTTATATTTTGTCTTGAATAAAAAATTTAAATAAAAATTAAAATACAATTCATTTTTAAACATTTTTTATTAAGTAAAGAATATCAAATTCATTGTTAAATAAATTTTAGTTTTTTATTAATTATAATAATTTATATTTAAAAAATAACCTATTAATCAAGTTAATCACCATTTTGTAAAATTATAAAAAAAAATAGTATATTTAAATTTATTTATTATCACTAATAATAACTTTTTTTTTGAAAAATCTCAATATTTTTTTTTTCGAAACACGAGTCCTGAAAAACACACGTTAGCATTTATTAATCATAACTTCATAACGCGAGACATTGTTATATATTTGATAGAGTACATAGAGAATGGAATGATCTTATTCTTTAATGGTTAAAATTAAACGAAAAAAAAAAAGAGTAAAACACATTCACAATTATACAAATAAAATGATAATTAATATACATGATAGGCATGATAGTCCTAAATGCAATAACGTTATATACATGTGTTATTTAATTTATATTTTTATATAAATTAAATTTATTATATTCAATTTAGACTATATCAAGATAAATCGAATCAATAAGATTCGAATTAGTAGGAAAAACTTTAAATTGAAATATATAGCTTCGGTGTAATAAGTTAAAAACATTGAAATGACTAGCACATGATAATTTTAAACAATGAACTTCGAATTATACCCATAGTAAATCGAAACAAGTGATTTCGATTTACATCTTTTAATAAACCGAATAAAATTGTTTCGATTTATAGGTATTGTAGAGCATAGCTAAATCGAATGTATTAGATTCGATTTACTAACATTACACCTATATATTAAATTCGAATTCAGTTGTTTTGAATTACAATTTTCAATGTCCCACACACCCAACGTACCCTAAAGAGAAAAGTTTGGCAACAACACCACAAGATTCAAATCTACTTATATGGAAGACGACTCGGATCGTTTCTATCAATTGGACGGAGTTATCCATATTGTTGTGGCATCAATAAAGAGGTTAGTAATAATTTTTTTTAAAACTATAAATAGTAGTTAGAATAGTAATTTAGTAGTTTGCTAGAATTTCAAAATTACAAATACTACTTAAAGTAGTAATTATAAACAACTGTTAGTTAAAGTAGTGACTAGAGCCTCTGTTAGAACTTGTAAGTTATAAATGTTAGATTAAGTAGTGAAAATTAGTTTAGTTAGAATTTAATTTAACTCAACAGTGCGAGTAATAATAGTGATTCAGGATTGTGATATGGTTTACATTAAAGTATTTTTTATTAGAGTTTTCTGTGTTTGGTCCATTTAGATTTAGCTCTGATTTTTTTTTTTTTGGACATGTAATATTATTTGTTTGGGTTTAGTGCATTTTTTCGATTAGGACATGTATTATTTAATATTCCTTTAGTGAACTGTTTTGTTATACAGCCCACTGATACAACACCAACATGAGAAGGAAGCATTGTATGGCCCTAGTCAATATGATTGTACCTCAGGGTGTCCGACTAGTATGGGCTTGCTTTGAGTAGCTATTGGGTATTTTACCTTCTACAAACTGCATCGACAAGTTTACGGTGAAGTGAACTTGGATGCAGGACACATTCAGTGAGCTTCCTCAGGGTACAGACAATGATACCATTAGGAGGTATGTCCGGTACACGTCTTCATATTCGTTGGCTACCCTATATAGCTAGGCTAGAGGATATGGACAAATACAGCTGTGGATCCACTCATCTCTCGTGGTTATACCGGTGCATGTGGCGTGTGGCCAACAGGAACGTGGTAAAGTTAGTTGGTCCACAGTAGCTCCTTCAATCATGGATCTTCTGGCGGTTCTCTAGTTTCAGGCCTAATGGGTTTGATGCCTTTCATTGGCTGTTGGCATCGAGGTACTTGCTGTTTATTTATGTTATGTTTGTTAATATTTTTTTGGGTTATGGTCATTATTGATAAAATGTCTTGGGTCGCAGGTGAGTGTTTAAGCCAGGGATGTGAGTGTTTAAGCTTTCAAAATATTTATTATTAAGTTATTTTGGGCTTTTTACTATTTATAATGACATGCCATATGGCATTATGGAGGGTTGTGATGGTATTGATCTATTTTGCTGTTACAAAGTGGCATAAGGTGGATCGGGATCTACCACAGCTTGATGGAGTACAGTATCAACCACGTGCCACACTCGACGTTGATTTCTTGATGTTAAGGGATGGTAGAGACAGTGATCGGTGGAGATTGTTATGGTTATGGTGGTGGCGGATTAGGTGGTGATGATGGTGGCGGTGATGAAGGTGGAGGGTTTGGTGATCATTTTGTTGGGGTTCCCAGTAGTGACATGGAGGTGCGCAAGAGTCAGACGTATATTAGTCCAGGTGATATGCTATCTGACTTGCTTGACAGTAAGGGCCTTGATGTGGAGTTCAGAGGGTCATGCTTCCTTGATGAGATTAGCGTGATCATACAGGAGGATGATCTGGAGCGTCACAGATCTCAGCTAGTCGGACCCTAGACACACCTAGATGTGGATCTGAATGAGCCTCCATCAAGACCATCAGATGACACATTTGCATTCGATGGGACTCCCCCGTCGGCATTCGCTGTAGCTCCCCCAGCACATCCTGGTCCATCTAGGTCACTCGAGTGCACACCAGACGAGGTGGTGCATGATGGTGACAGAGATAAGGATGAGGTCTCTCTGGCCCAGAGAGCGCAAAGAATCAAGCACCGCCACCGCTACTTTACAGGATCACATCTCTTTTGATTACGGCGTATGCATTATTATTTAGATGATTGTTATATGTTGTTAGTAGAAGATGTATGTTATATTTTTTAGATGGTACCTTTATGTTGCTGAGATACGATGTTTGTTTTATCTCGTTTTATGTAATATGTACCTTTAGGGTCTTGTATTTACTATTTTTACAATTTCTTATACGACTATTTCTTAACACGAGTCAAGAATACACAACATAACTAAAAACCAAACGATGAGATTGAGTTAATAGTAACATGGGAATACAAAACACAATAAAACTTACAACTGAGATAAAATTAAAGTAAATGAAAGAAGGCACAACCGACCTACATTAAATTAAATGAAAGAAGACACAACCGACACAACATTACCCTAGATAAACACATCCCTATGCATTACTAGCGGAAGCATAACCCATGTTAACTCGTCCCTGTTGACACCTCCTCCGTGTGTGGCCAGGCTGTTTGCAAAGCCCACATCGCTTGGGTCTGTTCGGATCAACCTCATCTATGATACTTTGGATCCTAGTCCTCCCGGGACACCCTTCAGATGCACTTCTCTTGGTGGGATTGGCTATGACAATGGGACCATCATATGGTGGCCAAAAACTTTCAGCGATAGGAGGAGTGAATCCCATTCGGTATACATTGAACACCGAGCTAAGGCAATACACCTCATGGACATAGGTTGCCCAACTCAGACGTGAGTATGCACAACATACTAAGGCATGGCGACATGTATAATGAAGTGCCTGGAAATATCTGCAATCATATGTTTGATCCCTGAGGGACACTCTGTACGAGCCAAGTGAAAAGCTACCAGTCGGAGAGGTCTTGACCACAGTAAACACAGAATTATCCATATCATACAAACTCACCGTAAAACACCTTGATGCCTTCGAATTAGCCTCTATTGCCTTCATCAGATGCTCACTAAACTGCTGCTCGATTTCTAACTGTGCCTCTACCTCTCTTCCCTTGGGAACAAAGAGCTCGGCTAATCTTCCATAAGTGACTTCACCAACGAAAAAACTGGAAGGTTCCTTACACCTTTTAGTATGAAGTTTACACACTCGGAGATGTTAGTAGTTATATGCCTAAATCTCTGAGCTTCATTCTAATGCTGAGCCCACTGCTCATACTCAATCCAATTATCCCAGTCACACATTGCAGGGTCTTCAGATTGGAAAATATCAAACCAGTAGTCAAACACTACCTCAGTCTTGACGTAAGTAGTATTCACTAAAAACCTCTGTGCATCCTTACCCTTAAAATTCAGGGCGAAATTTGTTGCCTCGTGTCGGATACAGAATGCTTGGTAGGCACTAGGTGGAAGCCAACCGCTATCAGGAGCCTCAAATGCAGCCTTGATTCCCTTATGCCTATCCGAAATGACTAGAATACCTGACTGAGACGTTACGTACTGCCGAAGGTGAGACAGAAAAAATGAGCACGACTCCGCATTCTCACCCACTACAAGTGCGAAAGCAATGGGAATGATGTTGGAATTCTTATCCTGAGCAATCTCAACCATCAGTGTGCCCCCGTATTTACCGTACAAGTGGGTCCTATCAATACGAAGCGACAACTTAAATGCCTAAAGGCCTCGATGCACGGCGGGAATGTAAAAAAAGCCGATGGAAATAAGCTCATGACTCACCGACTTGCCTACCAACTCGTACAGGGCTCGTCTTCAACACTGCAACACTACCTGACATCATTATCTGCACAGCCAATACCCATCTCGGTAACTCATTATATGACTCTTCTCAATCTCCATACGTTTACGTAACAGCCTTCTACTTGACCAACCAACCCCTCCTATAAGTCGGTCTAATTCCGAATGTGCCTCTGTCACATTCTGTAGTACCTTGATTGACACGACAACATCAGCTCTAATCATAGGCAGTTTGAAAGCCAATATAACATGATAATCAAGCATCCTGTAATCACTAGATATCGACAAGGCCTCCATTGTACCGTCTTACCTCCCAAATATCCTTCCACTGGTGAAAAGTGATCCGAATCAACCATGTGCAACCGTTGCCAAACTCTTTACACTTTTTATGGTACTTGACATGATCAGATTCTAGCACTATGAACTCAACCTGGTGGATACTATAAGTCTTCATGATTAAGACAGCCTTTTCTTTATCTTGAAACTGCTGATTAACTTGGAACTTAGCTAGACCTCCTCTTAACGGGGTATCATCTAACTTGTCAATTATTTTTATTAGCGTAGAAGTATGTTCTCTAGTCAAAATATTTACAATTTTTTTACAATTTCTACAGTTACATAATCCTATTCCTAAACAATTATTCTAGTCATCTTTTTCATTATTTTCTTCTGAGATTTCTTCTTCTGACGTAAGATCTAATTGTTGTATAAAATAATCTTCAAATTTAGAAGAGTCTTCATAAATTGATTCTTCCTCTAATTCTGAGTTGATTAATATGGTTGTTAAAGCTTGCTTAATTTCTTTATTTTCTATTTTATTTTTTTTGTTCTGTTGTACACTTATTAGCGTAGTGTCCCTATTTTTTACATATCCAACATGTTACTTATTTCTTTTTATCAGGAGATTTAGGTTTTTCTTTAGGAGTTTTATAGAATTTTTTATAATTTTTTTTCATAATAAAGGAGTTTATTTATGTTATATCTAGGTTTTTTATAATTTTTTTTTAATTTTGTGTTGACCACTGGGTGCCTTTTTGGAGTTATTCCGTATTGATAACAAAACGTTCCAAGTTCTCTTTTTTTCGTGATAGTTTTTTATTTTATTTTTGTTGTATCTTAGTATCTGTGCATACTTCTATACCTGTTTGTACTATTATGTTATGTAGTTGTCCAAAAGTTAATAAATTATAGCGAATCTGGGTTCCAAACTGTGTTTGTAATTTTTGTAATACTTTTTCAGAGAATAATTTTGGTAAATCTGTTACGAATCTTTCCTTTCAGAAAGGTGCATATGCATCATCTCTTATCATAACTTTTGACATAAAAACATCTTTATACCATATATAATCAGACATGGTTGGACATCTTAAATTCATTAATTGAGTTCCTACCTATCTTTGAAAGTACTTGGATTTGCTACAAAGTTTTTAATAATAGTATATATTAATGTGGATGTAGCATCTTGTGACTGATCTTCTTGTTTAATGCTATTAATAATTAATTCTTTTTTCTTGAATACTGAAAAAATTATTCCACCATCCTTTTAATTCTCCTATAAATCCTTGGGTTAACATAACTGCTGCCTTTTTATAAAAAACTTTTCTCATCTTATAAGCAGTTGCGGCCATAGTCATATTAAACATTTGATCTAAAATGGCTTGTTCACTTAATCCATCTATATTCCATTCTACTAAGTCTGATCCGGAAAAATAATTTTGTACTAATTATGTTCTTTCTAAAGGATTACTATGTGTTCATCACACATAGCGGAAGAAAAGAAAGTAATCCTTAAAGATCTATTTTGTGCTTAAACTTTATTCCAATAATAATATATAAATCATATCTAAATACATGTGTACGCTAGTAAAAATCACTTTCTCCTTCAATGATGCGAAGGCGCTATGCGTATCCACACCGAGACCAACCTTTGCTGTCAACTCCTTGACCAATGGACATCTGATCTAAATTGAGAAACCTCTTGCAACTCTTTTCATGCTATAAAATTTTTCTCCAAGGATCAGGCTCACATACAGTTTATGTGTGTAGAGGTAAAGGAATAAAACTCTTGTTTTTGTTCTCTTCATTTTCCAGTACTCTTGGAATACATATATATAGTGTGAGATTTGTTACTGATTATAAATTTGAATCTCAATTCAAATTTAAATCATATCTTGAAACTCTAAATCTGAATCCTTCAAATTTATGAATCATATCATAACTCAATTTAAAACAGAATCAGTTAGGATCTCATCCAAATATAGAATTCAAATTTAGAAATAGAATAACTAATTATTCTCAAATCTCATTTAATATTCTCAATTATCATACTATTATTATATTCTTGGTGCTAGCAAAGAATATAATAATATTCCATTTGAATTAATAAATAATTTATTTGATCAAATCAAAATAATAATTAAATAATTCTATTACAAAGATTAGAACACTGGTTAGCAGGGGCAGAGATACATAATACTAAAGAGGGCAATGCCCCCTCCAAAAATTTTAATTTTTATTTAAAAAAAATAGTCTATCCCCTCTTTTTTTTTATTTCCCAGCCCCTCCCTTTTTGTTCGTACACTTTCTCAGCCCCCCCTTTTAATTCATACAAAAAAAATCAGCCCAATAGCCCATTCTCCGCCCCTTTTTTTTATTTCCCAGCCCCCTCACCCTTTTTGTTCGTACACTTTCCCAGTCCCCCCTTTTTGTTTGTACACTTCTCACTTTCACTTTGTAGGTAAAAACTTTTGACTTTTTCTATTCTTCTTCTTCTTTATCTCTTTAATCTTCTTATCTTTTACCTCTTTGATTTTTTTTTTTTGCAGATTAAAAAAAAAGATAGTAGTTCAACAAGTGATTCTTCACTCCTCTTTCTCAAAAAATATTCTATTTTTATTCCTTTTTATTTCAAAAAAACTATTAAACTATTGACTTTTCTATTATTATTTTTCTGTTAGTTGATGAGCGGATAATTTATACGCTTTTTTGGCATTGTTTTTAGGTAGTTTTTAGTATAATTTAGTTAGTTTTTACTATATTTTTATTAGTTTTTATGCAAAATTCACATTTCTGAACTTTACTATGAGTTTGTGTATTTTTCTGTGATTTCAGGTATTTTTTGGCTGAAATTGAGGGACCTGAGCAAAAATCTGATTCAGAGGCTGAAAAAGGACTGCAGATGCTGTTAGATTCTGACCTCCCTACACTCAAAGTGGATTTTCTGGAGCTACAGAAACCCAATTGGTGCGCTCTCAATTTCGTTAGAAAGTAGACATCCAGCGCTTTCCAGCAATATATAATAGTCCATACTTTGCCCGAGTTTTGACGATGCAAACTGGCGTTCAAACGCCAGTTTCCTGCCCTATTCTGAAGTTAAACGCCAGAAACAGGTTACAAACCATAGTTAAACGCCACAAACAGGCTGAAAGCTGGCATTTAACTCCAAGAGGAGTTTATACACGTGAAAGCTTCAATGCTCAGCCTAAGCACATACCAAGTGGGCCCCGGAAGTGGATTTCTGCACTATATGCACTTAGTTACTCATTTTCTGTAAACCCTAGTGACTAGTTTAGTATAAAAACTACTTTTAGTGATTTATTTCACATATTATGATCATTGTTGAGACTATCTTTGTATCACTTTTGATCTCTTGATCACGTTTAGGGGGCTGGCTTCACGGCCATGCCTGGACCTTCATCACTTATGTATTTTCTACGGTGGAGTTTCTACACCCCATAGATTAAGGTGTGGAGCTCTGCTGTTCCTCATGAATTAATGCGAAGTACTATTGTTTTTCTATTCAATTCAAGCTTATTCTTATTCCAAGATATTCACTCGCACTTCAACCTGATGAATGTGATGATCCGTGACACTCATCATCATTCTCACTTATGAACGCGTGCCTGACAACCACTTCCATTCTATCTGTAATAGCTTGAGCGTGTATCTCTTAGCCTCCATTCCAAAAGATCGAAGTCTTCGTGGTATAAGCTAGAATCAATTGGCAGCATTCTTGAGATCCGAAAAGTCTAAACCTTGTCTGTGGTATTCCGAGTAGGATCTGGGATGGGATGATTGTGACGAGCTTCAAACTCGCGAGTGTTGGGCGTAGTGACAGACGCAAAAGGATCAATGGATCCTATTCCAACATGAGTGAGAACCGACAGATGATTAGCCGTGCAGTTACAGTGCATTTGGACCATTTTCACTGAGAGGACGAACGGTAGCCATTGACAACGGTGATCCCCCAACATACAGCTTGCCATGGAAAGGAGTATGAATGATTGAATGAAGGCAGTAGGAAAGCAGAGATTCAGAAGGAGCAAAGCATCTCCATACGCTTATCTGAAATTCTCACCAATGAATTACATAAGTATTTCTATCTTATTTTATATTTTATTTATATTTTAATTATCAAAACCTCATAACCATTTGAATCTGCCTGATTGAGATTTACAAGGATGACCATAGCTTGCTTCAAGCCGACAATCTCCGTGGGATCGACCCTTACTCACGTAAGGTTTATTACTTGGACGACCCAGTGCACTTGCTGGTTAGTTGTGCGGAGTTGTGAAAAAGAGTTGAGATTATGAACGTGCCTACCAAGTTTTTGGCACTGTTGAGATCACAATTTCGTGCACCAAGTTTTAGGCGCCGTTGCCGGAGATTGTTCGAGTTTGGACAACTGACGGTTCATCTTGTTGCTCAGATTAGGTAATTTTATTTTAATTTTAAGCTTTTTGTTTTTGTTAATTTTATTTTCGAAAAATTTTCAAAAAATAAATTATTCTATGACTTCAGAATTTTTAAGAATGAATTCTAGAGTTTCATGAGATATGTTGAATCCTGGCTGGCTGTTAAGCCATGTCTAATCTTTTGGACCGAGGTTTCAACTATCCTTAGAAGAGCTTCTTTGTCTTTCTCAGCAAATTAGCTGTTGTATGTAATGTTCTGCTGAAGCTTGGCTGGCCATTGGCCATGTCTAGTGTTTTGGACCAAAGCTTTCACTGAAAGCTTGGCTGGCTAGTAAGCCATGTCTAATTCCTGGACCAGAGTTTTAGACTAACATTGCATGATTCCTGGAATTCTCATTAGAAATTTTGAAATCCTTATTTTCTTTTTCAAAATTAATTTTCGAAAAATTCAAAAAAAATAATAAAATCATAAAACCAAAAATAATTTGATGTTTCTTATTTGAGTCTAGTGTCAATTTTTAAGTTTGGTGTCAATTGCATCTTTTTAATTTTTCTTTAAATTTTTGAAAACTCATGCATGTGTTCTTCATAATCTTCAAGATGTTCTTAATGATTTTCCTTATTTGATCTTTGCATTTTCTTGTTTTGTGTCTTTTCTTATTTTTTATATGCATTTTCAATTTGTTATTGTCTAAAGTTTGAAAATTTCTAAGTTTGTTGTCTTGCATGTGTGTCTTTTCTTAAAAATTTTCAAAAATAAGTTCTTGGTGTTCATCTTGATATTCAAAGTGTTCTTGGTGTTCATCTTGACATTCAAAGTGTTCTTGCATGCATCATGTGTTTTGATCTTGAATTTCCATGTTTTGCATCATTTTTATGTTTTTCTCTCTCCTCATTAAAAAATAAAAAATAAAAAAAACATCTTTTCTTTATTTTGCTCATAATTTTCGAAAATTTGGATTGACTTAGTCAAAAATTTTTAAAAATTTAGTTACTTCTTATGAGTCAAGTCAAATTTTCAATTTAAAAATCCTATCTTTTCAAATCTTTTTAAAAAATCAAATTTTTTTCATTTTTTCTTTCATATTTTCAAAAATTTCAAATTGATTTTCAAAATCTTTTTCTTACTTTTATTTTATATTTTCAAAATTAAATGCTAACATTTAATGTTTTAGTTCAAAAATTTTAAGTTGTTACTTGCCTATTAAGAAATGTTCAATCTTTGAATTTTAAAATCATATCTTTTAGTTTCTTGTTAGTCAAGTAATCAACTTTAATTTCAAAATAAATTTCAAATCATATTCTTTCAAAATTAATTTCATAATCTTTTCTAACTTCTTATCTTTTCAAATTTGATTTTTAAATCTTTTTCAATTAACTACTTGACTTTTTGTTTGATTTTAAAAGTTTTCTATTTCAATCATATTTTTTTCAAAATCACCTAACTAATTTTCTCTCTCTAATTTTCGAAAACTCCTACCCACTTTTTCAAAACTCCTTTTTAACTAACTAATTATTTTAAAATTTAATTTAATTTTATTTCTCCTTTTAATTTTCGAATACTAACTAATATTTAAAATAAAAATAAAATTATTTTTATTTTATTTTATTTAATTTTCAAATTCTTCCCCCTCTCATCTCTTTCTATTTATTTATTTATCTACTAACACTTCTCTTCTACTCATAATTTGAACCCCCTCTTCTTCTCTGTGTTCGAATTTTTCTCTTCTCCTTCTTCTATTCTTCTCTTCTTCTACTCACATAAAGGAATCTCTATACTGTGACATAGAGGATTCCTCTTCTTTTCTGTTATCTTTTTTTTCATATGAGCAGGAACAGGGATAAAGTCATTCTTATTGAAGCTGATCCTGAACCTGAAAGGACTCTTAAGAGGAAACTAAGAGAAGCTAAAGGACAACCCTCTGAAGAGAACCTGACAGAAATTTTCGAAAAAGAAGGAGACATGGCCGAACCCAATAACAATGGTGGAGATGCAAGGAAGATGCTTGGTGACTTTATTGCACCCTCTTCTAACTTATACGGAAGAAGCATCTTAATTCCTGCCATTGGAGCAAACAACTTTGAGCTTAAGCCTCAATTAGTTTCTCTAATGCAACAGAATTGGAAGATCCTCATCAGTTCTTAGCTGAATTCTTGCAAATCTGTGACACTGTCAAGACCAATGGAGTTGATCCCGAGGTTTACAGGCTTATGCTTTTCCCTTTTGCTGTAAGAGACAGAGCTAGAACATGGTTGGATTCACAACCTAAGGAAAGCCTGAATTCTTGGGAAAAGCTGGTCAGTGCTTTTCTGGTCAAATTCTTTCCACCTCAAAAGATGAGCAAGCTTAGAGTGGAAATCCAAACCTTCAGACAGAAGGAAGGTGAATCCCTCTATAAAGCTTGGGAAAGATATAAGCAATTGATCAAAAGATGTCCTACTAACATGCTTCCAGAATGGAGCATCATATGTATATTATATGATGGTCTGTCTGAGTTGTCAAAAATGTCATTGGACCATTCTGTAGGAGGATATCTTCATTTGAAAATCCCTGCAGAAGTTCAGGAACTCATTGAAATGGTTGCAAATAACCAGTTCATGTACACCTCTGAGAGGAATCCTGTGAAAAATGAGACGCCTCAAAAGAAAAGAGTTCTTGAAATTGATACTCTGAATG
This sequence comes from Arachis hypogaea, assembly GCF_003086295.3. NCBI lineage: Eukaryota > Viridiplantae > Streptophyta > Magnoliopsida > Fabales > Fabaceae > Arachis > Arachis hypogaea. The sequence continues at coordinate 110,524,771 of NC_092041.1, read as the reverse complement.
CCATATTGGCTCAGAATAAAATATTGACTCAACAAGTCAATATGATTTCTCAGAGTCTGAATGGATTGCAAGCTGTATCCAACAGTACTAAAGAAGCATCTTCTGAAGAAAAAGCTTATGATCCTGAGAATCCTGCAATGGAAGAGGTGAATTACATGGGAGAACCCTATGAAAACACCTATAATCCTTCATGGAGATATCTTCCAAATATCTCATGGAAGGACCAACAGAAGCCTCAACAAGGCTTCAATAATAATGGTGGAAGAAATAGGTTTAGCAATAGCAAGCCTTTTCCATCATCTTCTCAGCAACAGACAGAGAATTCTGAATAGAGCCACTCTGGCCTGGCAACCATAGTCTCTGATCTATCCAAGACCACACTAAGTTTCATGAATGAAACAAGGTCCTCCATTAGAAATTTGGAGACACAGGTGGGTCAGCTGAGTAAGAAGATTACTGAAACTCCTCCTAGTACTCTCCCAAGCAATACAAAAGAAAATCCAAAGAGAGAGTGCAAGGCCATAACCATGACCAACATGGCCGAACCTGGAGAGAGTGAGGAGGATGTGAGTCCCAGTGAGAAAAGCCTCATGGGACGTCCTCTGGACAGAAAGGAGTTTCCCTTTGAGGAACCAAAGGAATCTGAGGCTCATACAGAGACCATAGAGATTCCATTAAACTTCCTTCTGCCATTCATGAGCTCTGATGAATATTCTTCCTCTGAAGAGGATAAAGACATCACTGAAGAGCAAGTTGCTAAGTATCTAGGAGCAATCATGAAGCTGAATGCCAAGTTATTTGGTAATGAGACTTGGGAGGATGAACCCCCCTTGTTCACCAATGAACTGAATGCATTAATGAGGCAGACATTACCTCAGAAGAAATCGGATCCCGAAAAATTCTTCATACCTTGTACCATAGGCACCATGACCTTTGAGAAGGCTCTATGTGACCTGGGGTCAAGGATAAACCTCATGCCACTCTCTGTAATGGAGAAACTGGGAATCCTTGAGGTGCAAGCTGCAAGAATCTCACTAGAGATGACAGACAAATCAATGAAACAGGCTTATGGACTAGTAGAGGACATGTTAGTAAAGGTTGAAGGCCTTTACATCCCTGCTGATTTCATAATCCTAGACACTGGGAAGGATGAGGATGAATCCATTATCCTTGGCAGACCCTTCCTAGCCACAGCAAAAGCTGTGATTGATGTTAACAGAGGAGAGTTGGTCCTTCAGTTGAATGAGGACTACCTTATATTCAAGACTCAAGGTTCTCCTTATGTAACCATGGAGAGGAAGCATGAAAAGCTTCTCTCAATACAGAATCAAACAAAACCACCACATTCAAACTCTAAGTTTGGTGTTGGGAGGCCACAACCAAACTTTAAGTTTAGTGTTGAGAGGCCCCAACCCTGCTCTGATTATCTGTGAGGCTCCATGAGAGCTCACTGTCAAGCTATTGACATCAAAGAAGCGCTTATTGGGAGGCAACCTAATATTATTTAATTATATCTATTTATTTTCCATTGTTATTTTATGTTTTCTTTAGGTTGATGATCATGTGAAGTCACAAAAACAACTGAAAAATCAAAAACAGAATGAAAAACAGCATTAAAAACAGCTCACCCTGGAGGAAGAGCTTACTGGCGTTTAAACGCCAGTAAGAAGTATCAGGCTGGCGTTAAACGCCAGAAACAGACTACAGCTTGGCGTTTAACGCCAGAAACAAGCAGCAGTCTGGCGTTAAACGCCAGGATTGCACTCTAAGGGCGTTTACACGCCTAAATGGAGCAGGGATGCTAAGTCCTTGACCCCTCAGGATCTGTAGACCCCACAGGATCCCCACGTTCTCAACTCACTCTCTCTCTTCTTCACACATTTTCATAACACTCTTCTCCAAATACCCTTCACCAATCACCTCCATCACCCTTACCCATCAACTCTTCACCAATCACATCCATCCACTCTTCCCCAAAAACCCCACCTACCTCCAAATTCAAAATCCTTTCCCTCCCAAACCCAACCCTAATACACGAAACCTAACCCTCCCCCCACCCCTATATAAACCCCTCACCATTCCTTCATTTTCACACATTACAACTTATCACATGGTTGATAGATTAATACGTCTTGTTTTGACTCTACCAGTGTCTACAGCAACAACAGAAAGAGCTTTTTCAGCAATGAAAATTGTTAAGACAAGACTCGAAGTAAGATGGCTGATGAATTTTTTGCAGACAATTTGGTCATCTATATAGAAAAAGAATTAGCAGCTATTTTCGATACAAATTCAATTATAGATGATTTTGAAAATAAAAAAAAAAACGTCGAATAGCCTTTTCATGATACAAAACTGTAAGTGGTAACTTTTATATATTATTGTCTTACTTTGATTGAGATTATATATTTAATTTTTTAATATTATCAATAAAAATAGTAATATAAAATATTTTTAGTAAATTATTAAACACCGTCCCCCCTAAATAGTTAGTCTAGCTCCGCCCTTGCTCGTTAGTGTATGACCCCATAGATTCAATACTAAGCGGGTAGTAAATTAGTCATACTAAATTTACTAATCAAGGTTGGCATCTAGCAACACTCCTCAACGACCCGATAGTATAAAGTAATTTTACTAAGAACCTTAAAAGAACAAGGTATAATTCCTTCCATCTTTCCAGCTCTTGGTTAACCCTTAGAGTATGGTTTAATTGTCAAACTCTAACTTGTTACCATTATTATAATGAACTGTGAATGACCTAAGAAACTCATTTCTTCATTCATTCAATCCCCTTGGTTTAAGGTTTTATTCATCTCAGTCATTATACTTATAGAGCTCAAACTCTTTACCGAGAGTTGACGGATTCCTTATTGACTAATCATTAATTCTACAAGTCTTTAAATTATACCCAATATCCATTCAACTAGCACCCTAGGATATTAGGTGTCCAGAATCAAAGTATAATAAATACATTGTTAATTACTATGACAGTCGTAGATCAACGGAAACTCTATTACTATGTTCATCATGAGAATATCTTATTGACAAATGTACGGTAATTATAACCATTAGGAATTCTCAAAGTGAGTCAGTTCAATGGTCATATCTCTATATGCACCATCTATATATATAATTTAACAAATGAGATCTATTAATCTTCATCCAATGAAGACCATTATATATATATTGATCTTTCCAGATTATTAATGTCCTTTTTAATAATCCTATGACCAAGAACAATTTAAATTAAATTATAAAAAATTTATCTCTCAATATTATGATCACTATCACAATGATAAATCTCTAAATTTAATCAAGGACCTTATTATATTAATATTTTAATATAATAACAATAACAAATTATTTGACACATGATTGATTAGATTGTGGTCATATTATTTATTCCCAACACTTTCTTCTAAGCCTACATCTACTGGTGACGATCTAAAATAATAATTTCTTCTTTTAGGATAATCTTTTTTATGCGACATTTTATTTATTTCTAATTCTCCTTCCTTTATTAATGTATTAATCGATATTTTTTCTAGACTAATACTTTTAAGTTTTTCTTTTAATTCATCAACTTCTACTTTTACTTTAGATTTTAAATTAATATTATCTAAGCTTTGTAATTTATATATAGGTTTTTCTATAGGTTTTCTATTTTAATTGTTTTGTCCATATTTTCTATTTTTCCTAATTGATTTTTCATTATATTTAACATGGTATTAGTAAAGTTTAATTATTGATGTAATTTCTTAATATCTCTTTTTTTTATGCTTCCTTCTGCGTTGTTATCTTTATAGGGTGTTGCTTCAACTTTTTCAACTGGTATTTTAATAGTTTCTTTAGGAGGATATTCAGATTCTATTATTGATCCTGAACTAATTTTCCATACAACAGTTGATTTTATTAACGGACATAATTTCTTGTTGTTTTTAGAATAATAATTAATCTACCAGTCAAAGAAATATAAATCAATTCTATTTTCTTTCATAAAATTATAGAATAGTTCTCTTAGTCTAATAACTTCATTTTCAGAATAATTGATAAATTACCAATCTCTTAATAGTTTATTATAATCAGCATTAAAATATTGTCTTATCCATTCTTTATCAATTTCAAATGGTTCTTCCTTGATAATTACTAATAATACTTGTGATTCAGTTGGATCGTAATTTGAAAGTGCTTTATATACAGGAACGCCTATATGAGGCCTTATATTATTAATTCCTATAATATTATCCATATTTTCTATTGACAAATTATCTATAGAATTGCTATGACTAATAGTTTCAACACTATCAGGAATTCTTAATGATTGAGATCTATTCATCCTAATTCTAATATATGTTCCTTCTCTTATTATTTCTCTTAATCTAATAGTTTCTATTTGTGGTTCCTCAATAATATCAGGTATTACCCATTCTTCAGGCATTTTTCTTAGTAATTCCTCATGTCTTAGTTTCCTTGGTGTTTATATATTAGATCTTTTAAGATTTACATGCATAATTATTGTTTTTTCTCTTGAGGATTGTCTTAATGCTTTAAAGTTATAATTAACCTTAGTAATTTTATAATATATTCTATAGATTATTTCAAATGGATCATATTTTTCATTTATGATTTTTTCATCAGATTGGACATGCAGTTTTAAGGCTTGCCAAGTATATTCATTTCTCAGATTCATAGCATAATTCGGATAACAATTGAAGAAAACTGGTCCATCATGACAGTTGCTTAAGTATGAAAATCTTGTATCTCTTAATGTTAATAATATAGGAACATTTATTCCTATTCTAAAGTTAGGTTTTACTGCTACTTGCATCAATCCTATATGGATGAAGTTGTATCCTTTGTTACTATGTTCTTTTAGCTTATCTTCTTCTAAGATGGTAATGGTCTTATTATTATTTGTTCCTGGTTTACAGTATTCTAACATATGTATTTCATAATCTCTTCCTTCCTAGAAATTTCTTTTTTTGTATACTTCATTTTTATCTATTTTTTTAAATAAAAAACTCAACACAACAAGGTGGAGCATCAACGAAAAAGTACTAAACAGATAAAATAAACTAATTTCTAATTATCTTCGGCAAAAGTCATCAACACCCAAAAGATCAAATATCACTCCACTTTTTGTAACTCTTAATCGACTGGTTGACTATCCCTACAATACATGATTCTTGATTCTTCAAGATTCTGTCATTCCTTTTCAACTAAGCGCTCCAAATGAATACAATGAAACCAAACTCAGCAACATTCTATCAATCCGACTACACGATTAACCTCTGAACCACGTAAACTTATGGTCATTTAGCTCTATATCCACTAGTTCCATAATGCTGACACACTAGCGCCTTTCCTTTCTTCCAACTACACAATCTCATTGAAGACACCCATGTAGCAAAGAGGAATTTGACATATTCCCAATAAAAAACTCAATTATTCCCCACACAGCAAGCTTCTCTTCCCTTGTATGCACACCATACACCAAGCAAACTACACAAATAAAAATTATTGTTTGTCAATTCCCCTTCTATACACAACAATCTCTCTCCTTTTTAACAATTACTCAACCTAAACATCATATCATCCCACATTATTAATAAACCTCCAGAACCACACTTTTCGATCCCACAAATTCTAAACCCACCACATCATTACTCCAAAATTGCACTACATCAAACTTAGTAATCACCTCCTTCTTTGTCTCTATCAATCCTAACATATTCACAATATTTTTACGCTTAAATTTTTACCATTTTCCACTTTCCAATACCTCCTAAACCCCTCATATTCCACGAACTAAAATCATTTAAAAATTTTATTACACAGCTTATTTCGGTTTTTGGGGCGGCTCCTTCTTACTTTCTCTTTTTGTTTTGTTTGTCTTTTTTTGTGCCAATACTTCATTTTGAGCTTGGAGAATAGCCATAATGTCCTCATCATCGTCATAAAAAATAGCTCCTGATTCGACAGCCAGATTCCAAGCAGCCCTATTTTTAGCCATATCTTTATCCCAACTTCCTCCGTGCTCATCTTGATTAATTTCGGAGTCTGCATACTGCTCTGAGTCCCCCGGATCTTCTATGTTCCTTACAGCCCATTCATCATCCAATCCAGTTTCCTGCACCACTGTATTCTCATCATCTAAATCTGAATCTTGCACTGTATCACCCCTCATCAGACATATGCCAACATGCTGCTTACCACTCCCGTCCAAACTAGCGTAGGTCTCATTAACTACACTTGGTGAAATGTTTTTCTCTGCTGTGTTGTTCGAATAATTCTTCGCACCTCCACCAATCTCCTTTCCGGCTTGATTATGCTCGTCGGGTGCATCAGGGGCTACACGCTCCTCCTTGCCCTCCACGCCATCAAGCTCAATATGGACATTATCACCTCCGTCACCAGTAGCTGACTTTCCTCTAACTTGGCTATTTCTAATTCATTTTTAGTTCCAGAGGTTGATGTTTCACCATTAATTATATATATATATATATATATATATATATATATATTGTACTATATACAATAAATTGAATATAGTTGATTTGATTTACACCATTCAACGCCCTATGTTAGTAAATCGAATCCAATAATATCGATTTATATGTTCAAATGCTAAATCGAATTGATTAAATTTGATTTATATAGTGCAAGATTAAATCAAATTGATTAAATTCGATTTACATAGTAGAAGAAGAGTAAATCGAATTGATTTGCTTCCATTTATATAATTTTATTGTCAAAGTAAAAAATGCATATGTAACGTTATGATTTTTAGGACTATCATGTAATATTGGTTTTAATTTGGTTTATTTATATGTTTTACTAAAAAAAAAAAGAATTTAAATCTTTTAAAAATTTTAAATTTTTATTTAAAAAAATAAAATGTGATCTTTTACTTTTAAATATTTTTTATATATTTTTTAATTTTATCTATAAAATAAATAATTAGAGATTATATTTTATTCTACTAAAATAAAATTTGAAATGTACTGGATTTAAATCTAAACATAAAATATTTTTTCTATAAAGTAAATAAGAATTTATCTGCGAGCGTAAATAATGGGATGGTGAAATGAAATGGAATTAGATTAGATGCGTATGAAACGGTGCCTCGTAGTCCGTGCGATCACATCTTTCCCATCTCCATCAGACGGACCCTATTCATGCATGCTTTTTGTGACGTCAAGATCCCCATTCCCACACAATATCCATCGCAGTCAAATCATTCCCCCACAAAAGAATACTCGTCCAATTATCCTACGACACGTGTCCCGACACTCTCAATTACCACAATACCCTTCACCGTCAAATCATGGTACTTACAATCCTAATATGGCACAGCTTTCGGTCATTTCACCTCTAACGTGTTTTCTGTGGGATTGCCATCAAGGTTAAGTTGCCGAGGTCGTTTTGGTCATTGTCACTGCTCTACTCTACTGTAACCTTGACTTGTATAAGTCTCACTCACCCTCCAAAGACCAAAACGCATTTTCTACACAATTTTCTTTTTAAAATTTCTTCCAACACATTTAATTTTTATTGTACTAAGAGTATTTATAATTAATTATTTAATTTTTATAATTCAATTATTAAATTAATGTTCAATGAGTAACAACAATTGTTTTAATCTTTGTAAATTAAATATTTGTAGGTAAAATATAAAAAAGAGTTAATTTTTTATTTGACTTATTAAAATTTAAGAATCAAAATCAATGTTAACTATAAAAATATTGATATTTTAAAGCATGTACTGAATAAAAAACGTTTTATGTTTAATAAAATATTTGTGATAATAGTTGCTATTAATTAAAATGTGCATTAAATATATATGTTGCAAAAATATAGTAAAATACAAAGAAATATATATATCTTTATTTTTGTATTGCATTGGCTGCATTGGAGACACGTGAGTGGGAGGGGATTAAAGAGATGACGAAGGAGTTAGGTCACGTGACGTGATGGTTCTTACTGGTGACGCAAACGTGAGCCTGCAACCTTTTTTCACCATTATTATTACTAAGAGATTAGATTTTAAAGATGCGTTCGTACCTTGTTATGGTGTGTGTGATACTGATCGATTGATACTTGATAGTTCTCAATCATCCGAATCATGTTCTTATCATTGAAATTATTTTTAATGTTACCTTTTTATTGTTATTTAGTTTTAATTCAGGCTTTTCGATCATCTCGTGTGTTCTGTCCACATAAATATCATACATGAAACAATCAATTATACAGAGAAATTTAGAACTACATACGACGTTAACGTACTAAAATTATGATATTAAAGTAAAGAGCTTGTTTAATTTTAGACGAATTAAATAAATTAAAAATTTTATTCGTACACTAAAATCAACTATTAAAATTACTTATTTTTAGCATATATTTATATTTTAATATATATTTTATCTTGATATTTGATTTTGGTAATTGATTTTATTGTATGAATAAATTTCTTATTTATTTTTAAGTTGAAAAATGAAGAATGATTTTTTTGTATCTGACTTGCCAATAATTTTAAACCAAGTAACTAACTAGTGAAATAACTAAGTCTATAAAATTTAGGGTTTATTAGGCCATCTATTAAGATTATTAATTAAAAAAGATGGTATAAGAAATATAAAATTTAAATTTTTAATATATTCGCGATGTATTTTTTAAAAAGAATTAATAATAATAATAATAATAACTTAACAAGCACATATTAACAAACCCCTAAAATTGACGAAAGATGGAAAAACAAATGTTTACACGTGTTGTGTTCCCCAAAGCATATTCACATTATTGGATAAGATCTCTGAGTGGCAAACTGGCAGTGAAACTTATAAGAAATGTTTTATATTATCTTATCATATAATAAGAATTTAAGTGTGGTACGTGAAATTTAACACACAAATATTAGTGCTCAAATAGGGTTTTTTTAGTGCAATGCTAGGATTTAATGTAAGAGACTAAGAGTGTGATACGTGTAAAATTTTTAAATTCTAGTGTGGAACAATCCATGTAATCCCAACACAATTTTACATTTATTATATATGGTGCATAATTCATTATTTTAATGGATTTATAAAGATTGATTGATTTTTGCAGCGTTAGATTTTCAAAATATGATCATAACAGTCAATCATTTAAATGAGATAAAAAAAAAATACTATGTGCGCATCATATATCAGCCATCAAATCGTTATAATATATTTATATATAAATATATATTATTTAAATTATTTTTAATATATATTTTATATTTAAATATATATTTTATATAAATAATTGACCCGATAGTTAAATTTTAATCTACACGTAATATAATCGAAAAATTTAAAATTAAACAGTAGTAATGTTACTAAATTTGTATAGAAAAATTAATAAATTATAGTTCAGATGACATAGTATTTCCATACTAATATAGAGATTGCAGATTTAAATTTTTCTATCTTTGGTATAAAAAAAATTTATATAAAAATTTAAAAATATCATATGCATGCCAAAAATTAGTAACTATATATTATTATATATAAATATATTATTTAATATATTTCTAAAATATATTTTATATTTTAATATGCACTATTGGTAGCTAATTTTTTTTATATCCTTAATATGTTTGACAAAAGTTACACGTATGTATGACATAATATTACCACTATTCTATTTCTTTTTAAAAATATTTTATTTTTATAATAAACTAATATTTAATTATTCTTGTTGGTTTCAATTTTATTTTTAAATCATCATGATTGAATTAGAATAGAGACTAAATAATAATAGTTTAAATCTACGTGTCATTCTTAATTTTTGCTTTTTATATAAGCAAAAGGTTACCTATATTTAAGAAAATAGTTTATTTTCTATTTATATATTTTTAAAGTATAAATAAAACAATTCAAATGATTTTTTATTTTAAAAAAAAAGTTTGTATCATTTTCATATATTATATCTAATATTTTAAATAAATACATGTTTAAAATATTTGGATAAAAAAGTGTATTATAAAATATTTTATTTTTTATACATATAATTGAAAAATAACATTTTACTATGATTTTTTAATATTATTAAAAAGAATTTTGCATAATACTTTATTTTAGTGAATAAAAAAAGTTTATATTATTATGTATTTTAATTTTATGCTTGTAATATATATTTAAAAACAAAGTTATAATTGTCATTTTAAAATATTATATATTATAAAATATTTGTTTATGCACTAATTAATATATTCTATAACGCTCTTATTTCATAATGGAAAAGTTTTGGAGCCAACAATTTTTTAAAAGTTGGTCAGCATTTAACCATCAAAAGAAAATTGAATGATCTCACATCATTGGATTTAATCTCATACCATTAAAAAAACTATTGATGGCTAATTAATAATTACAAAATACAAAAATTATTGACCCCTAGCATTTTTTTTTTTATCACAAAAATTTAAATTATTAGGTAAAGGAATATATATATATATAGTTAATTAATATATGGAATAATGTGATGTAATACCCCTTTTGAATGAAAGCTCACCATATTGGAATTGATGAATGCAGGCCAGTTATACTATACTCACTGAACTCACTATATAGTCAAACCCATGATTGTATTTATTTGGAATTTTGGATCTTATATTATTATTATTGTTATCATTATTCATCATATTAATTAATTATTTCAGATGATGTGACTAAATGGATCGGATATATGCGCATAGTGAATAATGACCGATGAGTGATTGTTATCAAAGAATTGATCGAGAAGAAGAAGGAGGTAGAAGCTCGTGTCCCAAAACTTGTTATTTTTATTTAATTGCATGCATAATGTTTTCATATATTATTATGAAATCTGAATTCTCACTAACAAGTGAATATATATAATTAACCAGTGTTTCAGCCAATTTGGTTGAAACAAACAAATAAAAGTTGTGAACAAAATTTGGTGGTTCTTCTTCTTTGATGATGCACAGGAGCAGGAGTGGGGGACCTTTTGTGAATTAAGGACTTGTTAGCATCAATGTTAATAATGTGCTCAGTACAAAACTGTGGCCACCATCAACAAAATGCATAATGTTCCTTTGTTCACCAGTCTCACACCCCACATATTTATAATTTTATATAATCCAATTGTAGAATCAAATTTCCCTCTGTATATTTTAACTTTTAGTATAACATATATGGTCATATACATAGACTTTTTTATTAATATAATATTTACTAATTTAGATAAATTAAATATGAAAGGCCAATGAACTATAGTTCAAATGGCATAATCTTTTCATATTCACTTAGAAGTTGTAGGTTCGATTCTCTCTATCTTTAAAAAAAATTATTTATTTATATTCTGTAATTAATAATTACTTATGTTTTTTGTCATTGCAAATGAAATAGGTAAACATGTATTTTGGTTATACTATAAATAAGATATGGGTAAACATAACTTTCTCAAATATTACAGTTGTAGTGACAACAAGATTAAATTATTAGACAAATTTAAAAATTTTGTTTATAATACCATTTGGATCGAATTAAAAAGTAAAATTTATATAATTTGTTTTTATTTGAATTATATTGGTCTGATTTTTAGTTTTCAGTCTAATTTGATTTTATTCAAGTAATTGTGATTTATACGGTATCAATTTGAATTTATCTTTTAGTTCAATCGGATTCGAATAATTTTTATTCAATAATTAAAAAAAATTGCTAATACAAAAAATATAAATAAAAAAGACATGTGCCAAATTAGGTTACTATGCTCAAGTATCATTCGGTTATTTTATGCTCCAAGACAAATAAATGTTATATTAACGTCATTTATAAATATTGTGATAACTCCGCCTATGTTACATTTGCGGTACATAGCCGATTTAAAATTTGGAAAATGAGGAGGGTTGTGTTAGGTCTTCGACAACCAACATAAAAACATAGTCGAATCCCCATGACATGAATCAAAGACATTATTGCGCTAAAGCTAGGTCGTTACCCGGAAGCAACGCGCTGTATGATTCGAGTACGGTGTCAAATGAGCAAGAGGTGCTGCATCGGTGACAGAATGAAGTGTTAAATGAGCAAGGATTCCCGTATTTTCGTGAACGAACGAGGGTAAATAAGCTAGTTCACAAAGTAAAAGGTAAAGGTCGGAGTGACAGAATGTTGAGATTTGGGACATAGAACATAAGCACTCTAACAGGAAAGTCCATGGAGGTGGTGGACACCATGGCAAGGAGGAAGATTAACATTATGTGCCTACAAGAAACAAAATGGGTTGGTGCGAAGGCCAGGGAGTTGAATACTTCTGGTTTCAAACTTTGGTATATAGGAAATGTGAAGAATAGGAATGGGGTTGGTATTATTGTGGATAAGCAGTGGAAGAATGACGTAGTGGATGTCAAGAGGGTGGAAAATCGGATCATCTCTATCAAACTTGGGTGGAGGGAGGTGCTTTTCATGTGATTAGCGCCTATGCACCGCAAGTGGGTTTGGACGAACAACACAAGATAAGATTTTGGGAGGATTTAGAGAGTTTGATCCAAGACATACATTTGTCAGATAAGATTTTCTTAGGAGGAGATTTAAATGACCATGTTGGAAGAGAAGTGATTGGGTATGGAAGTATTCATGGAGGACATGGTTTCAGGGTGATCAATGCCGAGGATAAAACTATTTTGGACTTTTTCTCAACCTTTGACCTTCTCATCGCAAATACATGTTTTAAAAAGAGAGACGAACATCTTATAACCTATAAGAGTGGCATGACAAGCTCTCAATTTGACTTCTTCTTGTTGAGGAGAGTCGACTGAAAATTTTGCATTAATTGTAAAATTATCCCGGGAGAGAGTTTGACAACACAACATAAGGTGTTCGTCATGGATTTTTGTGTTGAGCAAAAGTTGAGGAAAAGACATCATACGAAGAATCCAAGGACGAGGTGGTGGCGGATTAAAGGTGAGGAACAAAGAAGCTTCCTAAGACGGGTAGGAAAAAAGGCAAAGTTGGATGGGAATGGAAGCACGAAAGAGATGTGGAGGGAGATAGCAGAAGTTATTAGAAGAACAACAAAAGAAAGCTTTGGTGAATCTAAAGGAATAGGACCAAGAGACAATGAGTCCTGGTGGTAGAATGCGAGTGTACAAGAAAAAATAAAGATAAAAAGAGAGTGCTTTAAAGAGTGGTCTTTATGCCGCAATGCAGATAATTGGAAAAAATATAAGGCAACTAAGAAAGAGACAAAAGTGGCTGTAAGCGAAGCAAGAACAAGAGCATATGAGGGTCTCTACCAGTCTTTAGGCACGAAAGAAAGAGAAAAAGGTATATATAGAATCACATAGAGCTGTGAAAAAAGAACGAGAGACTTGCATCAAGTTAAGTGCATAAAGGATAAAGACGGAGATGTGTTGGCTCAAGAGGAGAAGATCAACGAAAGGTGGAAGAGCTACTCCTACGAGTTATTTAATGAAGGACAAAAGACTCTTCCGAGCCTTGGTCGGTTATGCACAAGGGAAGAAGATCAAAACTTTGACTACTATCAAAGGATTCGAGACTTCGAAGTAAAAGAGGCTCTGAAGCAGATGAAAAATGGCAGGGCAGTAGGACTTGATAATATCCCGATTGAGGTTTGGAAGGGCCTTGGAGGAAAAGGCATCAACTGGTTAACCAAATTTTTTAATGAGATTTTAAGGTCAAAGACGATGCCTGATGAGTGAAAAAAAAAAGTACCTTGGTACCTATCTACAAGAATAAGGGGGATATACAAAGTTGCGAAAACTATAGAAGGATCAAGCTCATGAGCCACACCATGAAGTTATGGGAAAGGTGATAGAACGGAGGTTGAGAAAAGAGACACAAGTAACAGATAACCAATTTAGATTTATGTCAGGCAGATCTACCACCAAAGCGATATACCTGTTAAGAAGGATGATAGAGAGGTATCGTAGTAATAAAAGGGATCTACATATGGTGTTTATTGATTTGGAAAAAGCGTACGATAGGGTGCCAAGGGAGGTCTTATGGAAGGTTTTAGAAAAGAGGAGAGTAAGGATCACATATATTCGTGCAATTAAAGACATGTATGATGGGGCCACAACTAGTGTGAAGACTCAAAGTGGTGTGACAGAGGAATTTTCTATTGGTATAGGATTATACCAGGGATCATCCTTAAGTCCATATCTTTTCACATTAGTTTTGGAAGTACTCACAGAGCACATGCAAGAGCCTGTGCCATGGTGCATGCTTTTTGCCGATGATATCGTCCTTATGGGAGAGTCAAGGAAAGACCTAAATAAGAAGTTGGACTTATGGAGAGAAGCTCTAGAAGTGTATGGTCTGCGCATAAGCCGTAGCAAGACGGAATATATGGAATGTAAGTTCAGTTTGAGAAGGGAAAACCCTAATATAGAGGTAAAGATTGGAGAAAACATCTTGCCAAAAGTTAAAAGTTTTAAGTATCTTGGGTGCATCATACAGGATAATGGAGAGATTGAACAGGATGTAAATCATAGGATCCAAACAGGTTGGTCAAAATGGCGGAGTGCATCTGGTTTTATATGCGACAAAAAAGTGTCTTTAAAACTTAAAGGTAAATTCTATCGCACTGCTATAAGACCGGCTACGCTTTATGGTACCGAGTGTTGGGCGGCCAAAGGGGAGCACGAACATAAGCTGAGTGCGGCAGAGATGAAGATGTTGAGATGGATGAGTGATCATATGCGATTGGATAAAATAAGGAACGAAGATATAAGGGAGAGATTTGGAATAGCACCTATTGTGGAAAAGATGGTTGAATCGCGTTTCAGGTGGTTTGGACATGTGAGAAGAAGACCGACAGAACACCCAGTCAGGAGGGTGGATGAGATGGAAGATGGATAAGGGGTGAAAGGCAGAGGAATGCCTAAGAAGACCATCCATGAGGTGGTCAAACGAGATTTACATGTAAATGGTCTCTTTGTAGACATGATACATGACAGAGCACAATAACATTACATTGTTTGATTCATGTAGCCGACCCCACCTAGTGAGACAAGACTTTGTTGTTGTTTGTTTGTTTGTATTTGATAAACATTTTTTTTATTATTACCTAGGCTCCAACCTTATTACTAAAAAAAATATTTTATCAGCCATTTAATTTGATTTTAGCAAAAACAAAAATAGCTATTAATATGTTGCCGATAATTAAGTATTAATCATCTTATATTTTGTTGTTAAAAAATTTTAGTCACAATTATATAATTATCACTAAAAAAATTAGTCCTAAAAAGTATATATTTATTATTATAATTTATAGTAATAATAAAAAATATATTATTGTCAAAAAAAATATAAATTAAATAAGACATATAATGGCTATTATATTAATACCACAAAAATTTGTCACTAAAATTAATTTTTGTGGGATAAGTATTGTTTTGGTCTCTATGATTTAGGGTCAAAATCAAAATCGTCTATAATTTTATTTTTTATTCAAAATCATCCTCAACATTTTATTTGATATTAAAATCATCATTTTAACAATTTTACCCTTATCTCACTAACCATATCTTCATCTCCATCACTAACAATCACACACACATTTAGATAGAAAAAAAAAAGAAGATGGAAGAAGAAAAAGAATAAGAGAGGAGGAGAAAGGACGATGCCGACAAAGTTGAGGACTGTCATCGTCGTCGACCAAATTAAATCTCTCTCTTTGAAGTAAAAGATAGAAGGAGAAGGAGAAGGAGAAGGAGAAGTAGAGGCGGCGGCATATCAAAGCGAAACTACGGAGGAGAACAAGAAGCAACGAGTCCAAGTGGAGTTAGGGAGGAGCAAAGGCGATGCAAAACCAGGGAAGCCACAACAATGGAGGAGGTGGGTTGTGCGTAGAGGTGAACCTCTCCGTCGCGATCTCAGTCTCTCAACAGCAGCCACAGATGAGTAACGACCGCCACGAGGGTCAAAGCGATGGCTTCTCTAGTTCTTGAAGTTTTCTTCGTCGAAGTGCGGCAATGCTGTATTAGCTAGCTCCGGCGAGAGCAGGGTTAGGGTCGGGTAGGGTTTTGGGTCTCTGTTTGTATGAGATTGGGTGTGTTTGGTTGTACCTAGTCTTGACCAACTCTCTTTCTTTTTCTTCTTCTTTTTCACTGAACTCACTGCATCTCTTTTGTTTCTCTATGTTTTAATTTTTTCTTTCTTTCTTTCTTATTTTCAAATGAAATATGAATTATTGTGATGTTGTTGATGAGTTTGAAGAATTCAATTACAATAAATGATGTGTTTGTTAGCATTGTTCTAGAATTTTAATGTTATGTTATTGTTGATAATAAATTTTTAAATGTGAATATTATGTGTGTTGTTGATGATGGATAGTTGTAAAAAAAAAATAGCTGGTAATTGATGAGAATAAAAAGAAATAGTGGTAGATGGAAAAATAAGAGTATTTTGGTTTAAAAATTTTTTTGAAAGAATGATTTTAATAACAAATAAAATATTAAAAACGATTTTAAATTAAAAAAAAATTAGAAATGATTTTAATTTTGATCTTCAAATCTTAAAAACTAAAATATACTTATCCCAAATTTTTGTTGTAGTGCCTGTATGGGAATATTAATCCCTTGTTGGTGGACGGAAAGTATCACTCATATATAGTGACGAAGACCAATTATCCCTCCAATGGTCATCAAATAAGAACTTTTTTTAGGAGTAAATTTAAAGTTATTAATTAATGGAATTGGTTGAAATGGTTTTTTGGTTATTTTCTCTCTTTTTTTTCCATTTTTGTTGTCAAAGGTAGGAAAAATGTGAAACAAAAAAAATTAATCCATTTATCTGAAAATATGTATAAAAATTAAAAAATAAAATTGTCTCATTTTCATTAATAATAGTAGTAAAGTAATAAATTTTTCATTTTTTTGGTCTTAGAGGGCAAAAATATAAAAAAATACATAAAATTATAAATTTCTATATTACAATTTATTTGAATAAATAAATCTTTTTATTTAAATAAAAAAATCATAGATTTCAATTAGGGCCGGTAAATTAGTTAATCCGGCCTATTTAGATTTGGTTCATCTAAACTCACGGTTAAATATACTGATCTATTATTTAAGTTTGATTTATTCTTGAATCATAATTTTTTAGTCTGAACTATTTATGGTCAGTCCAATAAATTAAATGAATTAGCCTGTTTACTCTCAAATTAATTTTTAAAACAAATATTGACAAAAAATATTATTTTTAGTTCAAAAATCTTAAATAAATAATATTTTTTAGTTGATAGGTTAAATTTTCAAAACGAACAAAAAAAAGTTAGCCAAAAGTGCAAATAAAAATAAACGAGCCGCCTATTTAGTTTAAGACTAGTCCGCTTAACTCATCATTCTTTTTAGGTTAATCGGATTCAATTTATTTAGTCCAAAATTTAAATAAATTTAATTTTAAAAACAAAATCCACTCGTCTAAAAGAATAAACATCTAATCCGATAAATTTAATTCATTTTAACGGCGTATTTCCAACTAAATTTATATTATTATATTTTCATGAAAGATCCCTATCGATTCCTAGATATGATTTAGATCTTTCTACCAAGAGAATCCAAAATCCTGTTTATGTCTGTAGATCCCCGAATCCAAACACTATGATCTATTCATTGAAAGCTAAGCACGTATACGAATTTCTTTTGGTCATTGATTATGGTTTGATTATATATGCTATTTCAATCTAGACATCCACACCCTTTATATATACATATACGTCTATTATTGTTCTATCCTTATTCGAACTCTCGTATCAAATCTCATCACATGTTAAATTCTATTACACATTTACACAATGTTCATATATTCACATTTATGGTCAAACTTTATAAATAATATAATTGTTACGGCTTGGCCCAAACACTACGCGGACCGACCCGATTTATAGACCACCCGACCCGAACGGTCGGGTGCGAGGCGCTCAATCTCTGATCCGGACACGCGTCCTTGACAGCTCTCTACTACAGCTGTATGGGAAAGTTTCGAGGAAGGTGGATCTGTTCTTGCGGAACCCACCTTTGACATGATATATATGGGGAGGGTCTTACCCCTCCTCCAGGGTACGTCACATACCATTTTTCCCAGTTTTCGCCTACACATCTGACTGACTAGAGCGTCGGAGTGTCTTTGCAGGTGACACCCCTCTCTTCACACGAAGAACTTGGGACGTCGGCTACTCCTCCACCAGCCCAGCAATCCGAAATCAGGCGGTACCCCATCTCACCAACCGAAGTACCACCCCGAACCATCCGGTACTTGACCTACCGAACAATAATCAAATTAAATTTATATTCACAATCAAAATATAATAGTAACTATTCATTTGTGTTAAATTGTATTTTCACTATTCTATATTATGAAATATTATTAAATTATTTCACTGTAAAAGATTAATTATTTTAGTATAAAAAGGGTAAAGAAAGATGAATAAATATATAGAAAATACAAATAGGTTATTTTCTTGTCAAACTTAGAGTGACTCATATACAGAAATTTGTTGAAGTTGCATGATAGCATGGGCCATATGCATTCACTTTAGGACCTTACTAGGTTCTCAATCTCACTAGGTCTTTGTCAGACATTTTGTTTTTTCATTTGAGGGTACATAAAACTAATTTAACTTTGCTCTTATTTTGTTCTTGTATCATTGTTGTCAATGATAATAATAATGATATAGTAAGGGAATACAGTAGTTCTTTTTTGTATTCAAGTCATTTCACACATTAAAATAATCATTTGATCTTATAAAGTTTACATTGCAAAATGGCCCCGCTCCGTTTACCTTCACCTAAAAGAAACACGTGTCACCAATCAGCTTGGAGAAGCATAATTCCAAAACATTATTTAATTAAATTACTTAGACTCATTATTTAGTCGGAAGACTTCTAGTAATATTATTTTTCCGCTGCTTTAATCAATTCCATAACTTTTAAAAGGACTAAATTGTTTCATAACTGAAAGAACCAAGCCAGTGTTGGGCCAACCGTGGAGAGATCTTCGGAGAAAAATTAAGTGAGATAATATAAGATGAGAAGATATTATATTCAATTCAAAATTTTAAGATAGTAAGTTAATGGGTCTCTCATCTTATAAATTCCTCACTCTTCCTTACTTTTTTTAATATATAACTAACTTTATGCACTCCTCACACTTGCAACATTAACACCACACAATTTAGAACCAAAAGTGCCAGTAGCAAGTTTATAAGATAAAGTTTTTTTTGAAGTTTAAATATTTCTATTAAGGAATCACTTTTTTTTTAAAGAATAAAGTATCATTTTTGTCCTCAATATTTGGGGTAAATTCTAAAATTGTCTCTAACGTTTTAATCGTCTTATTTAAGTCCCTAACGTTTCAAAAGTGACTCAATATTGTCCTGCCGTTAGGGACCCGTTAACAGAATTGACGGCGGGACAAAATTGAAACGATTTTGAAACGTTAGGGACTTAAATAGGACGAAAACGTTTGGGACAAAAATGATACATAGAAATAAATTTTAATTTTATCCTTCAATAATATCAATTTTTTACTATACATAGTATTCAATTATTTTTTAATCACATCTAAGTAAATTACACTTAATCATATTACTTTCATTTTAAATAAATTAATTTTTTTTATAATTTTACTCTTAAAGATTTTTAGTTATCATGAAATATTTGTAGAATGACTAGTATATAAACTTGTAGAAAAGAAAAAAACAATATATATACAATAAAATATAAATTATACTTTTTGTCTCTAATGTATCAAAATTCTTTAAAATTATAAAAAATAAATTTATTTAAAATAAAAGTAATGTGATTAAGTGTAATTTATTTAGATGTAATTAAAAAATAATTGAATACTATGTACAGTAAAAGATTAATATTATTGAAAGATAAAATTAAATTAAAATTTATTTTTATGTATCGTTTTTGTCCCTAACGTTTTCGTCCTATTTAAGTCCCAAACGTTTCAAAATCATCTCAATTTTGTCCCACCGTCAATTCTGTTAATGGATCCCTAATGGCAGGACAACATTGAGTTAATTTTAAAACGTTAAGGACTTAAATAGGACGATTGAAACGTTATGGACAACTTTAAAACTTACCCCAAATGTTGGGGACAAAAACAATACTTTACTCTTTTTTAAATACATGAATAATTATGTATTAATAAACACAAATGAATCTTTTGTATAAAATTTTTTAGGTTTAATTATTCTGTCGGTTCCTATAGTTTCATCGGATTTTTAATTAGGTTCATATACTTTTTTTTTTTTCAATGAGGTCTCTATTACCATATCAGATTTTGTAACTAAATCTCTACCGTGATAAAAACATTGAAATTAACGGAATATTCTATTAAACTATACAGAATCAGTCAAGTATTAGGTATATTCGTTTTGTTTAACGGAATATTCCGTTAATTCCAACATTTTTATCACGGTGGGGACTTAATTACAAAATTTAATATAATATAGAGACTCAATCGAAAAAAAAAATATAAGAACCCAATTAAAAATTTAATAAAATTATAAGAACTGATAGAATAATTAATTTTTTTTATTAGTCTTATAGGATGACAGTTTTTTTTTTTTTTTGAAACAATAAGAATCGAACACTAAATTTTTAGGTCATATAAATTATAATATTATATTATAAACAAATAAATAATTATATTTTTATCAGAAAAGATGAATATATATAGGTTGGGGCTAGGTAGCAAAACACAACAATTACAGGTCTTAACACTCTTGTCGCATGGAAAATCTCCCCACGCTGTTTCCCAGCATGCAGCAACATCAATTAGTCTTTAAATTCTTAGATATATATGCTTCCTTGACTTGTATACAACCTGCTATTGGAAATTCTTTCAATATAATATATAGTATAGGTTGACATGTTGCATGAGTTGCTTTTCTTTTTTTTTTTTTTTTTTGTATGTGGGCAGTTTTAATTTGGTGTGTTTTGAGGGTTGGAGTTATTAAATCGTTGTAATTTGTTAATAATTTGTCATTTGTGACAATTTTTTATAGCAACGTCGAAGACTCGAAGGAAATGAATCATAGATCATAGGACTTTTTCTCATTAGAAAGTAAAAAAAAAATGAGAGACCAACATACCATTAATCAAAATGGTTGTTATCTAGGGGTATACACGGATCGGATCAGATATGATATCCACGCTTTTAAGTGTCGGATCGGATCAAATATCAGGTATATTCGCATAATTGAACATTCTCTTTTTAATCATATTTTTACGTAAAAAATTCAATAAAAATATTTTTTTTATACTTTTAAACCTATTTATTCCTAAAATATTTTTAATCAATTTTTTTCTAAATAACAAAAATAAAATAATACAATATATGAATAATAACTACTAACTAAAATATGCAAACAAGCAAATATAATACCAAACATATATATTTATTTATCTTTTAATTATTATTGTGCGGATCGGATACGCAGATGTAGAACAGATATTCGCGATCCGATCCTTAAAGGGTGCGGATTAGAACCTATCCGATCTGATCAGTTTATGGATCAGATCGTATCCGCAATTTTCGAATCAGATGCGGATATTTATCGCAAATTTACAGATATGATCCAATCCATAAATATCCTTATATATAGCTATCAGACTCAATAAGAAAAAAGAATTTAGGACTCCAGTTTTTAAAGTGGAAAATTATTTTACAGAAGACCTCCGTCCTATTCAAAGTTCAATTTGAAAAAATAGAAAAAAAAAAAAGAAAGTGAATTATTATTTTTAAATTAATCTAATTTATTCAAATATTAATTAAAATATCAAAATTTTATTTACCAAATAAATCATACTACTTTATCATAAAACGATGTAACTCTACTTCATTTTCAACTCCACCTTTTAATCCTAACCAGCAAAAGAGCACTTTTGTTAGCGAAGATTGGACAAAAGCTAGCAGCATAATCACTGAATATTCCAACCTCGGTAAGCTTTCGCCAGCAATAAAAGTATATATACCAATTTTTCCTAGCACCGAAAAAAATTATATATTTAGTACTTGGCTCAAAAAGCTTGAGAGAGAAAAAAAAGTTTTATAACAACAAATGCACTAAAAAAAGACAAAATTCTAAAATACACCAATATTCACACAAATGACACTATCGAAGTTTTTTTTCTTGTTATTTTTTTCCCCTAGCATTTACAAGATTGGATATATAGCTAATATAATTCTTAGTAGCTTTAAGAGCACGACACCAATTTTATTTTATACTACTATTATCAGTTATAATCTCACTAAGTGAAAAATAAAATATGCGAATAACATGAACAACAAATTACATTTGAAATTCATTAACCATTCAAAATCAGGATTATATTAGTTATTATTTAAAAAATATTATTTTTCTATACTTTTTCTATCCGTTATTAATAACTTAAAAATAATGTTAAGAAAACGTTATTTTTCTAGACTTTTTCTATCTGATATTGATGACTTAAAAATAATGTTAGAGCAAAACTTTTGATTTTTTCTATACCATCTAGGAATTTCACATATAATATGAGGAGAAAACAACAAATAGGTTCTGATATTTTATTTTGAAGACAAATAAAATTTTAATTGATTGAAAATATAAAAACGTTTTTTTTTTTTAAATATGAAAAATCTAAGTCTTTATATATTTTAGAAGGAAAAACTTATATGTTTTTAAATTAAAAAATAAAAAACTTATTTATCTTTTTCTCTAATATAAATTACTAACTAAAATGAAAATACATCGAAATATTTGTCGCCATAAAAAATTGATATTAATACTTTTAATCCATATTATGTTCTTTCACTTTAATATCTTAGTATATATAGCATCAAATCAAGCTCTGGGTATATAATAGTAATAAGTGCTGGGAAAACTATACTAGAACTAGAATTGGATTGTGTTAATCAACAGAAAATATATATGGTATGAACTTAAAATAAAACCCTGAACAGTATTTATTATTTCTTATTACTTTATACAACTATATAGAATATATACACCCACACATACAGTATTACAAAACGTCATATAGGGCTGTTGAAATTAAAAATTAAAAAATTAAAAAAAAAAACCGAGCCACCACATAAATTACATTCATCAGTACTGACAAAGCGTGTCAAAGTTAAAGTTTTTTTCCCCCAAAAAAATAAATAATTAATAAAACATAAAAATACTAAAGGTTCTTAAATGAAATTTTTTATATTAACTAGATTATATATATATTAACAATGCAGATATTATAATCAGAAACTATTAAATAATTACATCTTTGAATTATTCATTGATCAAAGAAAAAAAAAGATAAATTAAAAAAAAACTCAGGTACAGTTAATTTTATTTGAAGTTAGAATTTGGATTTTCTAAATTTTGAATTTCATTTTAGAGGGTAAATTGTAATCTCTCACTATTTATTTCATAGGTGAAATCAAGAGAAATTATAAAAGAAAAAATATTTAAGAGTGAGAAATTTTACTTTACCTTCTCAAGTAAAAATTCAAATTTTAGAGGATTCAAATTCTTGAAGTTAATAGTTAAGAATCATTAAATAACAATTTAGTCGAACTTATGAAATTATTTAACGACTCTCACATAAAGTTAACTGCACTTAAGTTTTTCTCTTAAAAAAAATATATAAAAAAATAAAGAAGCAGTAAAAGTAAAATAAAAATTACAAATAGAAAAACAAATGAAATACAGCAATTGTTTGTGTATGAATTTTTCAGCATATCTCAGTGTCTCTCTCTCTCTCTAAATCTCTCTTTAAAAGAGAGAAGAAAGAGCCTTGAGAAACAAAATCAAATCCTTTTTCTTAACCTTCACGCCTCAATTACACCACACCCCACACCCCTCTCTCCATGCATTTATAAGGCTCACCCTTCTAACCACAAAATTTCCCTCTCTTTAAATTCCCATAACACCCCCACACTATATATAAAACCAACCCTCACTATCACTTGTTCAAATTAAACTACTTCTTCTTCTTCTAACACAATGAGAACTTCATCATCTTCTTGTTCTCTAGAGTGTGTTGAAGGGCCAATCATAGTAGGAGCAGGACCCTCCGGCATAGCCGTAGCCGCCTGTCTATCTCAGTACTCCATTCCTTCAATAATCTTAGAGCGAAGCCACTGCATCGCTTCGCTCTGGCAAAACAAAACCTACGACCGCCTCAAACTCCATCTCCCTAAAAATTTCTGCCAACTCCCTCTAATGGGGTTCCCACAAACCTTCCCAAAGTACCCAACCAAGTACCAGTTCATCTCCTACATGGACTCCTACGCTTCCCATTTCAAGGTTCAACCCAGGTTCAACCAGACAGTCCACGTGGCCGAGTTTGATCCCTCTTCCCAGATTTGGCTCGTTAGGACCCAAGACTCTCTCTACCTTTCCCCTTGGCTCATTGTAGCTACCGGAGAAAATGCCGAACCTATGATTCCCAAGATTCTCGGCATCGACAAGTTTCATGGTGCTGTTGTTCATACTAGCGCGTATAAATCTGGTGACGCTTATAAGAACAAGAAGGTTTTGGTTATTGGTTGTGGAAATTCTGGCATGGAAGTTAGCTTGGATCTTTGTAGACACAATGCTAAGCCTTACATGGTTGCAAGAAATACGGTGAGTTCAAATGTTTTTTGCTAATTATTTTGATTTTCTTGGTTAACTTTCATTGTTGCAAGTGAGAAAATATTAATATTAATTTAATTTTTAGTAGTTATCTTTTTTGGAAGTGCAGCTTACTTAGTACTAGTACAACACCCAATCATTGTAGACATCAATAAAAGTCTTTTTTTATGGAGAAACTATGTTAACAAAAGATTTTCTTATATTACTTTATGTTATTATTGAAGAATGTAACCATCTCTTCTATTTTGTTAACTCTAATGTGATGAGTGAAAACTAAAAAAAAAGTATAAGCTTCTATATTCAAAAGTAAGATTATTTATTTTACAATAGGGACTGAATAGCAAAAAAAAAATCTTTTTTATTATTATTTATTATTATTAATGAACCATTTAATAATGATCCGTATAACTGTACTAGTACTGAAGCTGACGTCATGTATGTATGTGTTTTTCCCATTTGGGTAAGTAATCATCAATATTGAGTTGATGTCCTTTTTGCACATTTGGTGGTTCAATATATATTTATATTTAGGCAACTACTCAAATGAAGATGCTAAAAACATCTTTTTATGAAGATTCTTGTGTTAAAAGTGTACTTTGTTTGTTTAGCCACACTTTAAAAAAAATAACACTTTTGCAACACATCAAAATCAAACCATACATTTTATCATCTAA
Source organism: Arachis hypogaea (assembly GCF_003086295.3). NCBI lineage: Eukaryota > Viridiplantae > Streptophyta > Magnoliopsida > Fabales > Fabaceae > Arachis > Arachis hypogaea. The sequence continues at coordinate 110,499,458 of NC_092041.1, read as the reverse complement.
TGGTAAAAAAGAAGTATCTTTATATGAAGACAATAGTAAAATCTTCATGGTAGTATCCACCTTATATTTATGTGTCTAATGATGATGCAATATATGTGTATAGGTACATGTTCTCCCTAGGGAGATTTTGGGAATATCATCATTTGGAATAGCAATGGCACTATACAAATGGTTTCCACTAAAAATAGTAGACAAGTTTCTGTTGTTGGTGGCAAACATGATGTTGGGAAACACAAGTCATTATGGCATAAGAAGGCCCAAAACAGGTCCAATTGAACTTAAACTTGCCACAGGAAAAACCCCTGTTCTTGATGTTGGTCAAGTAGCACAAATCAAATCCGGTAACATTAAGGTACTATTTCATTTAACTATCTCTTTATATATATAAAAAATATATTTTTTTAACATAAATATTCTAAGAATATTTTTAAAAAATTAAAGTATAGTTTCTAAATAGCAAATTCTATTAAAGTAAGATTTTTTAAATAATATTAAATATATTAGAAAATAAAAAAAAATTTTGTATAAAGAATATTGTACTTTGAAAAGCTAGGGGCTAGGGGAAGTTTAATTTTGTCATATGTTGAGGCTAAGATTTGTTAGGGTTTTTCTTTTTTGGCTTTGCATAGGTGATGGAAGGTGTGAAGGAGATAACAAGAAATGGTGCCAAATTTGTGGATGGACAAGAAAAGGAATTCGATGCTATAATATTGGCAACGGGATACAAGAGCAACGTGCCTACTTGGCTCAAGGTTAGAAAATTAAATTAAATAATATAAATAAAATTGACCTGTTCTGTTGCGTTTTTAGCTCTATCTTATTATGAACCACTCATGACCCATCACTTTCTAAGGCTCTTTGGGACACATGCAAAGAGCAGAAACCTACAAATGTCTTCTTTTCTTCATGCAAAAAAGAAAGAATAAAATCACTTTGCCCTCTGTCCTGGGTTCTACCACTTTTTTAAACTATCTTTTGTTTTTTTCTTATGCAAAAGAATAATAATTCTTAGAATTTTGAAAATAGTAATTTTTTATAAATATTATTAAATACATTTTTTAGTTTTTAATTTAGTAAAAATCGTTTTACATAATCGTATAATCACATTTATTTTTTTTTCTGATGTGATGTTACGTAATTAGATGCACTATATGAAAATACTTTAATAATAACATTTTTTTTACTGTGGAGTGAATATTAGTGAGTTGTGACGTCTCATGATGTGTGATGATCATGAAATATCTATCAAGGTTGCAAGTTGTAAAAGGGTCACACCAAAAAGAGAATTCTTTATACTCTTTTTCTACAGGCAGTGGTTCCTCTTACTCTGCTGAAAAAACCTGTTTGAGTCCCCTTGGTCAATTCATTCATTCTCCACTCCTTTCAAATTTAATTATTATGTCATCATTGACACAAAAAAACAAATATTATTATTATTATTTAATCAAATTATTATTATTATTATTATCAAAGAAACTGTTTTCTCTATTCTGTGGGTAAAGGGTATGGATAGATGGAGCTATCATGCTCTGAAAAATCCTGCAATTTGTATCATATGGGCCTCTGTCACTAAATTCCAAACCATGATGCATCATTTTTATATGATAAACTAAAGGGTCGTCCTCATCATATCATATGAAAACATATATTGCTATATTAAATTAAAATTTTTATTTAAACAATAGTTTATGATTTGTTTTTTAATTAATTATTGTTTAAAATTAAATCAAACTACTCAAACTATTTATTTAATTTTTTTTTTCCTTTTGTTTCAGAGTTGTGATTTCTTCACGGAAGATGGAATGCCGAAAACGCCCTTCCCTAATGGTTGGAAAGGGAAGCATGGATTGTACACAGTTGGATTCACAAGAAGGGGCCTTTCTGGAACTTCCTCAGATGCAGTCAAGATTGCTAATGACATTGCTGATCAATGGAAAACCCTTAAAAAGGACAACAACAACAATTCACATATCATCCAACTCAACAATTCCTAGATCTTAGCTTATAATAATAATTATAACCCCTCCCACAATAACATCTCCAACTTTTCTATTTGTAAATCCCCCCCAAAAAAAGTATAAGTTTAATTTCGTTGTTAAAGTTACAAATTTGATTTGATTTAGTTTTTAATTTTTTGAAATATTTAATTTAATACCTCAAATTATACTCTATGTAGTATAATTTTTGAAATTGAATTAAATATTTTAAAAAATTAAGGGCTGAATTAAATTAAATTTATAATTTTAACAACAAAATTAAACTTTACTTTAGATAAAAAAAAAAAAGAGATAGAGAGAAATGAAGATGAAATGAGAGAAAAGAGTAGAGAGTTAGGATCGCATGGGTTTTCTTTCTCTATTATTATTTTCTTTTTTTCGTCATCATTTCCATGTTTTTGTGTATGTACAATTTTGTATTTAGGAGAATATACGCGCTTTGCTAACTACTCATCATCAAGTGTTTCAGCTTTTTGTACAAAAACAGCTTCATAAAATGAAATGGTACCATTAGTACAAAGTACAAATTAAAGTGTATGTGTCGTTACATTACAATACAAATAAAGTAATTGAATGGCAACGACTAATTACGTGGTAGTTACTAGTTAGTTACTTTATAGAACTATAAAAATTGTGGCCAACTATAGTTCGGTTCCCATTTGTCAAGAAATTGTTGGAACAACAAGGTATAATTTGTTTATTTATAATAATAAATTAATAATAGAAGACAGGTCCATGTGTGCTCACCCACACACACATATATAATAAAAAAGTCTACAAAATAAACTATAATATAAATTAACTAAGTCAATTTTTTTATTTTTTAATTTTAAAATTTAAAAAAATAAAATAATAATTTTTTTATAATAAACATATTTTTCAACTAATTAATTAGAATTGGCTTCATTTTTAGTTGATTTCTTAATAGAACCAAATATATTTGGAGTGTTCGCACCGTAAAGAAGAGATCGATTTTCCTGGAGAGGGATGAGTCATTCAAATCCAATGCCATTGGTTCACACACTTTTTCATCCAATTGCATATCATTCTCCTCTAAAACTTCTATGAGATATAAATCCATCTCACTTTTATTAATACATATATATATATATATATATATATATAATTTCATGACAAAAGAAGATTCAGATGCATCCAAATTATGTCTATCAGAGTCAAGTGAGGTTTGGGTTGATTTATGAGATTTCCAAATCCCACTAAACAACCTATAATTATTAAAAAATATAGAATTGTTCAAATTAATTTTTAAAAATTTTAAAAGTGAATATTTAATTTTTAAATAAAATTAATATATAGATTAATTTTTAATATTTTTTCTGTCAGATATAATAGTCCTTAATCTATTTTTCGGTGTGACGCACTAATAAAAAATACTGAGTTGCCACATAAACTCATACAGTAGCAGTTAAGTGTCTACGTGTGTAAAAAGGATAAAACTGTCCTTAATTTTGTAATAAAAAATACCATCGTATGATAGCAATCTCTAATCCCTAATTCATAGATGACAATAGTATTCTTCCCTGCAATAGTGGCTTCCAAGCTTCGCATATCCACACAGTGCAACGTCGAGGGTGCACAACACCTTCTGGAAGGTTTCACCTGCACCCTCACCTACTTGCCCTCAGAACCTTCTGCCATCAACCTTTGTTTTTTGCGTCGCCGCAAGATAGGCCTAGCGAGTCCCTGAACACGTCGCTAACAGTGCCGGCAGTGGAATTGGGGAAGTGGCTAAACATATACAGCAGAGTTCTGATTGTTAGGGTTCTGTTGAGTTGGTTCTAGCTAGAACATCCCTCAGAAGAGCCAGCCACTGTCTGCCATGAGAGACTTATTGCAGCGATTGGAGGAATGTCGAGGTACTCGTCAGCATGGTCGTCGGCAGGGGCGGAAACACGAAGAAGCTAGGAAACGTCGCTGACGGTGGAGTTCCTTCTTTATACAATGGAGGAGTTGCGATATGATGATGGTGCCAGATATGAAATTTCATAGTAAAAGACGCAGATGGTGAGGGAGAGTGAGGCGATGGTAGTGTTTAGGTCTAACTGTGGAAGAGAAATGAGAGGAAAGGAGAAGGAAGAAGGAAAAAGAGAAGACAGAAGAACGGATGTAGAAATAGTGGTGGTGGTTTGGGTGCTAATGACTCGTGCCAGGGATTATTTTGTCCTTCTCGCACTTCACGTGTGTGAATTTACGTATCAACTCAACATTCTCTGTTAGTAAATTATGTTAAAAAATAGACTGAAAATTGTTATGTCTAACAAAAAAATATTAAAAATTAATCTATATATTTATTTTTTTTAGACTAAAATATCTACTTTTAAAATACTTAAAAACTGATTTAGGTAATTATATATATATATATAAAATGTTTTCTTCACCTTTGAACTCAAACTGAAACATCTTTTTCATACTTCTCAAAATTTCAGTCTACCATTTGAAGCTTGTCAAAAGTTACGGCAATAAATATCATTATATTTGTATTTTTTTTATACTACTTTGATATTTATCATACTTAGACTTTATTTTAATTTTTTCCAGCCATGCTTAAAAACATTAGATATAAACTTTGTCATCCAATATTTAAATGTAAATACAACTTTTCAAAAATGATCGAAGTGTCGAAAAGATGTCACAAATTAATATTGAACTTGAAACTCTCTTAATTACTACATAATAAAAAATTTGTCAAAATCTAACAAATTTGAAATTCTTTGGTACGGTATACCGCCACTAGCCATCATAGCATATTCCTCGTCTCCCTCCTCAATTTTTTAAGTGCCCTTTCCAAATTCCAAAGCTCTTCCAAGCATCAGATATAAAGGTAGAGTTCTATCTAGTTGGAACCTCTAATTCCACAATGTTTTTCTGTTGAATTTTAGCCTCCTTTACCATAATCTTATCCCTATTTATACAACCTGATGATACACACATACATGTTTAATCACATTTTTAATCGTTTTTAAAATTGAACCTTCATCTTTTAGTGCATCATTTATAACAAGAGTTAAAATATACGCACAACATTTAACATGTAAAAGTTTTCTCTTTAATTAATGGATGTGAATTCTAATTTTTTTACTTTTT